>NW_020173666.1:11219291-11220024 GCF_003031525.2 Neophocaena asiaeorientalis asiaeorientalis | reverse complement strand
TGGGACCGGTTCTAAGAGGCACAGCCAACACTTTACACTACTTTATTACTTTAATTTAAAGGTCCTAGGGGTAGCCAAGTGGGGGAGGCAGCAGTGATGTGCTCAGGGCTACGCCTCTTAGGAACAAAGGATGGCCAGGGCTGCCGGCAAAGCAACACCGTAGAGGTGACTGCAAAGGGGCCTCGTGGGCAAGCCCAGGTCACGCAGAGACTGATACAGGGGCCATTCTGAGAGGGCAGGATGTCTATCGACTGTGGCAACACAGAGACAAAGGAAGACGTTCTGGATCATATCCTCATGTATTTTTAAAATGTTATTAATTTACTTATTTTTGGCTGCGATGGGTCTTTGTTGCTGTGCGTGGGCTTTCTCTAGTTGTGGCGAGCAGGGCCTACTCTTCTGTGGTGCGTGGGCTTCTCTTGCTGCGGAGCACGGGCTCTAGGCGCGCGGGCTTCAGCAGCTGTGGTGCACGGAGTTAGTTGCTCCACGGCATGTGGGATCTTCCCGGACCAGGGCTCGAACCCGTGTCCCCTGCATTAGCAGGCGGATTCTTAACCACTGCACCACCAGGGAAGCCCTCCTCATGTACTTTTTAATCTTTCTTTTATTTAAGATTTTAAGTAAATGTTCAGATATGCTTTGGAAATGTATCTTTTTCACGAATAGACTTTTTTTTTTTTTTTTTTTTTTTTTTTTTTACGCGGGCCCTCCCCTGTTGTGGCCTCTCCCGTTG
>NW_020173666.1:11144689-11219138 GCF_003031525.2 Neophocaena asiaeorientalis asiaeorientalis | reverse complement strand
ATTTTTTTTTTATCTTCTTCTACTTGTCACTTTCAAATATCTGGAGCCTATTACTCATGTGTTGCTGAAGGCCAAATTCTAGTCACTAGCTAGCATTTCAAACTCCATGTTTATCCAGCCAATGCTGATAATGGCTACTTGGGAAACGGGAATATTATCTGGGTAATGACAAAACTCTCCCTGTAGCCAATCTAATTGGCCATTTTCTTGGAAGATACGGTTAGTTATTAATAATAGATATTTATTAAAAACAATGAGATAATGAATAAAACTGGATATCAGACAATCCCAGAAATTTGCTACAATACTTATGTGACCCAATTTCTGTGTATGATGGATTAGAATCAGGCAGGGTCTACGTATGTAGAGGTCTGGTTTAAACTGACAAATCTTGGGACCACTAATTCATGTTCTGTTTTTGAGGGGAAAGAAAGTAGAATAATCTTATCATAGTGGAATCTCTTTCCAGAGGGAGGGAAATAGAATGATCCCATAAACTGTGAAACACAGATGCAGAAAGATGGTTCCCAGCGTATAGGAGGAAAGGTTATATAAGTTATAAATTTTAGTACTTTCTTTTCTTGAATTCCTGTTTATTCCAAGACAACTGTGAGCTCTTTGATTTGGCCAACATTTTTGGAGTGCCTCTTACTTGTCAGGCACTGTTCTTGGCACGGAGGATAAAAAGGAAGCAATGATCACTGCCCTCAAGAGGCTCCGGTTGGGACCGGTTCTAAGAGGCACAGCCAACACTTTACACTACTTTATTACTTTAATTTAAAGGTCCTAGGGGTAGCCAAGTGGGGGAGGCAGCAGTGATGTGCTCAGGGCTACGCCTCTTAGGAACAAAGGATGGCCAGGGCTGCCGGCAAAGCAACACCGTAGAGGTGACTGCAAAGGGGCCTCGTGGGCAAGCCCAGGTCACGCAGAGACTGATACAGGGGCCATTCTGAGAGGGCAGGATGTCTATCGACTGTGGCAACACAGAGACAAAGGAAGACGTTCTGGATCATATCCTCATGTATTTTTAAAATGTTATTAATTTACTTATTTTTGGCTGCGATGGGTCTTTGTTGCTGTGCGTGGGCTTTCTCTAGTTGTGGCGAGCAGGGCCTACTCTTCTGTGGTGCGTGGGCTTCTCTTGCTGCGGAGCACGGGCTCTAGGCGCGCGGGCTTCAGCAGCTGTGGTGCACGGAGTTAGTTGCTCCACGGCATGTGGGATCTTCCCGGACCAGGGCTCGAACCCGTGTCCCCTGCATTAGCAGGCGGATTCTTAACCACTGCACCACCAGGGAAGCCCTCCTCATGTACTTTTTAATCTTTCTTTTATTTAAGATTTTAAGTAAATGTTCAGATATGCTTTGGAAATGTATCTTTTTCACGAATAGACTTTTTTTTTTTTTTTTTTTTTTTTTTTTTTTTTTTTTTATCTTCTTCTACTTGTCACTTTCAAATATCTGGAGCCTATTACTCATGTGTTGCTGAAGGCCAAATTCTAGTCACTAGCTAGCATTTCAAACTCCATGTTTATCCAGCCAATGCTGATAATGGCTACTTGGGAAACGGGAATATTATCTGGGTAATGACAAAACTCTCCCTGTAGCCAATCTAATTGGCCATTTTCTTGGAAGATACGGTTAGTTATTAATAATAGATATTTATTAAAAACAATGAGATAATGAATAAAACTGGATATCAGACAATCCCAGAAATTTGCTACAATACTTATGTGACCCAATTTCTGTGTATGATGGATTAGAATCAGGCAGGGTCTACGTATGTAGAGGTCTGGTTTAAACTGACAAATCTTGGGACCACTAATTCATGTTCTGTTTTTGAGGGGAAAGAAAGTAGAATAATCTTATCATAGTGGAATCTCTTTCCAGAGGGAGGGAAATAGAATGATCCCATAAACTGTGAAACACAGATGCAGAAAGATGGTTCCCAGCGTATAGGAGGAAAGGTTATATAAGTTATAAATTTTAGTACTTTCTTTTCTTGAATTCCTGTTTATTCCAAGACAACTGTGAGCTCTTTGATTTGGCCAACATTTTTGGAGTGCCTCTTACTTGTCAGGCACTGTTCTTGGCACGGAGGATAAAAAGGAAGCAATGATCACTGCCCTCAAGAGGCTCCGGGGCTATTTGGAGGACCCTAGACAGTAGGACAGACAGTAGGACTCTCTTTGGCATGGAGGGATAGGTAGGACTTTGCAAAGGGAAAGACAATGAAGTTGGGTCTTGAAGGATAAGTAGGAGTTTGCCAGCTGGTAAGGGGCAGGATGCATATTCCAGGCAAAAGGATTTCAATTCTAGGAACAAAGATCTGACACAAAATCACTCTTAGTAGAATTGAAACAGGGACTAACCTAGTTCCCTCTGTCCACTTCCAGTAAAAAGCAATGATGCAACATAAAAAAAGTATGCACTCGGGTTCAGCTCTCTAAAAATACATGTTTCGCCGTTTTATTTTTTTTACAATACGCGGGCCTCTCACTGTTGTGGCCTCTCCCGTTGCGGAGCACAGACTCCAGACGCGCAGGCTCAGCGGCCGTGGCTCACGGGGCCTAGCCGCTATGCGGCATGTGGGATCCTCCCGGACCGGGGCACAAACCCGTGTCCCCTGCATCGGCAGGCGGACTCTCAACCACTGCGCCACCAGGGAAGCCCTTGCCTTTTTTTCAAGTAGAATTTAAATGACATGATTCTTGGATTTTGTGTGAAACAGAATTAGGAGAACAACTGTGAAAATAAGGGATTCTATTACTAACGGAATTAGGCCTGAGAATATAACAATTATTTTATCACAATAATTTTTTCCCATGACATTACAATTTCAACTGAATCAGACCCTAGTTACAGAAAGAAAAAAAAAAAAGCAATACGCAGCCCTCAAAAAATGAGGTATTTATCCCTAAGCTTTTCTATGACCAATACATACATGATCATAACTGGGAATACTAGCTTCCTTTTAAAACATGCCTTTGGAACACTTCTAGGGAAGTGTTAGGCTGTAATGGACACAGTTGGTCTCTTCCACATTCCAGAAACTCTTTCTTTGCATTGCTTCTAGAGCACCACACTCTCCCTATTTTCCAGTTCTGCCACTGGCTGTTCCTTTTCCTATTCATGGTCTCTACATTTTGGAGTGCCCTAGGATTCAGTCCTCAGAATTCTTCTCTCGGTATTTCTCAAACCTTGGCTGCACGTAATAATCACCCGGAGAGCTTTAAAAAAAGTACATGGAGTATTCCAGTTAGAACAATTAAGTTGGCATCTCTGGGGTCTGGCCTACCACCAGCCTCTCCCAGGATGTCCTGTATAGCCAGAGTTGAGAACCACTGACCTTTACTCATTCAAAGAGTCAGCAGTTCCCAGACCGCAACTTCAGCTTCAGTTAGGAACGTGTTGGAAACGCCAATTCTCCAGGTCCACCCCAAACCTACTGACTCAGAAACTCGGTGTGGGGTCCGGTCATCTGTGCTTACACAAGCCCTCCAGGTGACTGTGATGTAGGCCAGGTGTCCTAGGTGATCTCATCTAGAATTCTAATGACTCACAAACTGTTTTCTCCAGCCTAGATCTCTACTCTGAATCCAGAGTCTTCGTATAACCAGCTGCCTATTCAAAATCTCCCTTCGGATGCCTAACAGGCGTGTCAAATGTAACATCTTCAAAATCAAACTCTAGATTCCCCCTACAAACACCTGTTCCTTCCTTTGTCTTCCACCATACAGAACCACCATTTACCAATCTCTTGGGCCAAAATCCTTCTGCCCCCGCTACTGCTACCCACACATCCAGCCATGAACAAGCTTCCCCTAGGCTACTGCAGTGCTCTCCTTACCAGTCTAGCGGCTTCTACCCGTCCGTCCCCTCTACAGGTCACTCAGCAGCCACAATGATCCTTCTAGTCTAGCAGCTTCTACCCGTCCCCTCTACAGGTCACTCAGCAGCCACAATGATCCTTCTACAGCCTGCAATGGATCACGCCATCCTCTCTGCCTTCTCTACCATCACACTTAAATTCCTAAATTCCAATCATAACCTACAAAGCCCGATATAAGCCGGTCCTGGGTCACTCTCTAATCTAACTGCCTACCTTTCTGTGTCCCCTGCCCAGCACACCAAACACATTACTGACTCAGGGCCTCTGTACTTGCTCTTTGCTCTGCCTGGATACCTCACTCCCAGATATTCACATGGCTTGCTTTTCACCTTCATTCACTGAGCCTCTTGTTCGAATATTAATTTCTTTTTTAAAAAATTATTTATTTATTTTTGGCTGCCGTGGATCTTCGTTGCTGCGCACAGGCTTTCTCTAGTTGCGGGAGCAGGGGCTACTCTTCATTGCGGTGCACGGGCTTCTCATTGCGGTGGCTTCTCTTGTTGTGGAGCACAGGCTCTAGGCACAAGGGCTTCAGTAGTTGTGGCTCACAGGCTCTAGAGTGCAGGCTCAGTAGTTGTGGCACACGGGCTTAGTTACTCCGTGGCATGTGGGATCTTCCCTGATCAGGGCTTGAAAACATGTCCCTTGCATTGGCAGGTGGATTCTTAACCACTGCGCCACCAGGGAAGCCCTCAAATATTAATTTCTTAGAGATACATTCCCTAATTATTGTCATCTAAAGAAGCAATCTGATTTTCCCCCCTAACAATAAGCTATATATTGGATTGGCCAAAAAGTGCCTTCGGTTTTTAAGTAAAAATGAAGGACACATTTTTCATTTTCACCAAGAACTGTACTGAACAAAGTATTCACTGTTTCGTTCCACTACCTTCTGCCACTTTTCAGGCAACTTCACAATTCCATCTTCCCCAAACTTTTTATCTTTTTGAGCAAAGAACTCTTCCAGGTGCCTTTTACAGTCTTCCAGGGTATGGAAATTTTTTCTATTAAGAGAATTTTGTAAAGACCGAAATAAATGGAAATCTGTAGGTACAACGTCTGGTGAATGTGGCGGAGGAATCAGAACTTCCCAGCCAAGCTGTAACAGTTGTTGTCTGGTCATCACAGAAACATGTGGTCTTGCGTTGTCCTGATGGAAGATTATGCATTTTCTGTTGACTAATTCTGGACGCTTTTCATCACGTGCTGCTTTCAGTTGGTCTAACTGGGAGCAGTACTTGTTGGAATTAAACGTTTGGTTTTCCGGAAGGAGCTCATAATAGAGGACTCCCTTCCAATCCCACCATATACACAACATCAACTTCTCTGGATGAAGACTGGCCTTTGGTGTGGTTGGTGGTGGTTCACGTCACCTGCCCCACGATCTTTTCTGTTCCACATTATTGTACAGTATCCACTTTTCATCGCCTGTCACAATTTGTTTTAAAAACGGAACGTTTTCATTACGATATCCTTTGCTCTTTGTAAGACCCTACGCCAGAGAGAATTATGTCCCAACCTCTGACAAAAAACCCCATGCCTAAATCCCCAGGATGATTGTGAATACACTACCTTACGTGACGAAGGGAACTGTGCAGTTCCTAAATTAGGTTAACAATCAACAGATCTTAAAATAGGCAGATTATCCTGAATTTCTGCATAGACAAAGTGTAGTCACATGAGCCCTTAAAAGCTGAAGAGCAAGGCAGAGGGAAAATCAGAGAAATCTGAAGAGTGAGAACGATTTAATGTTGCTGGCTAGCAGATGGCTGGGGCCACGTGTCAAGGAAACAGGGACCTCAGTCCTACAACCACAAGAAACTGAATTCTGACAACCTTAGTGAACTTAGAAGCAGATTCTTCCCCAGAGCTTCTGGAAAGCTACACAGCCCTGTCAACACTTTGATGTTGTAAGACCCTCAGCGGAGAATCCAACCACACAGTGCCAGACTTACAACCTACAGATCTGTGAGATAATAAATGGGTGACGTTTCAAGTCAAAAAAAAAAAAAAGGAATGTTTTCATTACATTTAAGCAGAGAATCGCATGCTGAAATACAGTCAAGAGGTTTTTTTTTTTGCTTAACTTACACTTAACCCAAACATCAAAGCAATGAACATAACCAAGCTAGTGCAAATGGTTTTCAACGCTTCATTTGTATATTTTGAGTATGCCGGCTATCTCCTGCGTGGTATAGCGTTGATTGTTCTCAATTGATGTCTCAATTTGATCGCTATCAACTTCAACTTGTCTACCCGACAGTGGAGCATCGTCCAGCGAGAAATCTCCAGCACGAAACTTTGCAAACCGCTTTTGACGTGTTCGATCAGTCACAGCATCTTCTCCATACGCTGCACAAATCTTTTTTTGCGTTTCAGTTGCATTTTTACCTTTCTTGAAATAATAAAGCATAATATGCCCGAAATGTTGCTTTTTTCTTCCAACTTCAATATTAAAATGCCTACACAAAAATTCACCCATTTTGATAAGTCTTTTTATAAATTCACGCTGATATGACAGCTGTCACATACAATCTAACAAAACTGCTTCGAATGAAGTTAAAGACAATTGAGTGCTACTACAGCCATCTTACAGAAAAAAACGAACGAACCTTTTGGCCAACCCAATACTGTTTTGTGTATTTCCTGTCTTTCTCATTAGAACTTAAGTTTCATGAGGACAGGTCCCTTTGTCATTTATATTCAGTGTATTTTCTCCAGTTCTAGAAACATGCCCACAGCATAGGATGCATTCAGCACTTTGCTGAATTAATGAATGAAAGAAGAAAATGAGCAGCTGGGCTAATGGGCTTTCCTCAGGAGATCACCTGATTACCCAGTAGTGAAAGCGCAACATGCTACTTGAAAAAAAAAAAAAATTCGATGAATTAATCCATTTGGCATCCTCGGCACGGCCACATTCTTGGCATTCAGCTATACACATTTACTGTAGTTTCCAAGTACAGACTCCTATGTCACTTTCTGTTTGGAAGGGAGAGTATCAACATTAACAATCCCTGGTTATATCATTTATAAACAAGCAGATGTGGATTATTAAAGATTAATGCACTTTAGGATTGGTGTCAGCATTCTGTTTGTCTCTTGCCGAAACCAATTCTGTTCTTCATTAGTCAATACCAACCTGTATCACCCTGTTATGGAAGAGAAATCAAAGGCGCAAGTGTGTGAGCTGAGAATAAGTGATGAAACTGATTAGCAGGAGACATAACGGCTATAATCAATCAACACATCATAATAATCCTGGCTCCAGGATTACCAGAAAATAGGTAAACAGGCATGACACTCCTTGTAAAGTGGTTTTGTTCCTTTCACAACTACTATTTCTTCCCTTTAGAAAATACAGTAACACATCAAAAGTTTGTGGAATCAACTTTACGAACATCTTGACTGTGAGAACTATTTGCTTTATCACCGTTTTCCAAAATGTAGCTAAATGACTTTTGAAACTTTTACTTCTAGGCTAAAATTAGTCCCTAAAAGCTTTTGTGCCCGTTCCTTCCGATTCCTCATTCCCAGTGAAGACAGAAAATACAGCAGTTCGATGCCAATAGCGTTCCAACAGCGGCAGCGCAATGCTGGTTCAAGAAGCAACAGGGCTTCCCTGGTGGCGCAGTGGTTGAGAGTCCGCCTGCCGATGCAGGGGACACGGGTTCGTGCCGCGGTCCGGGAAGATCCCACATGCCACGGAGCGGCTGGGCCCGTGAGCCATGGCCGCTGAGCCTGCGCGTCCGGAGCCTGTGCTCCGCAACGGGAGAGGCCACAGCAGTGAGAGGCCCGTGTAGCGCAAAAAAAAAAAACAAAAAAAAAAACAATACTTAGTTAAGCACAAGTCGAGAACAGTGACAGTCCATTTAGCTCAAGAAATGAAAACAAACAGTAAACAAGGTGTCTGAAGTGCTTCTTCAGTGAATAACGTAAAAAAAGAAATCGTGGAGAAGTGGGAGTGGACTGCTGGATCCAGCACGTCAGCACATTCGTTACTGCGGATCTTACAGAGCAGGATGAGGCACAAAATATGACCTTGATGACACAGGCTTTCCTACATTTTCATATGCAGAAGATCAAAGAAAGGGAATGGAAAATGAGAGGACAGTTTAAACTGAACTGCCTGACTTAATTTTAACTAAGAGGGGGAGCAAAACCAAGTGGGACTGTGTATTTTGAGAAAATCCCCGTGCTCTCATTTCTGAATGTGAGAGGAGGATAAAAGGCTTACTTTGAAATTTGTTGGGATGGAAGAACTGGAACGATTTCTACTTTTGGAAAAGAAGGAGCCATACTCATTCCCCAGTTTATCAGGATACCTGCCTTGGGTCAGGAGGGACCTCTAAAGGGCAGGGTAGCTAAGAATCCTGGAGCAGCTGCTGCAAATGCAAGGGTCTGGCTGCAGGTCAGCAGTGGGGAACCTGCCCTTTAGAAACAGCAGGAGACCAAGGTACAGCCAGGATCCTGGCTGAATTTTAAATTAGTATCTTAAAGGGGGAGGCTCTAATAACCAGTAACCAAGCCACAGAGAGCTGCAATGGCATCTCTCTAAAAGACAAAATATATTGTTGCTTTTTTTAAGTATTGCTCAGCATCATTTGGAAAGGATCTGAAATTACTGCTTTGTACAACACACAAATATTTTACTTTGTAAGGGAAAAAAAATACTGGCTGAAGTTCTCTTTGGTTTGTAGAAGTGCTGAATCGATGTTTTCTGGGCTGCCACAGATTAAAACCACGAATATATCAATGGCATTTTGTGTTTAAGAATTTTTTTTTTTCCTGCACAGCCTGCCAATAAGCAGCATGCATCTTCCTTGCAACAAGCTGTTGCAGGATTTCTACTTCGAGTGAAGCCAAAAAAGAACACTTGATAGATGTTTCAAAATAAGATTACCAGGTAGGGTGACTGTGCAGACTTTCAATAAAAAATTTTAGAGATTCTACTGCTATCATGAAAGGAAACTGGTTTAGAACCCCTTACATACAGAAATTAGCTCATAATTTGACCCTGAGTTTTATTAAGCCAGGATAAATTAAAAAGTGAAAATTTTACTTATTTAGGATGGGTTGGGCTTGAGCCCTAAGAGTTCTAAAAATCCCAGGGGAATGGATTAAAAAAGAGAGAGACACTGATTTACACCCTCCGGTGTTCATTTTTTAGGTACTAATCTTGACAAATTAGACCAGGAACTATCATTTCCTCTCACTAAAATCCTTCCTGTTCACTCCAGCCTATGACTAACTCCTAACTGCGATTCATTTTTCTCTTTCCCATTATAGCATCCTTCCAGAATTTGCTTGTCTGAATGTCAAATTAAGCAAGAAAATTAGCTCTTTTGACCAGAATATCTTCCTGTTTGTATCTGCAGCTATACCAGCTCCTACAGAAATCTACTTAGCTCTCACTTTCAAAGCAGAGGGTAAACCAGGTGAGCACTTATACAGGAGAACTCTAAATAAACCACAACGCTGTCCGAAGAGTTATTTTCCATATTTAATCTAATATGTGCTACCTTTTTTGGAATTCATCCCTTTAGTGTCTAAGATTTTCCTGAGGGGCACAAATTCATTATGGTTAGTTGGCACGCTGGATGCATCGCTCACCATCTGGGAACTGACATGATAAAGCTTCAGAGAATCAGGCTTAACCATAAAGTAACTGGTGCTTTATGAAAGTGGAAGGGCTATCTCTGGCAAAGCCATTTCTGCAGGCTCTTAAAACCTGTGGTCCTTTTCAAAGGACATCAACTTATTTGCCAGGTATGAGTCTATGTAAGTAAAGAGGGACAGAGCAGCTCCACCTGGGGAGGCACACGGGCAGAGATGCTCATGGGGGAGGCTCCAGCTGGCTGGAGAGGGAGGGAAAGGAGAGCTTCCGGGGGCGGGAGGCATGAATGGAAAAAGACTGGAGCAAGGAGGGCAGCTCTTAAAAGACTGATGAAAGACCACTCTCCCCTTGCCCTTCTTCTTCCTTTACATCTCTCAGCTCTTAGAACACCCTGACCCACGGCCTCGTGCTCTCCTTTGGCCAGCAGTCAATCTGGGGAGGCGCAAGGCGGGGGGAGGTGAGACACCTCCAACAGCAAAGCACGTAAAACTTAAAAGGAGGGAGTTTTACTCCCATATGTGATGAAACTTTATTTTATTTCTGTCTATGACAGCTAGGAAAATGTTGACTTTGATTGGTCTTCTCATAATAAACACCTAATACTATGCCAGAAAAAGAATGGTTGGAAAGAAATGTCTCCTCATCACGACACTACTGGGAACACCTAATTTTCTATCTGGGGTCCTAGTCTACAATAATCAATAGCCCTTCGGCTGTCAGATGAAAGTGACTTAGCTCCGCCTAAAACTGGACTTGGCACAAATGCCAAATGCTAAAAAACAGAGTGGGGAAAAATCTATTCAGGAATTTACAGGTTCTATCCTTACTTAGATCTTTGATAATAAAACCGATGGACTAACCGCAACAGTCTGAACATTTAAAGTTTTTATAAACAAAACTGTTTATTAGGCTATGAACAGTTAATATCCGCCTGCCTATCAGCATCCCCCACCGGATGTTCACCTTTCTGAATATTTAAACACTGTTGCTGCTTAGAGCACGTGGAGGAAAAAGCTGACAAAAGCCTTCGGCCAATAAAATAAAAATAAAAACCGTTCAGCTTATTTACATTTTTGCTTTGTTAGTAAACTGCAGTGGTTGGTTCTGGAGGCAAGACAAGTGAAATTAACATCCACTAAATCTTTTGGCAACAGCAATGCATTCTGCCGTTGTGCTGTGTCAGCCTCCACTATGTGTTAGGACGAATCAGGCCCAGTGTAAGACCTACACAATACATTCAAGACCCAATAGTTTATTCTCCTTAAATCAAGGTCAACAACTCTCGGCTGTAACCCAGGAAGCAATGCAATGGGATCGTTTATTAGAAGGGAAACAAAATGTTTAATGTCATACATTTTGGAATCAACTGCGCCCTACGTGAGATTTGCTTTATTTAAATGTGTACATACATACCCACTAACAATTAGAAAGATGGGGATATTTCATTTCTGTTTCTAAATATAAATATATCAAGAGGAGAGGGAAATGAAACATTAAGTAAAAACCCGGAAAATGTACAATGGCACTGAACGTACAACGTAGACATTTCTGTTCTCAAATGCTTGTTTAGATTAAACAACCAGGCTGAATCCTTTCCCTTCTAACCATAGACAGCTGCAATGCTGGAGCCCAGTAATGTGCAAACAAAGGGAGAGAATCCATGTGGCTACTTACCACAGAAAATCTCCATCCTGCTTTTCAAAAGAACGCAGGAAGGAAAAGCCCCACTGAGTTAGGGAGGGATGTACCAGGGCTGATGTGCCGGTGTATCACAGTAGTTGTTCCCATGGCACGCACAATGTTTGTGAGGCAGCATGATAGGAGGGCAAATTTGCAGTGGGTGGAGAAAAGGTTTAACAGGCAAGAAACAGATTCAGCCGTTTGGGATGCTTTAGTGGGCTTTTGTTCATCTACCTCTGGGATACTTCTCATTAGCTGTCAATTTTATTTACCAGAGTAGAGATGGAGAAAGACGGTTGCACTTTTTCAAAAAACCCTGGGAAAGCAACACCAGGAAGAGGCCGCACAACATTTTGGCTTTGCCTCACCCCAGCTGTCAGCTACACAACAGCTGCTCATTTTAACAGCGCCTTGCTGGAGAGACAACGAGCGAACCAGCCAATCTGTGTGACGCATGGAGAGGCACTAGCAAGATATAACAGGAGTTAATGGGAGAGAAGTAAGGGCAGGAAAAACAAGTCAGTGCTGGGAATGAGAGGAAGGAAGGGGGAGAAAAGAAAGCAAAAGGCTACAGACAGAAAAATAAAGGGAAATTCCAAACAGATGTTCCCCCAAAAAAGCAGTCTGAGTATCATGCCCTGGGTGAGAAACCATGTAATCTTTACCGGACATTTGTATTTCATTGGTTCAGACTCAGAAGCAAACGTAGGTAGATCGGAAATGATCTCAGACTCTAAGGTACAGACCGACGAAATTTAACATAAGGGCTAGAGATGGGAAAAGGAAGAGGTGAGACTACTCAATCAGCCTAAGGGCTCCTTTATTCTCTAAGGAAGGGTGTCTGCATTTAGTTAAATAACAACCCCCCAAATAATCAACGCTACGATCGTCTCTAAAGTGCGGTTTCATTATTTATGACAAAGTTCACAAAAATGTATCTAAAAGAACTTTTTAAAAGAAGGGCATATAGGCTAAACGGAGGGAAAGAGAAGACCAAAATGTTTTTCAATAAAACCTGCATGATTTTTAACAAATCCCCGTAAAATAACACCACATAAAATGTTTGATGAGCGTCTACCAAAAATGTATGTTTGAGTGTCCCTGAGCTTAGCTGGGGAACAGAGTAGAGAAACAGGTGGTATCTGTACTCAAGCCACGAGGATGACTACCAAGAGGTCCAGGACAAGAGTGCTGATAGCTCTGCGGCTCCGCTGTATGAATTACAAAGGGTGCCCCTTCCCCCAGGAGAGCAGCCGGCACTTCACTGCCATTTACTCCCCCGGCCCATATCCCTGGTCCAGTGAGCAATCTGCTCAAGTGCATGTGGCAGCCCTGGCTGGGAACACGGAGCGGGTGGGACTCATGTCGCCTCAATACATGCAGAAAGTGTGAGAAATAACCCAGGATTCTGAACTGCAGCTATTGGTAAATTTTATGCTACACTGCCTGCCTATCGCCTCACGCAGAAGTCTACCTGCCTACGATCTGAGCGAAGCAGGGGTCTCAACGCTTGTCTTCTGTCCCTTCTTAACCTTCTCAGACCCAGCCTCCCAGAAGAGCGACCGCTGACCTATCTGTTTTTTTCAGGTCAGGAGAAAAATGGTTTCAACTTTGCGAAAATACATCGCGCTTCCATGGCTAGTTCTAGCGGTCCTATCGAATGACCTCAGTACACACAGCAAATCATCACTGGAAACTCTATATATGTGTCTTCTGAATGGCACAAGAACACTACTGGATTAACAATCAGAAGACCTGTAGCCAAAACCACCTGTGCTGTTCCGGACAGTAATGATCATGGACAAGTCTCTACATCTCAGTGTGAATAATAGCAATAACCGAAATCACAACGATCGTTACCGTGCACCGAATGCTTACCATGTGCCTGCTTTCTATGTATTAACGCATTTAATCTTTACAGTAATCCTATGAGATGTGGTTATTATCTTTACAGATGCAGAAACTGAGGCATAAGGAGGCTTAGAGGCTTGTCCAAGGTTACACAGCTGGTAAGTGGCAATAAAACGACGAGGTGGGATCAGATGATTAGGAAAGTCCATCCAGCTCAAATGTTATTTGTCATTCCACACCTGGGAGAAAGGTGAATAAATGCCAAAACTGCTCACCAGATTTTCTAAGAGTTTATTCCCCTTAGAGTAACACTGACATTAAAGAAATGTTCTATTTGCCACGTTTTATATAACTCTATTACTCTACAGCTTTACAGTCAGCAAAGATAATTCTGGATTTATCTGAATAGCGTGCCTCTGAACACAAGTGGAATTTTTACTATGTAATTTTATCCCTGTACTAAATTTCACTGAATAGTTTTGTCAAGCATCGTGTAGGGTAATATAGGCTGCAATATGATGAAATGAAACGTAGGCCCTGGCCCTGGGCAGTCAGAATTTCTGACACACGTTTACAAAACAAACTATTAGCCTTAAACATCATTTCCAAGAAAGCTGAAAGCTTTCTATTAAAAACTCACTTCCCCAGGAAGTCAGCAGAGAAAAATCACATTCAGGTCCTCCCCTGAAGGTACTGTGAAGGACAGGCCTCATTTGTGACAGGGCTAATAGAGGTCAGCAGAATCGTAATTCACTGACCAACCTTACCCTGTGCAAGACACAACTAAGTACTAGACTCTCAGACCAGTTACATCTACCTCTAATGTGACATCACGTACCCAAATTGAGCTCTTCTGTTGGGTTTTGTGTGTTCTATACAGCACCAAAATCCAAACAGTGAAATAAAAGTTTCAAAATCCCCATCTGGAATGATAAGTATATGTACGAAAATCATCAGATGGTGAACTACCCATGCTAGGAATTTTAAATGGAAAACTAAAATATCTTGATGCCTCAGAAAAGTTTTCATTTAAGTTATTAAGAAAAGTCCTTTGGATGCAATTCAGAAAAATGGAGTGGGCTCTTTGACAAACTTAGTATTTTACATAGAACTTTCCAGTGTTTAGGTAGGTGATACCTCAAAAACCATCTCAATACCAAAAATTGCCTAAGGAATTCTGAAATACATAGTAGTCATAGCTTTAAAAATATTAAAAGCAGGTAAATCCAGGTTTTATTACAATCATTATGAGGACAAATATTTTTGAAAGAAAGGTAACATCAAGATGTCATCAATAAAATGTATCAAAATTATAGGTAGTTTAAAATACGGATCCTAGGCACATAACATTTAGTCAAAAAAGCTAAGTGGAGAAGGCCACATATTGTATTACTGGGGTGACCATACTTCATGATTTGCCCAGAATCTTCCTGGTTTATACCTGTTCTACTTCAATTATTAATAGCAACCCTTAAAAGCTCAAAGGTGTCTCAGCTTGGTTGATAAATTATATAGTCACTTTAATATGATACATTTCTATAAAGCTCAAAACTAAATAAAACTAACAATACGTACTCTATGAATGTTCGTAATAAAATTCTTTAAAAACTCCAAATAATCCAAAAAGAATGATTTAAAATACATTCAGAGAATATCTGAGGCTGGGGAGAGTTATAGGGCTGAAGAAAAGGAAGGAACACACAGGTAGAAACAACACTGGCAATACTCCAATTCTTAAATTGGATCGTGAGTCATGAGTACTCATTTGAGTTACGTTTCATAATTAGCATTTTTCATATGTTCGTACATATGTTTATACACATACAACATGTATTTAAAATATAAAAGGAGCAAAATAGTAAAAAGGGTTAAAACTGCCACCCATGTTTTTAAGATAATAGAACAAACTATCAGGAAATTTATCAGCAATTCAATATCCATTCTGATAGATTAGTAAAAAGTACTTTTCTAGCAGCCACCTGCATCACGCTAGCAAAATTTACACAGAAAAAAAATTACACCTACTTTGCAGATAAAGGAAAGCTAGTTGCTTGGTGGGTTTGAATGAATGATGTTTGATATAAGAAAGACAGCTGGGATAGGATGAGGCAACTGACAAATAAGTAAACAAATACATAACCCTAAGCACATAATAAAGGAAGCAAAAGATACAGAAGTAGTATGACTACTGAAATAGCTGAATGCAAGAGGTTAATTGGAACATGCACTTCTTATATAAAAATTAGAAGGCAAGAATTTGTATAAATAACAAGGCCTTGAATGTGTGCTGGCAAATTAAGACAAGAAGTATAAACACTAAAAATATTTTAGAAAATAACTGCCATGGTACAAATTAAATAGAACCCTAAAAACTAAGGCTAGTACGACCAATAATCTCACTTTCGTGGCACTTATCAACAGAGGAGCTTATTTAACAGGATCATCACAAAACATATGCTAAGAGAATAATTTTCTGGCATAAGTTAAGGAAAATGTGCAAACTGAAAATATCAAAGTAATTGCTGATTTTATTAATTAGGTGTTTACAGCCATTAGTCAAGTATATTTAGGAACTGGGATGCTTGTATACTTTGGTGACAATTCATAGCTATGCTCCTAATATGTGGTCCCATCATTAGGTTTTTAAATAGTAAAAAAAATAACGGTATGCATGTTGTTATTGATGAACACTAGGTCTGTATTTACTACAGAGTAAAATAATAATCATTTAGAAATGAGTACCTGGAATACTTGCAGGAGAAATTGGGCCAGATCGTGACTGGTTGCTTCCTACAGGAGAGCCGACAGGAGAAGGCGATGGGCCCCCAGGGATGCTGGAGAGATGGGGAGATGCGTGTGGAGAGAAAGGCGACTGAGCTGGGTTGCTCTGATCCCCTTGGCTGCTCGTGGACCCGGATGCACTGACTGCTGAGCTCAAAGTTGCTTCCGTTCCCGTGGGGAGGTCATCAATGGAGCCAGACAGGTCCTAAGAAAGAAAGAAATAGCATGCATTTATAGAATAACACATATTTGGACCAATACCTGTTCAAAATACTATTTGAAAATCATAACAATGCCCCCTTCAAAGTTTTTCTAGATAACGCCCAAAATTCAGAGCATGGCCACTTGTTATTAGAAGACTTTAATGACAAGAGTAAGTTGAGTAAGTTGAACCCATAGGATCTGATCTATCGCTAAAAAGTGAGTAAAGTTGTACCTCCCTTTCATTAAACTATCCTATAGCTTTCCTTTAAGCTGTCAGCATCTAGTCCAACAAACCTGTCAAAGAGTCACAGGAAAAGCCCTTTATGCGGTGATGTACCATCCGAATGGAATGCCTGATTCGTAAATGATTACTTCAGTAAGCTGAAAACTATAGGCTTTGGATCCTCCTATTTAGAAATCAACATTGGAGGACTGTCTGAATTTCAAACTGTGATCTTCTAACGTAATAGTCAAAATTGTAACCAAACCTTGTGGTGAGAAATTCTTACATTTTAGGTAATTGCAAAAGTGCTCTTATAGTAAAAGAGTGATGTGTATTTTTATCTCATATTGTGACAATAAATCCCTTTGAAGTTATGTTGGCAGAAATGAGTCCTAATGTTATAACTTACTTTTTATACAGTTTTAAGCTAAACAATCTTTAAGGTCCTGTAATTTTATCATAACAACCTCTAGGCAGTTACTAAAATCCTCATTTGACAGACACAGAAACCAAAGATCAGAGAGTCAAGGTTATTGTTACTAGTTACACCACTGAGGGCAGGCGACATCTGCTAGAGATTATGAAGGGAGGTTGAGAGAAGAGGAAGGAGGAAACTGTCTTCCACACTCTCATCAGAGTGAGAGGACAGAGTCTTTACTCTGTCTTCCTCATGGCTGTGGCACTAGGGCATGTGCCATGGCCCCCACCAGCAGGAGTCAGTACGTCAGTGCAGGCCTGCCGCAATGGCTGGGCTCCCAGATCACTAAGTCTGCAAACCCAGGTGAGACCCGGAGCTAGGTGCTGAATGAGCCCTAAAGACTGAGAGGCAGGATAAAAGATATCTGTCTTGATAATCTAGGACTAAATACTGCAGAATGGGATCAGAAATACCAGGTTATGCTACTGTCTGCAAAGCATATTCAACACTAATTGACATCTTCCACTCATGTAATTTTATTAATGTTTAATTTTACCTCACTGCTTACTACTGGGACTGCTAAAACTAGGGCTTTGGAAACTGGTGGAGGAAGATGCTTAGGATTTGAAGAATGAATCTAGACCAGGAAGTACAAAGGGGGCCAGGTAAAGCAGAGCTGGTTAGAGTTCTTCAGGGTACCCCAAAATGTCACAAAGCAAACTCAGAATCAGGATCCTAGGCTCCTGGAAAGTTTATCTGTTAACCATCTGTTATATAATTAACTTCGCTTTTATTAACAGCAAAATTGCCAATGATTAAAAAACACGTTCTAAAGAAGAGCTGATGAAAATCTCACAAAAAAATGAATGTTACAGAAAAACAAAAATTTCTTATGCTAAGAAGAGTAACATTTAAGTAAAACAGAGTAATCTTCAATGTCACATAACTGAGCTTATAAGTAAGAAACAGTAATAGTAGCGGGTGATTGAAAATATCACCTCCTGGAAAAAGTATCATCTCCAAAATAAAATGGGGCAAACTGAACCACATTTTCAGAATTCAGAGAAAAAATATATAAACATCTCTACTTAGGGCACACGAGATGCATGATTTTGCACATGTTCAGCTGGTAAAACATTGTATTCAGCTTGATTACTGGGTTCAACAATAGTTCGATTCAGACTTTCAGAATTTTTTTGTGAAGCCAGGTAGAAACAGAGGAAGATTATTAAGCAAGTAATATGCTACATACAATGTAGAAAGTATTCACACTTCAGCAATCAAGGCAATTATCTGAGTTCCTGGAAACAAAACTTAAGCTAACAGATGTGTGTACATGCACACGTGCAGAGGTGCTGAATGCCGAAAGGGACAACAGGACAGGATTCCACCCATCCCTCCCACCCCAGGCTGAATGCTGAGTTGCCTGACATCTGCCGCCCACCCCACCCCCACCGTCTCAGAGCCAGGGAGGGTGGGGGGGTCTAGAAGAGTGGCTGGGTCCTGGGTAATTCTTAAAGTACCTGCCCCTAAAGCATTCCCTTCCTAACCTGATATAACCAATTCACAGAAGTGCGAAGAGACACTCCTGTGGGCTCCAGGACAAGGCAAGCTATGGCCTGAGGGCTAAAATCAGACCCTACCTATTCCGGCTCCACCTGTAAGCCAAACATTTTAAAATGACTGAAAAAAAATCAAGAGTAATATTTTGTGGGGCTTCCCTGGTGGCGCAGTGGTTGAGAGTCCGCCTGCCGATGCAGGGGACACGGGTTCGTGCCCCAGTCCGGGAGGATTCCACATGCCGCGGAGCGGCTGGGCCCGTGAGCCATGGCCACTGAGCCTGCGCATCCGGAGCCTGTGCTCCGCAATGGGAGAGGCCACAACGGTGAGAGGCCCTCGTACCACTAAATAAATAAATAAATAAATAAGTAATATTTTGTGATATATTAAAAATATTTGAAATTCAAATTTCGGTGTATATAACATCTTACCGGAACACAGTCACAGCCATTCCTTTTATGTATTGTCTATGGCTCCTTTTGGGCCACAATGGAGACCTTGACAGAGATGGTAGCCCTCAAAGCCTAAAACGATTTACTATCCGGCCCTTACAGAAAAAGTGTGCCGACCTGTGGTATCTAGTATAGCCTCTAATGTCTTTGCCTCTTCCTTGGGGGAAACAAAAGAAGGACAGGTCTCAGCTGAAATGCATGGTGACCTGTGTGTCAGGAATTATACAAGCTTCACCAAGAACAGGGACCGACTCCACATCTACACCCGCCTGGAAAACCTGAGTGGGAGCCACATAGAATTTTCCTCTTTAACGGTATCAGCCCCTGGTTAAGAATGGGTGGTGGGCTCCGTGTACAGATATACTCTCTAACACCTAACAAATGTGTATCATGCATAAATAAGGGTCTATCACATAAGAATCAGTTGGGAGGAAATATGCTTTTCATGATTTCTTTAAAGAAAAAAAATTGGTGGATAACTAGATATAAAATCTTTATCTTCTATTATACTACAATACAGAATTCAACAGAAAAGACAACATAGATTCAGTTTTTAAAGAAATCACTATTTGAAGTTAAATAATTTTATGCAAATCTTTCTTCATAAAAAAACAAACTGTTACTTTGAAAATTTTAAAATTCTCTGCACTACCTATAAATTCCTTCCCTGTCCTCCCTTAAAATTCCATGTCATGGTTGAAAAAGTGACACGGATGGGTGTTAAGAGAGCTTCATTCAAACTGCAAAGGCATGAAAAACATTTCTGTTGTTCAACAAGCTGATCGAAGAAATATCAAGAGAAAAATATAAAAATGGTGGCTTTCTTAGTGTTCACAAGTCATCAGAATTTCAGTGCTGACTACACCTCAGTGTAACAGAAGAGTAATAAAAAGATATAATTTCTATATTACTGTTATACACACACGTAACTTTTATATGTAAATTATAGAGAAATATTCCCGCCCTGCAGATACTTAGGGTATCCATATGTATAGCTATCTTAAAACGTTAATAAAAGAAGTTCAACAGTGGTTTAAACATTCAGCCTAGTTAACAAAGAAGCTCTGTAACGAATACCCCTCTAGAGGACAATTTAGTCAGCCGGGCACCAACTCTATTCTTCTTTTGTAAGTACTATCAGATCTATGATGCCTGTGAAGAACAGAGAGACCTTACTGCATCTCATTCTAACCAAGCCACCTTCAAGCTACAGTGCTTCCATTTATCTTGCTGGAAAGCTGGCAGGTAAGGTAATTGCAGGGAGGACTCTTTTAAGGGGCTGGAGTCCCCCTGCCCCACAGCATTCCTTACATCCTTCCTCTTTATTGATGGAATGACTGCTAAGGCAATGACTTCATGGGCTCATGCATAGTAAATTCAATATTTTGCCATGACAATTTGATTTGGCAAAATCTTGCAATCAAGTTGGGTTTTCAATATCTGACATCACTCAGAATGCCGAATACTTTCCAGCACACCCAAAATAATACAACCCCTACTATCAGTGGTTAGTTTATATTTAGAAAATCAATGCCGCTTTTTGGAAAAGCTTGTTTTACTTCACAATTTAATTTAAATGCAAGTTCCCTACAAAGACCTTCCCCTCTGTAACCATCATCCTTCCACCCTCCGCCCATGTAAAATTTTCATTCTAACCCAAGTGACAAGTACAAGAGATTTCACTGTGCTTAGAACGAAATGCCACCGGGGAGCAATAACAATCCTATCAGACTCCGACAAGAGAAACACTTTTGAATTAACATAGAGCACAAATATGTTCCTCATTGACATGATGGGATAGGGTGGGGGAGGGCAGTGACAGAGGAACGTATATAAGAACATGCCAGGAAGGAGCACAGGAGGAATTTTTAGAGATCTGCAAATATATAAAATAGACATACAACATTAAGTATAAATATGTCTGCATACTATATATGAGCCTCCCTAAAAATACTTGATGTTCATATATTATGACTTACTACCTCTAGAGACATCTTTGGTTTTGATGGTAATCAAGTTATCTGATAAGTTAGTTAACTAAAGGATAAATTCAGTCAATGCTGGTGATGTCTTACTGTCTTGAACTGGGAATAAGTTAGAAAATTTTACTCCCTTGTTTCATTAAATAAGTGGCTTTTTAAAAAAAGCAAATCAACTCCAAAATACTCTCAGCTATGGTTCTCAATACAATTAGTTGACGGTATTAGATCAGTCACTGGTAGAAAACTGCAAAGCGTCACACACACTGGGCATCTCTCGCTTAGAAGTGCCCCAAGAGAGGATGAGGATAAACACTGAATTAGAAACAGAGAAGATATTTCAATCAATGAGACGAGTTCAGGTCTCTTGTTTAAGGATTTTTATACGATACAGTTAATGATTTCTCATTGTGACTTCCCATGGGCTTGAAGCACAGGTTAAAATGGCAGCTCGATGGTCTTTCAAAAAGTCTCTCATGATCTTCAAAAGCAGAAACAGTGTCTCTTCTCCTTTTTAGAATATTGAATATCAAATCCTAGCATGCGGTTTTTCTTTTTCTCTCTCCAACTAGACCCTAACTTTCTTAAGGGCAGTGACTCCTCGTGCCAGGTCTGGTGTTAGAGAGGAGCATTTGACTGGTCACTGGTCAATGTCACTGAATTTATAAGCTCTACAGTAAAATACAGCTGCAAATACTGTACAAAGTAAGCCAGCACGTGCACACATTTCTGAATATTTACCATAAATGCTCTAGTGAAAACGACTGAGATCGCTATTAAAATTTAACAATGAATTCTCGGCCCTCTGTTTCCAATTAGCATCCTGGAGGCCAAGCATCCAGCCTCATTAGATGCTTAGCTCTTTGGAAACACACTGTAAAATCACTTCATACCCTCCAACCTTATTTTAGAACTATCATTTCAGACATGGGATACAAATACACCTTGAAGTTGATATTAGAATTGAGCCAATAATTTGACTGACATATATACACAAAAGGAAAAACCTCACAGCGACTGTTTAATTTCTATGATGTTTGTAGGCTTCTTTTCGGCACAAACCCATGTAACAGTGTATTTCAAAGACGCCCACCAAAGTCCCTGCTGCTTTCATTTGTCTAGACAGCAAATGAGTTAAAAGCTTAGACTTCCTGTCTAAATGAATTAAAAAATGCAAAGGCACAGAAAGGCAGAATCCACAAAGAAAATCCTTCCAAGCACTAATTTTTAGGTCTGCAAAGCATCTTCTTACAAAGTTATATATATCTCCCTTTCTTCTTAAACATGTCCAATAACAAATATTTATCTCTTCGTTATATGTGACAATATATGCAATCCTTAGCCTTAATATGTAGAAGGTCAACTGGAAAAAAAATATTTGATCTTAATTTATAAAGAGTCACAAGCTCAACAAATGACAAATTCATATCCAAAGCCAGGGATAACACAAGGAAAATTAATGAGTCAGAATTCATTTTAAGGGAGGTAGCCAAGAACCATTTTGGGGGGAAATTACTTTCACCTGATTCATTTGTATTCTTTCTCAAGCAAAGATTCCATTACGGGTAACTCTCATTTTAAAGGGACATATATAAGGATAATCAGCTAATGTGATACTTTACAAAAGCAGGCCTCAGAGTTAAGCATACTGTCATAAGCAAAAATTTTTATAATGGTTATATCTCCTTTGATTTTAAAAAAATTCACACCTAAAATAAAAGCTATCCTCAAAGGTCCTTGGGTTAGAAACCCCTGATATGAGATGTGCTGCCATTCTAAATTTAGAAGCGGTGAACAATGTAAGTATGAAATATGCATCATGTAAGGGAATTTTTCTCCAATGCACAGGCCTCAGGGGGATCCTAAATTATTCTGTTTTTGAACTCTGCCCAGGAAGAGTCTCTGCTCTTCCACTATTAACAGCGGACATTATGTAGACCAGGAATAACAACACAGAGACCCGTAACCACAGTATGGGCAGTCTTAAACTTAAAAATAATTTGGTAAGAAAATTAATCTTACAGTCATCTTTCGGTTGTATGGAATTTGGGAGTAACACTGTCCTCTTGGTTACGACCCTAGGCTACCCTTTCAGGCGATGATGATAACATTCATGATCATGATGATTTGATGTTTAGCCGTAACAACTGTGACTACCATTCTCCACAGCAGAGATATTATGTACATTTTCTTTCAGGAGGAGACTACGGCGCCTTGTGAGCTCCAGTCCATTGCTCCTACCAGGCAAAATGTTTTTTAACTGATTTCATTGTCCAAAATAGCCAGGACCCTTCCCGACCTCAAGTCAAGGCCCAAATCAGTGCTGAAAACACTAAAAAAGACTCACATATGAATAAGTGCTGGCCCTTTGTTATTCTAAGGGCAATGGCATCTTAAAGAATATACTAATTAATACAAATGACAGACTACTGGGGGAAAATAGAACTATATAATAAAGTGAGAATACTGAATAATTTGGGGAGAGAGATTTGTACTGAGTCTTACCCTTAGGCAGGCATGCCCTCTCTAAGGTTAGCAGATGGAGCTGCGGGGTGGGTAGGTGGGAGGCAGTAGGGGAAAAAACTGTGGAAGACAGTTTTTACATGTGGATGACATTTCATGTTTAAGTTGGCCTGTATAGGTTGATCTTGTACACTTAAATGTCCTCCTTTCATGGAGTCTCAATGAAAAGAGACAAACAGCTAAACAGAAATTCTAAGAAAAAGCGAACTAACAAGTGTGGAATAAAGAATGGTACGTCTTCAGCCAGCGTACATCTGCCCAGGGGCTGCTGTCTGACACAGGTCCAGACTAGAAGTGAAGGTGTGCCCTGTGGACAAATGGAGGGCAGAGAGAACAATGTGTGAAGGCAAAAAACACTAAGGGAGGCCATGCCCCTTGGGAAGGGTGAGGAGATCAGAGAGGCTGGAAAAGCAGAGCGAGAGAGGACGAGGCTGAAGAGGCAGTTGTGAATGACTTCATATGCCCACGCCAAGGAATATGGGCTTACAGTTTTAGGAACTAGGGGGCCAACAGAGGTCTGAAAGGTGAGTTTTAATATTATCAAACAGACAAAAAAAATACAGTGGGTGCCAAATGAGAATTGTTAAACGTTTTAAGCCAAAAAAAACACAAACCCTTGTTTTCAAATGTTTATGAACAAAGAATGCTTTAAATGTGATTAAAATGACAGGTACCATTCAAAAATAAATTTGTAAAACTTAAAAAAAAATCTATATATTTTTAGCACTATATAACATTTAACAAGTAAATGAACAAAAACAAAAAGTGCCTCAATAACTACAGTCCAGGTTAAATATTAGCGTGCTTTCTAACTGCAATAATTTCACGAGTCTACAGTCATCCTATTCCTTTCATTTATATGTAAGAATTAACGGATAAAATGAACTGAAGGGTAATAGCCTTTACCCTTAAAACAGCACAACAGTGTCTAAAAACTAATTATGAGTAACATAATTTAACAGATTATGTTCTTTAACTATATATTCTATTCCAAATCGGTGACTCTGAAGACATTTAGTTACAAAGGAGGAAAATCCGCTCATGACATGTAGGGGCAGAGATGTGGGTTTATGGGTTGGTGCTTTACAAATATCAATGCCAGGTATGAAACTCTAAGTATGAATGACCCACGTGCTTTGAAAGCAAATGGACAAACTAACAAGATCCGTAAATATGTAAGATTTAGAGTTTGTCTACTGATATGAGGTCTTATTGCTAAAAGTACATCATAAATTTTTATGGCAGAAAAGCAATCAACACCAACTTTTTTGCATCTCTCATGGTAAAAAACAAAAAAAAACGACTATTGTTTACCTAGAAGTACAATGCTTAGCACATAGAAATTCTGAAAATAAAACTTAAAAACAAAAAGGCATGAACCCTCAGGAGACATCTATTTCTTCAGTATATAGCAATGAAATACTTTAAAATAGTAAGACGTATAGGAACTGCAAATAAATTAGCAACTTAAAAAAACAAAAACAAACAAAAAAAACCTCACAAATTGTACCGAGTCTACATGGAATAAAGGGAAGTTCTGTCATAGAATAATACTAAAACTTCGGTTTTGTTTTTTCTTTTCTTTTTTGCGGTACGCGGGCCTCTCACTGCCGTGGCCTCTCCCGTTGCGGAGCACAGGCTTCGGGCACACAGGCTCAGCGGCCCTGGCTCACGGGCCCAGCCGCTCTGCGGCATGTGGGATCTTCCCGGAGTGGGGCACGAACCCGTGTCCCCTGCATCAGCAGGCGGACTCTCAACCACTGCACCACCAGGGAAGCCCTAAAACTTCATTTTTTGACATTTTCTGCAGTCACGTTGAGCCCTATGAACATACATACTTCTACATCCTTCACTGGATTTTTAAAACCTTTTGTTTTGAAGTGACTTTAGACTTACCCAAAGTGGCAAAGACAGTACTGACTGTTCTTTCACTCAGTTTCCCTTAACGTTAACATTTTACATAGCAACCATGGCATGTTTATCAAAACCATGAACTTGACATCGGTACAATACTATTAATGAAACACAGACTTAATTTGCATTTTACCAGCCTTGCCAGGAATGTCTGTCTTCTGTTCCAGGACCCAATCCAGGATACATGTCACATTTATTCACCTTGTCTCCTTAGTCTCCTCCAGTCTGTGACAATTTCTCAAATCTTTCCTTGTTTTTCACAACCACGACACATTTGAAGAGCGCTCCTGAGGTATTTTGTAGAATGTCCTTCAATTTGCGTCTGTTTAATGCTTTCTCATCGTTAGGCTGGGGTTATAGATTTTGGGGAAGAACACCACAGAAGTGAAACCTCCTTCGCAAAGCAACATATAGGGGTATGATATCAACACGACTTAGTACAGGTGATGTTGACTTGGATCACCTGGTTAAGGTGCTGTGTGCCAGGTCCCTCCACTGTCAAGTTGCTCTTTTGCCCTTTCCACACTCTGTTCATGAGGAGGGAGTCACTGAACCCAGCCACACCCAAGGGAGGGCAATTAAGTCCCACCTCTTGGAGGAGGCTTATCAAAGAATTAGTGCATGTCTGTTAAAACCACACAGTAATTAGTACATATTTGCAGGGATATATTTGCAACTATGCACGTATCTGTTTCACCTTCAAGTTTTGCCTAATTTTAGTATTTATCAGTCGATCTTGCCTGCAGCACTACTCTAGTGTTCTAATAGTGTTGATTTTCTATTTCCTTCATTCCTTTTACATTTATTATCTGGAATTCTTATGTAGGAGGAGATGTCCTGTCTCCATTCATTTTTACATGGTCAAGACAATTGTCTCATACATTTTTTTGGTGCAACTTAAGTTCTTTTATGATGATTAGGTGATACTCTTATCAACACTAAATGGTAGTAGTACCTCCAATCGAGATTTCATGAGCATAAAATATGGGAGAGAGAAAAATATGCACTCTTTGCTTTTCCAGACACAGCTAGAAGCATATAACTTAGTATAATCACATCGGACAACAATTCGTAAGCATCTTGTAAAGCTAAAGATGCATCTATCTTATGACCCAGAATGTCCACTCCTAGGTTTATACACTGGCACGTGCATATATATACAAGCACAGTAGCATTGTTTCAGTATTGTAATAGTAAAAAAAAAAAATGGAGACAATCTGATTTTCCAGCAATATAAAATCAAGAGATATATTCAGAAAATGGGATACCATACAGCAATGAAACTGAATGAGCTAGAACTAAAAATGTTAATAGGGGGCTTCCCTGGTGGCGCAGTGGTGGAGAGTCCGCCCTCCGATTCAGGAGACACGGGTTCGTGCCCCGGTCCGGGAAGATCCCACATCCGCGGAGCGGCTGGGCCCGTGAGCCATGGCCGCTGAGCCTGCGTGTCCGGAGCCTGTGCTCCGCAACGGGAGAGGCCACAACAGTGAGAGGCCCGCGTACCGCAAAAACAAACAAACAAAAATGTTAATAGGAAGCTCACAAACAATACTGATAGAAAACTGACCAAAAATCTCAACGTAGCAATACTGAACTAATACAGAAGAGATGGAACAAAAAGAAAGTAGTGGACTGTTAACCTGGTAGTGGAAATTCAAAGTCTAGAGCAGCAGCAGTTAAGCAAAGCTCAGAAGAGGTAACGAGAGTGGGAGTAGCATTGTCTACGGATTAGAGGGGAGAACGAAACAAACCTCTGCACTGTCCACTCAATTAAGCCCCACTTCCCTCCAAGAGCCTTCCGTTACTATCCTGGTAAAGTCTCCCCCGACATCTACAGCACCAGAATGAGCTACACAGCTCCTTCCTCTATTATCCCACATCGTATTTATCAACTACAGAACTTCCCGTGTTGAGTTTTAATGAATTGTTAGCATCTGCTACAATGCAAACTCTGGAGTAGGACCCCTTACATTCAAACTTCGGCTTCGACACTGACCCGGACCGTGGGCAACATACTTAACCTTTCTGTGCTTCACTCTCCTCATCTGTAAAATGGGGGAAATACTAGTATCTGTCAAAAAGAGTTGTTGTGAGAATTAAATGAGAAGTTATACGTAAAAGAATTAGCCCAGCAGGATCTCCGGTAAGTGTAAGCTATTATCATTATTAACCATAAGGGAGAGGCAGTGGGTTAGAGAGCCCGAACCGTGTGTCACTGGGGATACAGTGCAAGACAACAGTGTTACCGGAAGGAAGTGGCTGAAGAGTGAAGAAGAGGCAGGAAAATGTGCCTTCCCCATGTTTCCTGATCCCAGGGGGTACCAGTGAAGGCTCTGCAGGCTCTAGGAGAACCAAGTTGAGCAAGAGTTAGGAATCCGGTTAAAAAAAACGGAAACCCAGACAGTAGCAACCAAAGAGAAGGGGAATTATGTGTAGAAGAGGTAGGTTTTTTTGTTTTGTTTTTGTTTTTCAGGTGTCCGCTCCATCATTCATAAGCTCTTTAATGAGTAAGACAAAGATGGCCTGCACTGTTTATGAACACAGGTTTTGAACAATAATCCTATCAATGAAGTTATAACAGATATTTGAGTACTGGAAAGTGGTTAAGAAAAACACCCATCATGACTCACTATTTAAGAATCACAAATGCAAAAGTATTACCACAGAGAGACCATTATGCTGTAGAAGAAAGAGTGCTGGCTGTAAGAGGAGTTACAGCATGGTGCCACCACTGATCAGCTATGAACAAGACAATCTAAACTTTTATTCAGTTGTAAAATGGGGATTATAATGTTTATTATCTCAATCACTCAATATAATGAATAAAGCAAATGATATGGAAATTGTGAAGAATATCACTTTTAAAACATAAGATAGGGCTTCCCTGGTAGTGCAGTGGTTGAGAGTCCACCTGCCGATGCAGGGGACACGGGTTCGTGCCCCGGTCCGGGAGGATCCCACGTGCCGCGGAGCGGCTGGGCCCGTGAGCCATGGCCGCTGAGCCTGCGCTCTGCAACGGGAGAGACCACAGCAGTGAGAGGCCCGCGTACCGCGCAAAAAAAAAAAAAAAAAAAAAAAAAAATTATCTTGTTAAACATGGAAAGAGCCTAATAGCTTCAATAACAGAAAGTGTTTTTATATTTCCATTGGAATCATTTTTAAGATGCCTGAATGTTTTAGAAAAAAGTAGAGAATCCAGAATTTCTTTTTTACATGATTAGCCTGACTAGATTACAGATGGAAATGCTGTGTAAAGGCTATTTTTATATTTTAAAGTGAAATTCAATACATGCAACACTCCCCCCAAAGTCAAACTTAAAAACATGCATTTTTCTCATTTTCAGTTATGATTTACAGACTCACTCAGATGAGAGGTTGTTTTCAACTTTGTACAGGGGCAGCTGGTCACTCAACACCTCAAGTGCTAGCTCTAAAGGACAGTTTTACATAACAAATCTTCCTAAGAGCATATAACCATTTTATAATATATTACTTCAAAACTACTTCTTGAAAGGCGCTGGTTATAAACCTATTCAGGGTTTCAGACAGAAACTTCTAATACCAATAATAACAACGATGATGGGGATCATAGTATCAGTAAAGAAGGGCCTGAGTTAGGTCTTGAAGTCCAGCATGTTTCACACTCAACCACACTACCTCCCAACAGAGCCATTTGCATGCTAGGCAAGGGTATGAGGTACTGTACCTCACACGTACAGGTTAATTATCCTGTTGCTCGGAGCATGTTCCCAGGCCAAGAAGAAGAATAGAGTTTTCTCTGATGACCACTTTAAGTGGTCTCAGAGACGGCATAAACAAATTAAGATACAGGATTCTGAAAGGCAGAAGGGTAAAATTCACATTTCCTTAGCCTTCTAAAACCTTTGAACAAGGGAGACACCCAAATAACCTGACTCGCAAGCCCAGCACATTGCTGAATTGCTCTTTATCCCAGTAAATCATAAGTTTTGAAATAAAATTGGACTTAAACTCTTCATCAACCTAAAAATCCCTGGAAAGTGCTATGAAGCCTCCTTCTGAATCTCTACATCTTATTCCCCTCCTCTAATGACTTACTTTTAAAATGCGTTTATTAGATGTTAGTTTTCTCTTGAATATTTGTATTGTATTGGGGGTGGGAGCTTGCAAGGAATCGGGCTCTGGAACCACAAAGCTGCCCCCAACGCTAGCTGCTCTCTCACTGACTCAGAGGACTCAGGCAAGCGACTGAGTCCCATCAGCCGCCACCTCTCATCCGCACGCAGTACAGGGACAACAGAAGTAATGACCTCACAGTGCTGGGTGGGGTTAAATGAGGTAAATGCTCTGCATAAAGCACTAAGCATGCTGCCTGGCGCCAGATAAGTGCTCATTAAATATTTACTGTAATGTAGGTACACAGTAATAGTGTAGCGGTTAAAAGCATAAATTCTGGAGTAAGAGCAGTTTGAAATCAAGTCCCGGCTCCATCGTTTCTTCACCTAATCCTGGGTAAGTTACTTAATTTCACTGAACCTCAGATCCACCATCTAAAATAGGGGGGAAATATTAATAATGCCATGGTGAAGATTAAATATAATTATGAAAAATAAGTATTAAGCATATAGTAAATGTTCAATAAATAGTTGCTATGTATATAAATGCATATGTACACATATAACCATACACACATTTCAAATATGTATGTTTTTTAAAAAGCCCTGTTTATAATGTAAAATGCATTTTGAATACAGAATAAAGAATTTACAAATGACTTCTAGAAAAATATCTCACTTAAGATGGATGAGTAAACAGCAGTGGCATGAAGGTATCCTTCTGTTCTTTAACAAATACTTAACAGATAATATAATGTGTGTTAGGAAAATAGTATAATATTAATTGTTAACATAACTAAGTAAATCAGCCTTTGGCATTTCTATAAAATGTAGTGTCACCAATTATAAACACTGCACAAGAAGGAGGGCACTGATTGGAAAAGGTAATCAGCCCAGGTTGTGAAGTCTTGGTTCAAATCTGCGCCATCAGTTCTTAGTGGTGTGAATTCGGCAAGTGAATTAATATCCCAAAGCCTCAGTTTCTTCACCTATAAAATGGATCTGACTCAAAGAGGCGGAAAGAACTAAATGAGTTTAATCAAGAATCCATTTAATAAATATTAGCCATCATGAGTTTGATTTTTATTATGTCACATAGTATCCAGATAAATTTAAAGCAATTATTTCTTGTTCACATCTAGAAAACTACATATTAAAATGGCAAAAAACTAGGAACCACTTAAATATAAATTTACTAGTGGGCTATCTAAAACTACATACTAATTATTAGAAATATATATTTTAAGTAATGTAATTTTTATTGAGTGAAAATCAGTAGTAACAGCAGAAAAACAACTACTAGTATCTGATTTATGTAAAACAGTAGAAAATATTTCACGAACATATACATTTTTAACCCTTGATGCTCAACAAAATTTTAACAGTGGTTATTTTATGTGATTGGATCTGGGAGGATTTTCTCTTTCTTCCTTGTACTCGAGCAGTTATTTTAATAAATGCTGAAGTTTTTTGTGAAAGAAATAAAACAAAAGGCAAACCTACAGATTTCAACAGTCTTTAACAAAAGTCCATTTAAAAGATGGGAAACAGCTGCATAGTAGTAGCATTAAATCATATTAGTATTTTCAGAATAGATGTTAAAACAATGCAAAAGTATATGGTAATGAAATAACGAGAGAAAGTTGGACAAATACAAATTATGCTCACATGCATACTTTTCACATTCTTTCAGGCTAAGGTATTTTAATAAAATTTTCCTCGTGGCCTTCATTAGCATGTACATGTACATACATGTACATACTTCATGTACATACTTGAGTAGGATGGCGGAGGAAAACTTTAAAAATCAAATTTTAGGCAAACGGAATAAAGCAAAAATATAAATATTGGTTTTAATAGTATGGCCTTATGATACAGCAGGCCCCAGCCTGACAACGCAACCGCTAAAAGCGATGAACACTCAACAGACACAGACACAGGCACTTTTAGTTAAATGGGTTTCACAGAGCTGGTTCCCCACAGAAGCTGGCATCTTGAACCCAAGGAGTCTCAGAAGAAACAGAAGTCACATGTCTATCAATATTTTAGACGGAATCTAATACAACCGTAAATCTGTCATTGTTGGCAACACTGAAGAAGTAGGACCAGTTAATAGGAAACACTGAATACCACTGCTTCAGGTTTCTCTGTCTTCTATGGTCTAAATAACTCCATACAGAACACTGCCGTCAAAGGTCTCGCTGTAAGAGTTACATGTTCAAAATTATTGATTTCCTTTTACTTCCAAAGAAAACTACAATTGTAAACACAATTCTCTTTGTGAATTGATGCTTTTAAATCTATTTCATTTGGAAATTGTAAAAGAAAGCAAGCAACCTAAACACTTAAAAGTATCAAAATGGAGTTTAAATAATAAGCGAAGTATAAAATTATAACCGGAGGTAAATTTGTTCTACTGAGCTCACTGTAACTTCTAGAATGAGTAACCACATGTGACTGTTTAGGAGTGCCACAATGGTCCACCAGTTTGTAGAATGTGATATGACTTTCTATGATTTGTCCTAGTGTTGAATATACCTGTCTCTTCTTGCCTTTCTGTATGCTGTTCTCTTCTGAATTTTCTTCAACACTGCTAAGTAGATAAGACATCGTATTAAGGAAGAGATGGATTTTGGCTCTGAGGATAAAAGCAATATATTTTTAAAGCATGTATATAAAGATTGGTGAAAACTACTTATGAATTAAATAAAAGAGGAGTGAAGGAAAAATGTAAAACTACAACAAGCATAGCAATCTGTTATGAGCTGAATGAGTGCCAGTTTGTGGGCCTCGGGGCTCGGTAGGATTTCTCTGTACAGTGCCAAACTCCAACAATATTGTTATGGTTAGAAAGGAATTTCTCACAAGAGCTAACAAAGGCAGAAGGTCATAAATAAACCCAGCAGGATTGCCTTGTCAGTTCTCATTATTAGCGCTGCAGGCACTTGCTTTTCTGTGGGCTTCTTACAGGTTCATTTAAGTGTAAGAGTTCCTCCTTGAAAATTCAGATACTCATAAATAAAATGGTTCTTAATCCAGCAAAGAAAAGTACTTGAAAAGTGAGTAAGAAAAGAAGTAAGCAAGTAAATAAATATAGAAAGGACAGAAGCACGGCCAACGGCAGAGCTTAGCCTGGCATTTCCGAAAGCTGGAGCACCTTCAGTCCTGGCCTTCGCAGCCCAGCAGTGACCAACAGGATGCTCTGCTTTCTCACCACAATAACAGTCTGCAGAATTCTATCTGGGCAGGAAGTGAAGCTGAGCTCCTAAACTGATGCTGACATGTGTTATAAACTGAGGGAAGCACAGCTGTGTGATCATTACTGCAATTATGAAGTGACATTTAGTATTAACTTTATTTTACTGAGGATTTTTAACTAGTAACAAAAAAAGAAGGTACAAATCTACTAATGACAGAGATGTTGATTTTTAGCAATTAAAAAATAGGAATGTATTATTGGGTCTCTAAAGATAAACATTACCTTTTGCATAAGGCAAATCCACATCTTAAGAGCTCTTATCAATGCCTCTTAATAGAACAGAAGATTTAGTTTTGTAATATTTAAAACGTGAGATGCAAACCTCAATTCTTTCTTAATTTTAAGTCCTTGTATTCTAAGAAGGGCTGAGAACAAACTTCCAATTATCCCAATACACATATTAATTCAACAGAGAAAAAAACCTGATAAACTTGATTCCATTTACTAAGTCAAAACGAAGACATATTTTTCTTCAGCAACAACAACATATTTCATGGTGTCATTTATTTTGTTTAAAAGGAAAAATAAGTATCTTTAAGTAATATAAACAAAGGAGAAATATATCAGAAAACTAAATAGAAAATAAAAATCCTCAGTAGTGCCACTATTTAGAGCTAACCAAATTCTAATATTTTGCCGTATTTCCTTCTAGTCTTTTTTTCTTAAGAAGAGCAAAACAGCATATCTTTTTTTTCTTTTTATTTATTTTTGGCTGCATCGGGTCTTTGTTGCTGCACGAGAGCTTTCTCTGGTTGCGGCGAGCGGGGGCTACTCTTCGTTGCAGTGTGCGGGCTTCTCATTGCGGCGGCTTCCCTTGCTGTGGAGCACGGGCTCTAGGCGTGCGGGCTTCAGTAGTTGCAGCACTTGGGCTCAGTAGTTGTGGCGCACGGGCTTAATTGCTCCGCGGCATGTGGGATCTTCCCGGACCAGGGCTCGAACACGTGTCCCCTGCATTGGCAGGCGGATTCTTAACCACTGTGCCACCAAGGAAGCCCCAAAACAGCATATCTCTAAGCACAATGTGTATACAAAAATAAATAAGGCACCAACTGACCTGTCATCCTCTATCAAAAAAATGAACATTTTCCCCAGCTGTTCAGTTTTATAATTTGTGAAGTTTTTATGTAATTGTAAATTTTAAAAATTCTAAGTGTCCCACATCACCCCCTTTAAGAGAATAATGAAAGTTTCCAAGAGTAGAAAGTTGTTCTCAGAGGCTAGGATGCTGGAATACCAACTTGTGCAGTTACTTAGTCAGTTATAGAAACTCGGCTATTAAGTGCGGGTGTGTTATAAAGAAAGGTATGTTTGCAGAATGACTTTTCACTGGCTTGCAGCCTCTCATTACCTACCACTCAGGATTATTAGTGTCAAGCTGATGTTGAATTCTTCACAGAGAAATTTCTCCATGTTTGCTTTAGATACTGGCAATTGGTCTATGTTCTCAGCATTCACAGAGGATTGCCCTTGACTAGCATAACATCACTGGTACAAGGAACATGAATAAATGCTGAAAAGAGTAGTTTAAATGTCCAACAGTGATAAGAAACTAAAGCAGGCCTTACTTTACATTGGTGGGGAAAGGTGGGCTTTTCTAGAGAATATTTCTGAAGCAGCTAAGTTACTACATTAACTGTAGCCTGTATAAGAAATCTGTGGTGTTAAACTTGCAGTGGACTGCAAACGTCATATTACATTTTTCGATTAGTAGCTTTATAACCACGTAGCCCATGGTTGACAATATTAGGCCATAAAGAGTTCTCAGGAACTTACTACTGAATATTCTGTCAACTAATAAATAGTAAAAACAAGGGTCCCAAATCTGACACACTTAGGACATGAATAGTACATAAAAAAATAAAAGGACCTAGTTTTAGACTTCAACAGCTAACTCATGCTAGTATTAACCAAACCAGACTTCACCAATTCTTAAGAGTTGTTAGGGCTCATACCCAGTATTTCAGGTACAAATGTGTTATTAAATAATAAAACGTGGGGAGAGCGAAGTTTGACTCCCTTGGAAGAGAAACACTTAAGATGGATTGTTATGAGCTGCACAGGATTTTCAGAACTAAACAAAGCCACAGTAAACATTTACTCCTATCCTGCGTTTTTGAAATGTGAAACTGAGGTCCAGAGAGGCTAAATTATTTATATCAAAACTATGCACAGGTCCTACAGACACAGACTACATTAGAATGCAGGTTTCTAGGTATCTTCGTTAAAACATTACGGCTGACATTGTTAACATCACTCAAGAGTTCAAAGGACAGAATGTGTGCGCGCGCACGCGTTACTGCTCACGAGAGCGCGTACATCTACTTAAGCGTATTTTCTAAGTTATTATTTCACACTATGTATCTAGGTACCTGCCTCTATCTCAAAATCTCTTGTTTCACTTAGTGATAAGGATATGACTTTGTCAGTGATAAAAGGAAGAACAACATGCAAAACCATGTAGCAGAGATGTCCCAGGATGTACAACAGTAGGACAGGTGAACAGATCCTTTGGTGATTTAAAACAAATCTTTCATTTTCTAATTTGTACCCTTTGGTGAGCCTCACAGAATGTTTTCTCTCGTTCTCTAATTTCTCGTTCACTCCATCTCCTTGTGGGTGAATCACGCTGACACGCACAGGCCCATAAACCAAGAGGCTATAAAGTGGCACCTCAGAGGGCAAGAGCCTCCCATGGCCACAGAAAGAATATACACATCCTCTTACCTTGCGACCTGACCTGGGCAGGATGCCCGCCTCCAACACAGCAAAGGAACTCATGACTACATTCAGAGGGGATCCAAACAGTAAGAAGGTAAATGTATTTTAATCACTGAAACTGATAAAGCATCCGATTTTTTCATTCTGTCTGGCGACTACACCCACAGGATTCACAAGAGTGAAACAGAAGAGAAGCAAACTGTGAAGACAGACTGTTTTGTGAAATCATAATCCATGAAGTATACCATCTGTGATCTAGCACAGTTCTCAACCTGCAATGGATCCCCACTGCAATCTGATATGGTAAATATTTTATAGAGTTCTGAGTTCTGAAGTATCTATAATTGTTTTAGGTCTTAAACGTGTGGGGTACAGTGCAAACGGAATTTAAATTCCTGAGAACAGTGTAATTAAGTGAACTTTTGGAAAAGCTGGCCCCATGTGATACACGATTACGTCTAGCAGAACAGAAGGACAGGAAGAAAAGGGCGAAGGAGAGACCAAAAGAAAATGGGAGAAAGTAACAAAGGGCAGGAGAATATAAAGCACAGTATATAATACGCATAGTAAGCGTTGAAGTAGTTCCTGGATGAGTGAATGAATAGAACGACGACTACATGTGCAAAATAAGGCAAACGAAGCAGAGAAAGCTTTGGGCAGACCCGGCTAATCATAAATACTGTTTAAGATTTTCACCTTAAATTGGTAGGCTAAACAGCGGGGCAAACTCTACATATACATTTGGACACGAAGCACCTTTGTGAGAAGCAAAAAAATAAAAAGTAGCCTTCTGGGCAGATGCAGCCCCACGGAACCATGGTGCCTTAGTGGAAGAAAACTGTAGCCCTTTCTCAGGGCTCAGGGGAGCAGGGAGACTCTGTCTTAGCAAAGTGCATCAGCCCGACTTCAACCCAATTATTTCCCTCCAGAAGTGAGTGCTAGGTGCACCACCATGGCGACCTTGCTGGCACCACAGACGGCCACGACTTATCTGGTAAAAGACGAGCCGGGAAGAACCAGCAGTTAGGAGCTTGGGACTTGTGGTCTGACCCTGGTTCACTCCTTATTTCTAATTACTAGTCATTCAGCCTTACGCATATTACTTAGACTCTCAAATTGAGGCCTCAATTTCTTCGCTGATAAACTGGTAAAAGTGTTAAATTTATGGTTATAATGATACAAAAGAAAGCACACAGAATGGTGCTTGGCATATAATGGGAATGTGATAAACTACAGCTATTTTTATCATATATTTTTATCCAAACCCTTTTGTCATTTAATCCTGACAGCAGTCAAATTAGGCGGGGACAACCAACTGCATTTTACACACGAGGAAACAGGCTCCGAGGGTGAGCTGCCTGGGCCATGAGTCCAGCCCAGCTCTCTGACTTCAAAGCCCAAGGTATGCCCACGTTTCCATGTTTCTCTCCTCGTTCCTCCTCCTGGTTATTCCTATTACGATGTCAAACAAAGGAAAAGACAAAAGCCAGAGTAGAAGAATAAACGTACTCTTAGCAGTGTTTCTAGGATGAAAATCCTTTAACAATCCAAGTGCATCTTCTCCCTCTCCCAGCAAAAACCTCTTAGTTTTGCTTTGATGGAAAATGAAAATCTTCCCCGCTGCAATTAGCTCCCGGACCCTCTACTGGACTAAGGGAGTGGCAAAACACCACCGCCAGTGTTCTAACAAGTGGACTAAATGTGATTCATTTTTTGGAATAAAAGATGACCCTGAATCCAGACATAAGCTACCTGTTAAAGACCATAATAACATCATGCAAACAGGATGGTCTTCTGGCCTAAAAATGTCGTTAGAATTAAGACTTTCTTCATTTAGATATTTAATAGAAGCTATTTTAAAACTAATATGCATTATTTGTCAGGGGACAATTTAAAATTCTGATATTATCTATAGTCCTCAGAAAATGTATATATACAAGAAAATATATAAGGAAGAATAGTAAAAATAAAACTGAAACGAGTTGAACTATAATTTCCCTTTTCTCTGACATTCTTACAGGGTAACTGTTGAACTACTGATTTTTCAGTGCAAAGGAAAGAATACTCTCTTCCATGACACCCATCATTTCTAAAATTTCCTTTAATAGTCATATGAAAAAGTAAAAACGGATGTTGATATAAACTCCTTGAATAAGGTTTGTGTTTTCTTCACACAAAACTTTTAACATTTTAAAGTGGAGAAATAAGATCAGTTTCTGTAGTGAAACTAAGTAAAGAATGGATTACCATTAGCGCCACAGACTCTGAGATATCACCGACTTTCATTCAGACAGGGGTCCGCCTTGGTGGGTGCTGAGGGATGGAAGAGCATTTCCAGGGTTCTGGCGGGTTTTTTTGCACGGGGTATCGATTGTACGTGTGCGTTCACTTAGGAAACACATCAAGCTGCACAGCTGTAATTTTGTACTTCCTTGTACTTATATTTACATCGAAAAAACTGACTTCTAGACAACAACCACGCAGTCATTTGTCATGACACAGGAGAAAAAAAGCAACAAACCAAAACAAACCCAAACCATCCATCTCTGGAGTCCTGTCTCATCCTGATAGGTCAGCACTGACATGTGCTGAGCTCTCTTTTCAGTATTCTCCCTGAATATATGATCTGCTATCAGGAAAGCAAGAGTCCAATTTAAATGGAAGTTCCGATGGGTAGGTAATGGTTTGACCCCTGACCCCATCACCACAATTGTTCCACTTTTCTAATGACTTCCCTGCAGGGTTCATTTACCAGTTCTGGGTCAAAGACCAACATGCCCACAAGTCAAGGATTGACACAAGCAGCGCTCGAAGTATTTGGAAATAACTGCACCATAAAGACACATTTCATCAATTAAAGACGGTTTTTGAATTTAAATGAAAGTATAAACCAAAAATCACCACAATTTACATTAACCAATTCACAGGTATATAGGTATGGAAGGATACATCCCAATTAAGGTACAGAATCAGTAACACCCAAAGCCAAAGCAGTTCTACCTTAAAAGAACTGTTTTATCTTTATTGCCTTTAGTAGTAGTATATTTGAGAGCACTGTCCACTTGTCTGAGATTTTCCTTTAAGTTTTAATTAATTTGAACTTCTTTTAACTTATACTCCTCATGACTTTAACTAGCATGCTTACAATGGATTAGATAGTGACTCAGAGACGTAAATTTCCCCAAATATGACAAAATCCTGCTTCAATAATCTTTCTGCTTAAACACTACTTTATACTTTCCACATATGTAAACAGAACTACTTGCAAATAACAATTTCTTTGTTAGTTTAAACAAACTTCCTCAGTCAGTAGAGAATATGTTAAAGTTGGTGCAAAAGCTGTAGTTGGACTTGATGATAGAGTACTTATTCAGGATTGAATTCAGTTCTCAATAAAAAAAAAAAAAAGACATGTAATTCCTTCTAATGTTTATTTGTACAGAACAGGAAGGAAAGGGAGAAGACACCAAAAAAGCAGGGGGTGGGGTGGGAGAGAGAAGGAGAGTGAGACCTCAAGATAAAAGAGGAAGAATAGGAGAGGGAAGAAGAGAAAGACAAGGTTCTAAAGAAAGATCGGGGATTGCACTCAAAAGGCAGAGACTTGACCTCAGAGGCTGGATTATGCCAGGGTCGTATCTCTCAAGTACGTTTCATTGGGACTAGTCAGGTGAGGATGTAGGGACAGTGGAGCATGACCCTCTTCAGGCCAACAGTAGCTAAGGAAGCATCTGGAAGACTCTGCTATGATTCCAGCCAGCATTGAACATTTTCTACTTGACTAACTTTGGATTGGGTTACAAGGACTCACGAATGAGAGGTCTGGAAGAGTAAAAATTAAGACAAAAGTCTCCACTGCGAACAACAATATATTCAAAACACAGAAGAAATGCTACAAAGAACATTTCTACATCATTAGAAAAACAATACAGACTCTAAATGTTTTATTTTGCTCTTTAGTATTACAAATGGACACTGCTAAGCTTTCTTAAGAAATGGGCTTTAGATTCACAGTGTTATAAATACAAGAACAGTTAATACTGTTGAGCATATATATATATATAAAGTTACCTTAGAGAGAAAGGTAAACGTCTAGGCTTAGAGATACCTTCCTTTAATCAGACAAGTTAAACTGATCTAACTCAAAAGAAACTTCACTGATCCAATGAGAGGCTGACAAGCAGTAGAAGCACAGAAAAAGAAAAATCACAGAGCTTCTACAAGAAAAAGCTGACAATGGGAGAAGGAATCCAGACCAACAGATAACGAAGATTATTATGTAATAATGAAGCACGGAAAACAGCATGGAATGCCTATTGTGGAAAAGGATGTATCTGGCTAACCTAGTCTGATACTACAAAACCTTCAAATTATTTAACCATCCCACATTCTGATGCCATACTCACAAAGTGACATCTTTCTGTGTAGATCTGCCACCAGGTAGACCACTGCCTTGCCAACTAGGGTGGTCAGTGTCTTCTCCAGGGAGACAGTTCAACCATCTCTTGGTATCCTCCTGATAAAACTGCTTTCTGAGCCTTGCAGAATAGAGAATCAGACCTGGACTTAAGCACATTTGCTAAAGTAATGTCACCCTGTGATGAATCATGAAGAACTACAGTTCTCTGGTTAACACCCTGGTCATTTGAAAGTTCTACAAGGAATAGATTGTTAGGCCTACCCACGAGCATTAATTCCATACATAAACAACCATTATAAGTTAGGAAATCTGACTTATTAGAAGTACATTTAATGAAGGTTTTACATTTTGTACACATTTTATTTTAACTCACTAACATCTGATAAGTTAATATATTCTTCTTTCACAGACTTAACTCTCACAGTAGTAATACAGAATTCAATCCAGTTTGTATAGACCAATCATCTAAAAAAATCGACAGAGAACAAAACGGCCCTGAAGATAAGCATCTTGGTGGCATGGAAAAAGTACTGGCCTTTTATTACATGTCCGCCGGTATCAGCTACCTAACATCTGAGCCTATTTCTTCATTTGTAAAAGTGGCATTATACCACCTGCCTCTTAAGGTACTGTATTAAAAGAAGAAGTACACGTAAAGTACTTTTCAGAGCATCTCGTATTTACTTGCTGTTCAGTAAATGGTAGATATTCTGTCTTGGAGCGTTTGAGTGTAATCTGTTAAGATTGAAAAAAGGAAGAGCCGCCATACGGAAAATTCTCTATATCCTTCAAACCCTAGAGCAACAATGGTCTGGTTGGTCCCATCCACTCTCCTTCTGAAATGAGACTTATTTCTTTAAAATGTATTTTAAAACATTATCAGATTAACAGATGCTTTGTATAAAACCACAAACATCACAGAAGGAACAGGATGAGAGAGTCCTGACCAGACCACTGTTACCAATTTCTTACCGTACCCTCACTTCACATACTTTTTATGAGAAGTTTTAAAAGCTTTAAAACCAAATGCATGTCTACAGTAATTCACAACCATTAGCAGAAGGGAAAACAGAAATGGAGGTTAAGCACAAGAGCAATGGAAAGCAAAAGCAACCATCTAACGCTGTAGTGATGTATTTGGAAAAGGAGATTCAGCTTATCACGACTGCTTTGTCAAACCTTTGGATAGCTCCAGCAAATGACAGTAAACAGGGACTATCTTTAGCTCCCTTCATATTTACTGTCTTTCTCTCCCCACTGCAAGCTCAGTGTTTATTAGCTGCTGGAAACATTTACTATGGTGTCTCTCTCATAAAAATATTCTTCCACCTACAACACGATGCTGGCTTGGGAAGACTATAGCATAGACACTTCAATTTAATTGTCCTTAACTGGACTGTGTGAAAACCAAATACAAATTTTATATGTTATGAAAAAGTACAGAAAGGGTTTAATCAACCATCCTTTAAATTTCTAGACTATCATTTAAGGACTGGCACAGAGTTGACACTCTGGATGAATTAGGACCACCAGATAAGATACAGAAACCAAGTTAAATTTGTATTTCAGATAAACAACAAATAATTTGTTAGTATTAAGTAGGTACCCTGCAATATTTGGGACATACTTACACTAAAATTTTATCCATTCAACTGTGTGATCTGTACTTTTTTTTTTTTTAATCTGGAAACCCTCAATAGATGGATGGAAAAAGTCATAATAACTAGGAGATAAAATACATGAGCCCAGTGCCCAGGTCCACCACCAGCTGTGTGATGTTAAGCAGGTGACTTAACCCCTTAGCGCTGTCCTGTTATTCACTACGAAACGGAGACCTGCCACAGCTCCCTTGCAGGGTTGATGTGAGACTCAGATAATAGCAGCAGCAAACACACAGCGCTTATATGTGCCAGGCAGTACTGCAAGTGCCTTTCGTGACTAATTCACTCAATCTTTTGAGGTATTTGCTATTATAATTCCCATTTAACATTTTACTATTATATATTCTTATTATTCAAAGAGCTAACAATGTAAATTCAAATGCAGCCAGGCTCCGGAGTCTATGCTCTTAATTTACTGCTGCAAAAATAAAAATGATAAAATGTATGCAAAAAGATACAAAATAGGAGATGTTCTTAATATTGTTAAATAATTAGAAGGAATTAAACTATGGTAAAAATAAATACGATGATCTCAGCTGGGGAACAGCCTGAGTAAAGAGCCGTGGGAGGAGAGACGCAGCCCCCACCCCTCTGCTGTCCAGAGGCTGCCACAGCACAGGGGCAGGGGTGCTCCCCCCTGCAACACTGTTCAAGAAGGCTAAGAATGAAAAAGACCAGCAGCTCCATGGGGAAGAAGCTGTGAAAGATCATTTATGAGTTAACTAACCATAGACGGACAAAATTAACCTTGGTGTGGACAAGGGATTTGTTGAGATGGAAAGGAAGGACATAGCTCAGAGAAGCCGAGAAGAGCAAATTAGCAGGGGGTTAAGGACTGAATCAAAAATGCGTACAATAAGCAGTAAGTAGATATTTATTACCAACTCAAGATTGTGAATCTGTGCTAAGGCAGCATGTTGGGGCCACTGAAAGTGATGAGAAAATGAGAGAAATGGAAGAAATAAATATTTCAGATTTTGCTTTAAAGATAATAAAGTGCTTTTAAAATAAAGTTAAATCTGTGTTTGTAACCAGGTTGAAACTTTTGTGTGTGCAAATTTGTTTTTAATGAGAAGTATTAAGAAAAATTACTACTGAAGCCACTAAATATTGGAAAATGATTTTTTTCTTCCAATGACCACAGACCTTGGGGTTTTACATTTATTAATCAAAGTATGTAACGCCTGTGTTCTTATAGAAATAGAGCATTCGGTAAATAATTCTTTTCCTCCAGATGCTTACTTACCCAATCTTAAAAGATATACATACACATGCATACTCTACACTAATATAAAGCAAAAATTGAATATTCTCTGCTTTAACATCACATTTGTTTCTGAATCCAAAGCTGAGATGTACTATACATAATTTACTTTAAGAACTGTTTTCATCAACTGATGGGTTGTCTTTACAGATGTGAACTTATCAGTGTTCTGTTTAGTGTTAGTATCTAGACAAGGAGTTGGCAGCAAAGTTCCTGTTTCACTAATTACATTCTTTTCCAAAAGTTCACCCTGCCTGGGTGTCCAGGTAATTGCAATTAAGTCAGGAATCTGGTAATTAGAAATTCAAGTGCCCTGCCAGGAATAATGCACATCGTCTTGACGTGCTGCCCACAAGACCTAATTCACTTGGAAAGGACAGACGCTGATGTGAAGTGGCAGTGTAGATGTTGATTAAGCAACAAGCACTGAAATAAATTTCTCCCCTCACTGTTCTCCCTAAAACCAAATGCATTATATCTCATTTAAACTCCTACAAAGCATTGTGTGAATTTGGAAATAGGTAGTCAAATTCAGAATCACTAATACTCGAAAGAGGTTGCTCTCTCTCATAAAATCTTTCCAAGATAGGAAGTAGATTTCAAGGCCACCACTTCCAGCCAGGCAGCAGTTGGGGTGGAAGGAAACCAACGGACACTTGTATCTTGCTCTTCAGTATATACCCCAGGCTCTCCACAGGGCCCGGTCCACTGAAAGCAATTCATAAACGTTGAGTAAATGAGTCTCAGAGCCTGCCAATACTCTAATCACGTAAAACTTTTTGTAAAATTCAAGAATAAAGATTTATTTCACTTATCAATTGACTAATTTCCATTACATTAATCAGACTCTATCTTCAACAAATCTCACATTTTACAGTACACGACTGAACATTTGCAAACAGATTCACTATGTGATGAAGGTTTTAGGAAGTAAAGCAAAGAACAAATATGTATCCCAAACTATTTCTTTAAAAAGCAATGACTTAGCTGGGCTGATTATTCTATCCAAACCATTTTCTAGCTAATGGAGTCATTTTACTAGTTTCTTTTATTCCTGACACCACGTAAATGTATTATATAACAAGCTGCTATAAATGATAATGTAAAACTTTCATTTATACAGCAATTTACTATTTTCCAAGCTCTTTCATATTTTCTTATTTGATTCTGAAAAGCTAAAGATATAAAATTAATCAATACATCTTCTCCAAATCCGGTCTTTCTTATACCAAGAGATACTGTTGACAAATGAACCTCTCTCTCTCTCTTTTTTTTTTTTTTTAAAACCCAAAACCCCATTTCCAAGCTGTAGCACGTTTGGTTATCTCATTATGCTGAAACATGATGAAACATCTAGGCAAGATACTCAACGCCCTCCAACTTCTCTCCTACAAAAGTCATTAGCCCCAGCCAAATCTGTCTATTCATTCCTGCCTGTCTGTGATGCTTCCCCAATGGCACCAAGTCAAATGTCCTTCAAGGCCATAGCATCCTCAATCACACTGTACTTTCCCATTCACGGAGCCCTGTCGTGTCAAAACCAGTTAGCACTTGTCATGTGCTTTACCACCCCATTTCTCCAACTGCTCGGGAGAGTCAATGAAGGTTGGAACCAACTCTCACATCCTGGATGCCCAACAAAGAGGTAATGAGACAAGAATCCATGTGCCACAGCTTCTCCTCTCTGATCACAAGGCCTGCTCCTGTTAAATATCATGCCATCAAAATGGGTGGCCTTCAGAGTGGTGGGAAATGAACAGCCTAGCACAGGGATCAGCATAAAGTAGTCCAAGGAAAAGTTGTTGACAAAACTTTAGAGAAAAGCTTGGTGTCATTCAGGGAGGCATCAAGTGTATCTTAACTCCCTAACCCTACTGGAGGGGCTGTAAAGGGGCCGGTGTACAGGGATCTCTGGGAATACATGGAACAATGGTTTCGCCACTTGAGCTTATCTTTAAGTAGTACCTGTCTTGTCATGCTACGTCACTGCTTTTCTTAAGTGCTGTATAACTCATCTTGTGGCCACGCATATTCCCAGAAAGGTATGAATCCATAAAATACTTCACTAAAATTCAAAAAGTTCTGTAAAAGAAGCAAAATTAGTAATTTTTACACCAACATTAGTAATTTCTCTGTAATATTAGAAAATAATCCTATTCTAGGTATGGAGTATGTTGTTGGCATCATCAACCCCATCTAAAATTAATCCTTCTAAACTTTTGATTCTAGAATTAAGTGCAGTGAATATTTGTTACTTTTTAAAACTAAAGTATTTGTTACATTTTCAAAGTAACTTTAAAGTAACGTTGAAACATCATTAGATTTGCTTCACATCTGCCAGTTCAAATTTCTGGCTCAAGGAAATTCCACTATCAAAAGGACTCTAATCAAATGAAAAGAATTCCTATTTAAAATATACTACTTTTCTCTAAAGTAATTCTGAAAGGAGGCGCGTATGGCCAAAGATAAATTCAAAATATCTTTATGTGGGTATATAATTTTAAGAGGATAAGTAAGATGGAATTTTTTTAAAAAGAAAAAAGGTGGTCTGTATTTTTTTATACATTATATCTGGGCCTGATCCACAGAATTTGTAGGAAAAAATACAATAATTCTTTAAAAATTAAAATAAAACTTGATTTTCATAAGCCAAGTTTCTCCTTATATACTCCAAAAATGATTAGTCAAATTTGAATGTCAAAATGTTTTGCTTCGTTTTGTTTTTTGCGGTACGCGGGCCTCTCACTGTTGTGGCCTCTCCCGTTGCGGAGCACAGTCTCCGGACGCTCAGGCTCAGCGGCCATTGGCTCACGGGCCCAGCCGCTCCGCGGCATGTGGGATCTTCCCGGACCCGGGCACGAACCCATGTCCCCTGCATGGGCAGGCGGACTCTCAACCACTGGGCCACCAGGGAAGCCCCCAAAATATTTTTTTTAATAGCAAGAGAATTTTTTTCTTAGCATTGCAAGTCTATAAAACTAACCAGAATCACCAGCCTTGGTTTTCTGTAACTGGCACACCTGTGAAGATCCCGAAGCTCAGAACCAAACATGTTCACTGGAAGAAGAAGCTGAAATAATCAAAACCTTGCGACAGAAGCACTGGAAACAGCAATGCAGAGCGTTCTCCACCTGCCCCAGAAGTACACCAACTGAACAGAGTAAGAGTCCAGAGTAAGAAATTACTTATCTGGCTGTAGAGCAAAGCCTCAGGAGCTAACAATACGAGAAATAAAACTGCTGTTATGATGGATCACTCTGTTAAAGGTGCTTATCATTTATTTTCAATGTTGTCAGTCAAATATGTTCTATTATACCCCACTTTCACTTCCTCAGAACTGCATTTTTTGAAATTCAAGGTAAGGATACTTTGAGTACATGCAGACAAAACCTTTTCATCCCTAAAATCTGACAGCGTACGTGAATCAGGTACCTGTGGCAGGCAGAATTCTAGGACGGCCCCCAAGATTCCTAGCCCCTAGTGTACATACTCTGCAATAATCTCCTCCCTTGGAGTGCAAGTGAGACTGTGAATGTGAAAAATAACACTCCAGTGACTATGTTACTTTATAGGGCAGAAGGGATTTTGCAGATGTAACTAAGGTCCCTAAGCAGTTGACTCTGAATTACTAAAGAAGATTACCCTCAGTGGGCCTGACTTAATCAGGTGACCCCTTACCTTAAGAGAGGTGGGAGAGATTTGAAGCAACTCTCCTGCCAGTAAAATGTTGCAGAGAGGGCCATGTGATGGGGAAACGGCTCATGACTGATGTCCAGCAAGAAACTGGGGACCTCAGAACTAGAGCCACAAGGAAGTGAATTCTGTCAACAACCAGTGGGCCTGGAGGAGGACCTGTACCTCAGATGAGACCTCAGCCCCAACAATACCTCAACCTCCACCTTGTGAGACCCCGAGCGGAGGACCCCAGAACTGGACTGCTGACCCATGAAAACTGTGAGATAAGTTAATGGGTGTGGTTGTCTTAAACTGCTAATTCTGTGGTAATTTGTTACTCAGCAGTAGAAAAGGAATACGTTAGCAATTTTCCTTTCCTTTCCAATCTAACCAGAGGGCACATGTAAGAATTTTTGAATTTTGTCTTTTTTAAAGGTTAGTTTTCTAACCTCATCAAGAGTAGTATAATAAATCTAAGGAGGACAAAAAATTGCAAGGAGATATTACATTGAGCACTAAAGGCTTGAAACTTAAGGTAATTATTCACATTTATATTTTCTTTTTAAAGCAAAAATTTTGAACATTTATTCTCAAGGGTACTTTGCGCAAGTTCTGCAGGTGAATTTACACGACAAAGACAGAAACAAAAAACCATTACCTTATTGGCAAGAAAAAAAATCAAAACCATAAAATAAGATAGGTAAACTCACAATTATTCTCTAGTAAATTGATTAATGACCTCTATCTTTTCTAGTGGCACATTATCGAGGACCTGGCTGGATGCAGAAGGAAAAGTAATTACTTGTTACTTCTTAAGGAAATGAGTTGTAGGAGTTGTAAAAAAGACAGCAAAGGGGAAGCAGTGTACGGCCTGCAGGTTCACACAGCGGAAACTTGACATACTCGCTGGGTACACTAACAAAGGCTTCACTGCCTCCTGACATCTGCTCCACGTCAGAGAGGAGGACACTACTCTCTAGAAGGCCCTCCTGCTTCCCTACTCATGGCAGCTGAGGGGCCTGCTTCCCAGCAGTTACCTGTGCTTCCTCCTATAAGCATACTTATGTTACACGCTCCTCTAATTGTGAAACTTAATGAAAAATGGAATCAAGTAATGGACGAATGTGAAAAGAAGGGAGTTGGAAAAATCCTACTCTACTAAAGCTGAACAAACTGCTAAAAAATAGCTGTAGAATTAGGTATGGCTGAGACAACTGTAAGATGTAAGATGGATGCAGAGGGAGGTACATATAAATACATTTTGTGTTAAAATAAAATGTATAACGTATGTATCATTTTTCAATGATTTGTTTTAACCAACTTGAGCACCCATACCTGAACTGGTAACGTCTAGTAAGTAGGCTTATGTGGTGGTTCTTTTCCCTTGCACAGCTCAGTGTGTACAACTATTTTCCACATACTTGCTCATTAGGCAGGAACCAATTCCACAGGTATAAAAGAAAGAGCCCCAGATTAGGAGCAAGGAGATACTAGGTCTAGTGGGTCTGTTGTCCTTGCATGAGCTTCACTTGCTACCTTTATAACATGAGAGAAATGAACTATATAATAATGTCCCCTGTGGCAATAATTTTATAATCATATTTTAAATTTTATAAAATAATATAACCACATTACTTAAAAAAAATTATAACTCATCACCATTAAAAAAAAAAACAAAAACGGGCTTCCCTGGTGGCACAGTGGTTGAGAGTCCGCCTGCCACGGCAGGGGATGCGGGTTCGTGCCCCGGTCCGGGAAGATCCCACATGCCGCGGAGCGGCTGGGCCCGTGAGCCATGGCCGCTGAGCCTGCGCTCCGCAGCGGGAGAGGCCGCAGCGGTGAGAGGCCCGCGTACCGCAAAAAAAAAAAAACCAAAACAACCTTCTATTGGGCAGTAAGTGTATTAAAGGATGCTAAGGAAATTTAAGAAAGCTTTATGTTGTCTCATGTTACAATTCTGTTTCAAGATAGAGCATTTCCAAGGGGAAGAACTTAAATCTATGGTAAAGAATGGTGACATCACAGTTCCCAGACATCCAACTGTGTAAAAAAGAACAATTTCGTGCTATCAACAAATTTACAGTGAGACACTTTACATCAAGTAAACAGCAACAACAAAAGCCACAAACATGATTTGGTTTTTTTCTGACCACATTAAACAAAGCAAAACCTTTCAAACTGAGGACGTTGAAAGAATCATTTTCACATTCAAGTGATGATAATTATAGTCAAGATTCAGGCACAATGTCTCAGGATTGAATAACTGCCTACCAGGAAGGAAAAATACTAAACTGCTAGTAATGTTTTTAAAAAGACATACAAAATTAAATAGGTTTGTATACTACTTTTTATACCATTGACAAGAAAAAAACCCAAGACACCACATCTCCAAAGTGCTGCTGTCATCCTTCATTACGGAGTCAGCTAAAGGTGATATTAACTAAAACATGCAATTTTAAATTAGTGTAACTAAAGCTTGTAAAAACTGTGCTTCACTACTGTTGTTTGTTCATAAGTTGCTGTGTTTGTCCTACCTTTGTCCATTTGATTTTAAGTTCTTTGATGCTAACTGCATCTTTTCCTTTATAACTTCCACTTAGCCTTACAAGATGTTCTATAGAAGCAGCCCTTAAATATTATATCTGTCTGAAAGAGTTAGGTAGTTACAAGAGTCTACTTGGGAATTCCAAGGACACTGATTAAAAACATCCATAAGGAAACTTCACTGAGTTTCAGAAGGAATGTGCAAAAGAGGTGTCAATTACACTGGGGGAAAGCCATCAGCTCCAACAAAACTTACTGGAGTAGCAGAGTGTAGCATCTCTCTACAGCTGACATCCATTCCAACAGGCATGCTTTGTTCTAGACAGATCCATTACCATTCAATAACCTGGTTGAAAGCTATTCCCTGATAAATTCTGCTCTATTAGCCGAGTCACACGGGCTCTGAGAAGCTGGACGGTCTGGAGATAATTCAACAATATATAAGGGTCATTTTCTTCATTTTACAAAAAACACAACTTCTGCGATTCAACCTGTATTCTCATTGCTTCATCTACAAGACAAAATAGGACAGCTGGGGACAACAACACTCTCCTACATCATTATCTGGTACAGTAGAATGTGCCTGAAAGCCGACAATGTGGGCAAGGCCTTAGCCTTCAGCTTCTAACAGTCCGTTTCCACAAACTGCTAGCCTGACTGCATTCTTAAAATAATTACCTACTTATTAAACGCACAAAAATAAAATAACGCAAAACGCTAACATCAAATCGTATAATGACCATGCAGATTACAATGGAGTATTTTAAAATACTTTTGTGAAATACAGATACAAGATTAGACATGGGTGTGACAAAAGGAAACAATACGAAAGGGAAAATACCACACTTTCATGAATTTATTTGCCATAAAAATACCAATAATACCTAAGTGTGCGGCATGTAAAAACTGTACCACTGGCTGCCTTCAATCCTGTCACTTAAGAATTAACTATACACTCTCCCTCACCAATTATATTACATTTTCCTGATATATATATAAACATTCTTTTTTTTTTCTTGCCTTCCTCTGCCTGCATTTACTGAAAGATACACAGGCACAAGAAATCTAGATACCTCTAAGCTAACATTCAAAAGACACAAAGCATGCAATTCAGAATAGTTGCATATTACATTTCAGTATAATCTAACATACAGTATGAATTTAAGAGGTTACAAATCACAAACAAAAACAATTCCTTTAACAATTTTTTTTTTTGCTTAATATGAGAATCTAGTGTATATTCTCCTTCCAATTATTATTTACTGAACTCTAAACATTTTTCGTGAATATTTAAATTGATAAAGCAAGATGCCTGGATCTAGTTTCGTTGTGCTCACTTCTATCTGCTGCTTTAGTTTAAGGCACATTTTCCTTTATTTCACTTTTCCACAAGCCATAAAAAAACTCATTTCTAATTCATCCGTTCGTTCAGCTTAACCTCTCTTCTCAGCAATTAAAGCGCTCTGCGCATCCCTCATCTATCACGCAGCCAGCTAAATAATGCATTGCGTCCCCCGCTCATCTCTTATCATCCCAAATGACAGGTATTAGCATATCTCCCCAGTCAATTACAATGCAGCAGAGTAATCACAGCATAATTGGGCGAAAGCCACTCTAATCACCAACCCTGCAAACTCGCAGAATAAAAACTGAGTGGCAGTTCAGACAGGCCTTGCTCTTGTCCATGACTCTAGCCAACAAGCCTGGCAGATCTCCATTTCCTTCCTTTTCAAACCTATCCTTTAGGGAGGTCAACTTCCCCATACATTCTATGTAAAAGAAAAGAATGTACACATACATGTGCACAAGCGGGAACTATTTACAACATGCACCTGCATGTCTTTATAATACTTGTGATTCCAGATGTTTGCACATACTATTAAATAGCACAAAATGAAAAATTCTACTGTCAATCAAAAAACAGTCATTTCATGAATGATGTCATTAGTTCTACTTCATGACTCATATAAGGTAAAACAAAATATTAAATTTTTTGTAAATTTTTTATTTACTTTCAAAATTGAAGCCCTTCAAATGTCTACATGGTGAAGATTATCTTCTTCATCCTAAAAATCAGGATTTCCCAGCTTCTTTCCAAAATACTCAGTTGTCACAGGAAATACTTTTTAATTGAATATCTGTTGTTATTCTTATACTGCAATTGTATATAATAACTTTTTAAAAACTATGACAATATTAAATACAGGTTAACACATTACCACGAATAAAGAAACTATGCTTACATCTTGAGAAGGGGATTAAAAATTAAATGAGACAAAAATAGGAATATAATGTGAGAAACTTAGAAGAACATAATCACAAATTTAAGATACAATAAATAAACACACATATTTTAAAATTCTGACAAATGTTCAGGAAATTTGTTTGAATACTTTTTATAAGCTTATTGATTTTACCATGATATTTAATGTGTAATATCGAATCTAGGCCTATACCCAATTCTCATTTTATTTTATTTATTTACTTATTGGCTGCGTTGGGTCTTCGTTGCTGTGCGTGAGCTTTCTCTAGTTGCAGCGATCGGGGACTACTCTTCATTGCGGTGCATGGGCTTCTCACTGCGGTAGCTTCTCTTGCTGCGGAGCACAGGCTCTAGGTGCACAGGCTCAGTAGTCGTGGCACATGGGCTTAGTTGTTCCGTGGCATGTGGGATCTTCGCGGACCAGGGCTCGAACCTGTGTCCCCTGCATTGGCAGGCGGATTCTTATCCACTGTGCCACCAGGGAAGTCCTGAATTCTCATTTTAAATAATGTGTATTCATTTGCTACTCCATTCTTCACCTCCTCTCCCCCACTTCAGTGAGACACAAAAAAGTCATCCTGAAATGAAAATTTAATTTGGGAAGAGTGGAGGGAAGTTAAGTGGAATTTCTTATAAAAATGTACGTAGCTTCTCAGGAAGCAGCCAACTGAGCGCCTTAAATTGCAATGTGTAGCTAGAAGTAAATGAAATTTTCTGTAGGATTTAATTTACTCTATCTTGATCACATAGAGCATGAGACCCACTATTTCTTGTACTTTTCCCTTCCTCACCTTCATCACTCCTTTTCACATTTCCATCTAAGACCAAAGGAAATCCACACCTGAGGTACGCTCTGGCCTGGAGAGAAGGCTTCCCCTTTCATCTGGAGGCCAGTGCCCACTTGCTGGGCAAAGTGGGCAGTGAATCTCAGCAGCAAGTCTCAGTGACCTGGCACACAGGGCCACACAACCACTGCACACTGCACGGATGCTTTGGCTGTGCACAAATGAATAAATTATACATGGCAAACCCTCTACTTTGTGATTCAATGGTAGCCACGACACCAGCAGAATTCAGGAAAGTACGAAAATAGGCAATTATTGCAATGAAGCAAACAAGATATACTTATTACTTTTATTATTTAGAATTTGTACGATTTTCAACCACAACTCTGTCAGATAATTCAGTCCTTCGGTACACACAAAGACACTAAGGCAATTTTACAATATCAAAAAGCCAAGTGTCAAAAGACCAGAGTAAAAGGAGAATTTAGACACAACAAATAGTCTCCCAGACTTTTTGTTTCCTAATCCTGTTGTTTTAAAATTATAATACGAAATGTTTTATTTGCATTATTACTTCAAGAACTCTGCATGTATTTTCGTTGGCATATCTTTGCAAATGTACCCACAGGATAGATTACTTCAGTTGTAAAATGGTAATTTTATTGCTTATTGGGGAATATCTGTTACAAGTATGTATCAGTGATACATCTGGTATGCAAGTATTAATTCAACAGGTTTTTTTTTTCAAATCTGATTTTTAAAAATCATATCTTAATATATTCTTTAATTCATATAAATGTTCTACTTGGCTTTAAACAGCTTCCAACATATTGGCTCTTTCAACACCAGTCACTTTGACATTCTCAACTGACTTGCAAAAATTGACATGGCTTGGGTAAAAGCCAGATTTAAGGGAGGAGGAGGATTTTCACCATCTGAAGAAACAAAACTGGCTTTAAAATTTGGCATAGGAGAGAACTTAAAACACATGCAATCAAAATCATCCCCCATCTCCCCTAGAATAACTTCTTTGCTTCTTCCCAACAAAATCTTAAGCAGCTTGATGATTATTAATATGGTCACAGTAACTCTATGCTAAGGAATTTTCTAGGCAAGCCCAGAGACACGTCTCTAATTATTTGTACACATCCCAATGAACAGGTGTTTCAGGGTGGGGGTAAGGAGAATATATGCACATTTTGATTATTACTAGAAATTAAGTCCTCAAATAAGAGTGCCAAAATAATGTCCCAGCAGAAAAACAGAGTCAGTCAAATGCCAGAATATGCAAGTAAATAAGCTTGCATTCAAGCACAACTCTTCCCTCCCTTAAAAAGATCACTTCTGAGATCCGCAGCACCTGAGGCCGTGCTTAATTCCCACCATCTTTTCTTAAAAACCAATGTAAGTCTGACAAAAGCAGAAATGAATTCTGCTAGCCTCCACTCACATTCCTTTATTCACCACCATCAGGGCAAACATTTTTGTACAAATATACTTAGTAGATCTAGCGACCCACGCCATACAGTCAGGAAGTCCATCCAAAGAGTCTGCCCTCTACCATCACCTGACAGAGCATTTGGTCTAGAAGAAATGGAGCTCCTACCACACTAAGAACCCACGTGGTCATGATGAATATTTCTGATTTTTTATATACTGTCAGAGCCTATTCTGGAAACATCACACATTCTTCATTGGGCTGTGTGGCTTAGAGTCCTTTCATGCCAATTAAATTCCACAAACATCTGTGATCACCTGATATTTCAACGAGTATGCACATACACACTGCAATTTGGGTAAACAGCTTTTTAAAGAAAAACAGTGTTTTCACTACTGAACGCAGATCTAAAATGATATAGGAGAGCCCTAATACACTGGATTGAGTCACATGAAATTGCCAACACTGTTGGCAATTTAAGCTGTAAAAATGTCAATACTGTAAGATTCAATCTAATCTACAGCTCCAGTACTGGGAAGACTAAAAATAAGCATTGCTGTAATTCTGTATAAAGGGCACTGGCCTGGGAGGCAGAAACTTGAATTTTTTTTCCTACTTTGTCATTAAATAGGGCTTAAAATCAGTCCCGTTACCTCCCTCAGCCTTAGTCACTGTGAAAGTAAATTGAGATGAATATTTTGGAGTACTTTTCCTCTTTGAGAAAATGATGCACAAATAACTGACCCATGAATCTAAGGCTCTAGAATTAGTCAAGGAGGCTCCAAAGGAAGTTAGGACAGGAGATTGAAGATGGCAGAAAATAAAATTCCTCTGCTTTGTTTCTCTTTTTTAAATCTTTGCCTGGCTTTATTTCATTGGGAATGTTTGTTTATGGACAAAAAATATTTATATTTCCCCCAACACAATGAGAATAGCTTAAACTAGTGAGCACTCGCAGGGAGAAATCAGAAGAAGAATAAATGAGCACAGAACTGAAGGTCTGACCTAATGAATACAGAAGACCTGTGGCACTTTAGGGCTGAAAAGAACCTTAGTGAGAGCAAGGAATCAATTTTCCAATCTTATACTATGACTTAAAGTAAACTCTAGGTCTGCTCACTTCCACTTAAGTAGTCTTAATTACAAAAGAGCAGAGAAGGGCTGCTGTTCCATATTTCATCCAAATTCAGAAATTAGGGAAGACCCTCCTGCCCCCCGCAATAACTGTCAAGTAACCCCTTTCATGGCACGCAAGACCTCAAGACCTTTATATGTCTGTCTTTATCTCTTAGTGGTATATGCTTTGGCCTTCATAATGTTCTGTCTTTTCTAAATTTTATATTTACATAATCCTCTAAAGACAGAACTGAAAAAGAAGCTAAAATAGCTTTTAAAAATGTAATTAAACATGACAAGTAAAACTGTACCAAAATATTTCAGGTGAGTATAAATAGAACATTTCCCCCAAATCTTTCCTAAAGAAGAAAAAAGCAGATTTATTTAAAAATCAAACATGTAAGTGTTTGAACCACCAGCAGGTGGCAGACTGAGAGGCTGGGAAATTCTCTAACAAAAGAAGGGAAGGACTCAACATGGGTTCCCAAATCCAGACTTGAGAATTGCTATGGATTTTGTTTTTCTTCCTCCAGTCTTTCTTCTACAGAGAAACAGAAAATTCTTTTGCTTTACCAATATATATATATTCTCATTTTAACTTATATTCAATGGATGAAACAGTAAAGAATAAGCTTGGTCCCTTATTCCTCTAAGGATTTCTAGTAGATTTTCATTAAATAAAAAATTGTAAATGCAAAAATAAATCCTTTATATTATGAAAAGTAATATGAGTTGATATGATTATGAACTTCAAAAAGAAAATGTTTGCTGGTTTCATTTCAACGACATTGTTACCCTAAATATACTTTTACACCTAACTTATATTCACACCCCTCTTAGAGAGTCAGCCAAGTAAATTCACTAGAAAACACATCCTGGTAAGAAGATGGAAAGAGTTTAGAAGAACCGAAGTTAACATGGCTTCACAAGAAGAAAAAAAAAACAAACACAAACATATTAATGTATGCTTTCATGTGGTTACATTAATAAAGAAAGGATATCTGAACAGGTAGAATCTCTTATTACGTGAAGCTAAACATTCTAAATCTGAAATACTATACTCCTAGCCCCCAGGCATAACCCCAGGTAAATCAATGAATTAATGACGCATTACAACAGTCAGAACCAGAAGGATGCCTAACTTCATGACCCAGTTTAAAACTACTCTCAAAATCCAATGGGAAATGCCAACTTTATTATATTTTTTATATATATTTTTTACTGAACAGAACATCCCCTCTGCTTTATGCTACTTTACCAAAAGAGCAAATTCCTTCTGTTCTCTACTAATCTGCTCGAATCCTCAGGATTTTTTATCAATTAAAAAAATTTCTATTCTAATTGTGAAATGTATTATGTTACAATGTCTGTGTCTTATGAATACTTGGCTTTCATTTTCTAGACCAGCTCTGGCCAACAGAACTTTCTTTCAAGTTGGAAATGCACTTCAGGTACATGCACTATGCCAATATGGTAGCTGCTAACAACATGTAGCTATTGAAATGTAGCTAGCTAGCGCAATTGAAGGAATAAATTTTAAATTTAATTTGAATTAATGTAAATTTAAATAGCCACACATGGTAGTAACTACCATTATTACACAGCACAGTTCTAGATGACCAGAATATGCAGTGAGAACTGACTAGGCTTGACTCCTGTAAGATGAACTGATCCGAAAAAAAAAACAGCAAGTGAGCCTCCTCCCACTTTTCCCCAAGGTCACTTTTTTGGTTATTTAGTAAAGGGAGCCCATTCAGAGATGCGCTACCAATTTTGTGTTCTATTTCCCTCTTAGACCTTATGACAAGCAGTTATGACAAGCAGTTAGACTGCAACATAACTTTTACTTTTATATGAAGGAGGAAAGGAGGAAAACACAGATGATTTTTATAATGACCAGATGTCAAAATAAAGGAATAAGTCCAAAGGTAACTGAAGTCACTGCCAAATATGATCCTCCACCTAGACAACTGTCCACAAGTAAAAGTACCTTATTTTTAAAAAGACAAAATAAATTTCACTTTTATTTTGAAATTTTGTTTACAGATGACTAATCCTTTTGTCATTTATAAGTTTTATAAGTCAAACTGGAATTCTATTCCATTTTGTAGAATACAACAAATAGATTCAATTAAAGCAATTATACCATAGAGTAGCAAACAATTATATACAAAAGGAGGATATAAATTTGCATCTCTTCTAGAATTTCTGCCTGGAATAAGATCATTCCAAAAGTTGTGTCAAGAATATAAGGTCTGGGACTTTCCTGGTGGCACAGTGGTTAAGAATCCGCCTGCTGCCAATACAGGGGACACGGGTTCCAGCCCTGGTCCAGGAAGATCCCACATGCTGCGGAGCAAACTAAGCCCGTGTGCCACAACTACTGAGCCTGTGCTCTAGAGCCTGCGAGACATGACTACTGAGCCTACGTGCTACAACTACTGAACTTGTGCTCTAGAGCCCGTGAGCCACAACTACTGAGCCCGTGTGCCACAACTACTGAGTTTGTGCTCTAGAGCCCGCGAGCCACAACTACTGAAGCCTGACCGCGCGCTTGGAGCCTGTGCTTGGCAACAAGAGAAGACACCACAACGAGAAGCCCACACAACTCAACCAAGAGTAGTCCCCACTCGCCGCAACTAGAGAAAGCCTATGCGCAGCAATGAAGACCCAACGCTGCCCCCCAAAAAATAAATGAGTAAATTAAAAAAAAAAAAAGGATGTTAAGGTCCACAGAAGCAAGGGTTTATTATTCTTACCACTGCATTCCCAGCACATAAATAAACATGTATGTTTATTCCACAGGTATTTGTTTAAATGAAATGCATTAGAATGACAGAATGAATTCAATGAGTGTAACTGCAGAACTAAGATTAGCAAAGATATTTAAGTTAATAGTGAAACAAATCTTGCTTCTTTATAACTGTTGACTTAGCTATATACAATAAATGAGAGGGCAAAAGATTTGTGGTCATGAAATTTTTAAGTGATTTATTTCGATTTTGATTAAGATCTCTTAAGAAATTTATGGAAAAGTTATGTTTACATAGTTTTTCTTTTTTAACAACCCAGAGATATTTCATTCATTTCTCTTTTACTTCCCTACTATAAATTTCTTAGTAGAACTCATAAGCAACAAAGTCAAATTTTTAGCCTTTTTCTATGTTTAACAATATAATTATATATATATATTTGCTTAGCTGATTTATCGTCTCATTATCACTACCAGTTTTACCTAGTATATTAACGACACAGAAGGCGTACTTCTCTTGTAAAAAGAACCAACCCATGTTGGCTGCCTCGGAGATTCCTGATTTATTATTCTATAGAATTATAAACTTTTTAATATATTCAAGTCCTGAGCACAGCTGACGTCAAGATCAGCAGTTTATAGTTTGCAGAACTTTCCTTTCCAAATATCTTTGCTCATTTAAAAATTTTCAAACACCTCTTCTATTCACTGAAATTCTTGTTTGTGAGAAGTATACATAATTTTAAATTAATTAAGCATCTTACTAGACCTGTATAGAAACAACCGCCAAAGTTACACAACTCAGAACCACTAGAAATCAGTTGAAATGTTCAAATTCTAAGTTACCTTTGACTGAGATAAGCCTAATAAAACAATGAATCAGGATTCGTGCAAAATTAAGATTTGTGGAGAAGAAGAAAGAGCGCAGATACTTCCTTCCTATTAGATTAGCTTTAAAAAATTAATGTTAAAACAGCCACAATAGGCATGACAGTTCTGAATGACTGCAAAATTGTATTCCTGGGTTATAGTTTCACCACACTCATAAACAGAAATAGGTCGTTTGCACCTCTGGGTCCCAACACAGTTAAGTCATTTTCCACTGAGACTGACTAATTCATGCTTATAGACATTAAGTAAATATTAAGTTTGTAGATTTTAGTTCGACTTGGGAGAAAACGAAGCATACAAGAAACGAGTAATTAGACAGTGTCCTAAAGAAAAAGTAAAGAAAGATCAAAGGCACATTAAAAATCACTAAAAGGATCAGAGACGTATATGGGATATAGACACACACGCCACATCCACCAAGACGATGCCATTAATGTGTTACCAGTGAGTCAGATTTCAGTTATTTTTCCAGTGTATATAGAAACAGGAAAAAAGATCAATTGCGAATAAGTATTCAAAAACCTGACCAATACTGAATACCTAGACCTTTTAAGAAACAAGATAAAAATATATTTGCTGACTTACAGATAATAGTTACATGTATGAACACTTTTGAGTAGATATGCAAAAGTGAAAAGCATCTAATTCTTTAAAAATCATTCAATCATGGGAAAAAAATTTCAAATTGTGTTCCCACAAGTTGAATTTAAGGCTACAAAAGCAATCTGCTAGTTTAGCCATAAAACAAATGCAAAGCCTTTACACAGTGGGGCGAGCCATGAGAGCTGCTGGTACAATAACCTTCCACAATCCTGCTGCATACTCAGTATAAGCATGAAGGATTGTGGAGATGAGTTCACAAGAACTGACCCTACAGGTTTATTAAATATGCAGTGAATATTCTGCATGCATGCTGGGTATTTAATAAACAATGAAAAATGCAGAAGACGACCATATGTTAAATACTGCAAATACCGAATTAGCTCTATTTATAATTAGTTTTCTTTTAGTAATTTTTGGTAGATATAGAGGCAAAAAAAAACAAACTAAGGATATAAAACTTGAGTTAGTTTACCAAATATTTACAAAGTGTTGATGTCTTTTTACTTTTAATTTATATTTATTTATAATGTAATACCTTGCTAAGCTTGTAACCTCTAAACAGTTTTGATTCTGGTAGTATTACAACGTCATTCCACCTGTACTTGCAGCACAGCTAGTCTGACTGTACTAACAAAATGCCAAGCATCTAGAAGGGAAAGCAGGAGTCAGGTAAGAGTACCCGTACCTTACGCTCTCAAGTTTTCACCAACTACCCTCCGAAACTTGTGATTTTCAAAGTAATTGAGGGCACCTAGGCTGTCCTTCTATACAGCTATATGAGAGGAAAGTCAGGCTCCCCTAGTAAGTACTTCTCACCAGTTTAGTTACGTGGTTTAAGAATTACTAGCAAATATGTACACAAGGCAAGTAAATCTAATAAAAAGAACTACAGGTCTGGAAGACTACGATTCTAAAAATCTGTGACTCCTCCGTCTGTGCTCTATATTTCAGGGCAGCCAATCTATTCCTTGATCTCACCCTCAGCTCCTCTGCCTTCCTTACCCTGCGTATCTGTGATCTTCAGGTCCTGCAGACTTACTTCTTAAGGATCTCTTTCCTCTTCCACTATGCCAACTCTGGCCCACATCATCTTTTCACCTGACCTAGTCAAACCCTTCACTGGTCTCTGGCAAACCCATCCTCCACAAAGTGGCCCAAATCATCTACCTAGGTTGCAAATCTAACCACTACTTGACTTTAAATCTTATAATAGCTACGCATTTTCTGTAGGATAAAATTCAAACCTTTAACCTTTTCAACCCTAGAGCTTGCCACAGAGGCAGAATTTAACTACTTTTAGTTCCCTCTGAGTTTTTTCATGGATCTCCTCTGACCTGAAAACAGCTCTCATCTCTCCTGTCCTCTCTTGCCTAAATACAAGCCAAGCCCTCAAGCTCTGCCCAGGGATCAACCTCCGAGAATGCCTTCCCACTCAACTCCACCACACTCCACATCCTTGGCATAACTCAGCATGGGGACAACCACACCACAGGATAATTTACCTGTCTATAGGCCTGTACCTACAAACTGACTGAGTAGCTCAAGGGCAGGAGCTGAGATTTAATCTAGTTGTGATTGGAACATAAGGGTCCAATAAATATTTGAAGCAGGGATAAGAAAGAAATGAATGAAGTTAGAATTATGAACTAAACACAGCATTCTGATACCATTCAGTGGTTGAATTTCACAGCCCCCAACCTGGGGCGTGGGAATTTCAGTAAATTCTATTCCATGGCTAACTCAAATTTAAAAGTCATTTACTACTAAATACAACTCTTGGTCTCCTATACTATTTCTCATATTCTCCACGACAAAGAAAGAAGGAAAAGAAAATACTACCATAATCTGATCTTAATCCCAATAACAGGGAAATCTGAAACTTTGGAAGATTTCAGGACCTCTCCATTTGATTAAAAAAACACAAGTCCTCTCTGTTGAGCCTTCCAATCCACTTAGGGGAGCTGATGAAACCTACACAACAAGCTACATCAGACTACACACCTTGAGTCCAAAGGCAGTATCCTCCGAGGTCAAGACTTCAACCTGAAGTCATAAGGAAAAAAATAATTTAGGCACTACCAAAAGCCTTCTTTGAGTCTAACCGCAGACACCAGAGCACAGGCATGGCTCAGAACTGAGAATTTTGAGAAAGCTGGCGTTCAACTTATGTCAGGTGTCAAGAAAGAGAGATCGGTGAGTCTCTTCATGAGTGGGTATAAATCCAGGTCACTGCCCTGGCTTCCAGTTTTATAACAGGGTGAGCACCTATCAAATTAATATATTTGCTATCATGTTGAAGTGGTGGTAGAAGTTCCTCAAAATGATCTGGGAAGTCAGGAGAATCACGCTTCTCACTTAGCTCACAAGATGTCGCGTATACTTTTTGAACTTTTACTGTCGGTGAGGGGAAAGTTATGCTCCATAAAGCAATTTCATCATGTTTGTAAAGCTGCTAGTAATTTCTTGTCTCGTTCACATCAGAGTGGGTAGTCCTGAATCTCGGGAATGCTGCAGAGCAAGACTTCCTGAAAGCAATACTCAGGAAGAGGCAGGCAGAGTCTAAGCAACAAGTTGTGAAATGATGGCAAAACTTCAAAATTGCCTGTCAGTCTTATGCATTAGAAGACAGAGCTCATTAACATGAATTTTAAAAGCTGTGTGGAACAAGACGTGTATTGATAATTACTGTTTTTTAAACCTAATTATTCAGTCTGGTGTATAAAGCGTTTAAGTTTGACTACTACAAAGTACCAGTATATGATGGAAAAGAGCACGGAAAGAAAGCAACAGAACAAATAGGAATATTTTTTAAGTGTCTGGGGAAGACAGTGGAGGTGGGGCAGTAACATCAGACTACCTGGCTTCACTGTTAGTGGGGTTTTTTGTTTTTGTTTTTTTTTAATGTGGACCATTTTCTAAGTCTCTATTGAATTTGTTACAATATTGCCTCTGCTCCACATCTTGGCTTCTTGGCTTCTAGGCATGCGGGAACCCAGCTCCCTGACCAGGGATCGAACCTGCACCCCCTGCATTGGAAGGCAAAGTCCCAATCACTGGACCACCAGGGAATTCTCTCACTGTTAGTTTTAAACACCTTAAAATCAGGCATTTGTGGTAGACACTTAAGTAGAAAACATACAGGCTATCCAAAGTATCTTGCTATAAAAAAACACTGGATTTTTCCCTTGGGGGGGAGAAAATACAGAAAGGAAGATCACTGCAATAAGACTGTCATCCAGTATGAAAGCAAAGGGGTCACAGAAGAAATGAGGAAACAAATTGTACTCTCCAACTGCTCTACTGAAAGTGACGCTCACCCACCACCCGGTAGCTGACAGAGGCTGGTGCACGAAGCAAGAGAAACGCAGGAATGATATTGAGAAGACGAGCAGCCTAGTTTTGATGAAAACCGTACGTTGCTGGTACCAAATGTGATTTTAGGCTGAAGGCTGACACGTTGGATAACTACAGCACAAGATCATGAAAAGATTCACTGACAGCATTTGTGTTTACACTTAGATATCCAAAGCTAATTGTTAGACTTAGAAACAAGATCTTCTTATAGTTTTTAAGGAAAAAAAAAAAAAGAACTCAGTTATTTGCAATTTACATATGTTTGAATTTCCTAAGTCCTGCCTTTCACAACACTAGGTTACTAGCCTCAAATATTTTTACATTAGAACTTCTAATCGACATTGGAAACTTTAGTTAAGGAAAAGCACAAGCAACAAATTCACCAAATCTTAGCTACTATAAACACAATATGACATTTACTCTTGAATTATACACATACTTCATATCTGCATACCTCAGTGTTAGGTACATTCACCCTTGATATGATATTTTAATATGTATAGAATTGTTTTTAGAACATATTGTATGTTTAAATCTGCAAAGATCATCTCCAGAGTGAGTTCTGCATTTGCTTAACACAGTACGAAAAGTCAAAGTAGTAAGAAAATTCAATGGCAAATAGAAATCTATTTAAAGATATGGCTTTAATATATTGGACAACTTGAGATGATAGCAAACCAAAACTTTCAAGTGAAATTTAGGAACTCTCCATGTGGTATGTCAGCAGACAGAGACGAAGACAGACTTTGGGGATTGGAGTAAGGAGGTGGATCTCAAAAGGTCAGCCTCATCTTCTACCCTAGATTTTATCTCCAGGAGGGCTCAAAGTGATGTTTTGAAATTCCCAAGTATTAACCAGTTTAATTAAAGCAACTTTTAAAAATTTATGGTTTGTTCAAAAGCACTATGGTTTAAATACATGTGCACTCTAGTTCAGTATCCTTTATAATTTCTATTCCTGTAAGATTTTAATTGCAATACCTACAGAAGGACAGCTGATTTTTAAAACATGAGATTAACTTCAATTTAATAAAAAAGAAAGATCAATGTCACACAGAGGTTTTCATGTTGTATCTAATAGCATTTTTACCTAAGTTGGAAGGAATCCCCCTCTAGTGGGAGTAAGGGAGTATTTCAACTGTCACACATGATTTTCAGGTGGTAGTCATTAAACTTAACTAGCAACAGAAATCAGCTAAGCTTTTTTGTTCTTTTATCATAAATTTGAATCTTTTGAAAACAGAAGGAGGATAAGTATTTTCTATTTCATAAGCCCAACATCTATAATTCCTATAAATAAGCTAGAAGTAGATTTGTGCTTATCTGATGGGATTTTAGTTATTACACAACCATCATCAGCAAATTGAGACTACTATGATGTAGTCTCAATTTTAAGTTAAAACAAGAATTTACAACTGGAAAAAATCAGTACATTCTAAGTGTAAAGATTTAATAATGTAGTGGGAGGATAAAGTGCTGATAGTCTGCATTTACTTGACTCATTAACAAAGACTTTCTGGATATTTACTACATGTAAGACATGTGCTCAGTACTGTATGAGATAAAAAGTGGTGAGTTTCACTAAATTATTATTAATTGGGTACAATGTATTTAAACATTCATTTAAAAAATAAATTCAATCCAGAAATGAATAGACGAGATTACTCATGGTGTCATTTTTCTTTTTAATCTTCAGTTTAGGGAGATTTAAAACTGGCAGTATTATAAAATCATCCAGAAAAAAGGTCACAGGTTTATCTAAATTAAAATTAGGACATGATACCCAATGTTCTCCTTCTCCACACAGATGCTGTAACAAATGCCAAAGATGACTCTGAATATACTGATGAGAAGCATACCTGACATCACTGGGAGACAGAACCTGTCAAGGGGTCCTGAGGTATAAGGTGTGAAGGGATTTGTGTGGGCTAACAAAGCAGAGACTTCCTCAGTCCCGGATAAGTCCAGCCCTTACCGTCAAACCATGCTTCTTTCAAATGATGCTACAATCAACACTTCACATGCCTAAAAGGATTCCATTTGTAGAGAATTTCTAAAAACATTGTGGAAATTCAATCCGCCAAGTTCAGAAGCAGCTACACCATTCACAGTTCTTTCATTCTAATCAAGCAAAAAACCTTCAATTGGCTTCTCTCTCTCCCAATTACCCTAACAAGCCCTCCCCCTGCCAAAATTAAAATAAAACACTTTAATTTCCAATCATTCTATTAAGAAAATTGGGAAAATGTGAATTCATCAATTTGGAAGTAACAGTGGTTGTACCTTCTCCTTTCTTGAATCACTTTCAAAGCCTTTTTTACTTTCATCTCTAAAGCAGAAAACACAAATATCCAGCAGCATTTTCATGTACACACTGCTATATTTAAAACAGATAACCAACAAGGACCTACTATATAGCACAGGGAACTCTGCTCAGTATTCTGTAATAACCTAAATGGGAAAAGAATTTGAAAAAGAATAAAAACATATATGTAAAAAAAAATTGACAAAACTATGTCCCATTTTAATAAAGATTCTAAAATCAGGATCACACTGTCACAAAAAGAAATAAAGTAACAAATAATGATGATTTATAATTACGTGCACAGATTCTTACTCATAATTAAAAGAATGCAAGTCAAAACTTCCAACATTGTTCTATTTTTCTCACCATGGATTACTAAAGATTAAAAACTTAGATAATTATAATATCGACAAAGATGTGGGAAATCACTCAAATCATGGCCTTGCACTGATAAGAACATATATTGGAATAAAATGCAATTTGGCAGTATCCACCAAAATGTATATGCATGTGATTAGGTGTAAACCCAACAATTCCACTGATATTCAAGTGCAAAAATAAAGATTTACAAAGTTGTTTACTAGAGTTGTTTGCAACACTAAAAAGCTGAAAACCACCACCAACCAAATGTCCATCAACAAGGGGGTGTTTAATAAGTTCTCATACAGCTAAGCAGTAGAATATTATGATACTGTTAAAAAGGAGGTGTGTCTATCTGTGTAGATAAGGAAAAATTTCTACGGTATCACATGAAGTGAAAAGAATCAGAATAGTGTACATAGTAAGCTAACATCTGTGTTAAAAATAAAAGTGGGAGTCATTAATATGATTGACACACTTAGACTATTTTGTAAAGATATGTAAGAAATACATCAGTGATTGCCTCAAGGGAGAGACTTATTTTTCATTGTATTTTGTCTCACAATGTAAGGATTTTTTCACCAACGCATGTGTTTTTTTTGTTCAATTAAAAGTAATTAGTTAACAAAATAAGCCAATGATAACATTATAAATTGTTCAATGTCAATAATAATCATAGAAATGTAAGTAAAAGTCTTATCTTTCAAGTTGGCAAAGCTTAAAAGTATAGTAGTCAGCGCTTGTGTGTACAACCAGACCCCTTAACACTTGTGATGGGTATGTAAATAAGAACAGCCCTCCCAGAAAACAGTTTTCCATTATATATCAATAGCCTCAAACATATTCATACCCATTTACCCAGCAATCTATTTGCTAGAGAAATCTTTGTGATCTGATTTGTGATCAAGTGTTTATACATTAAGTGTGAATACTACATCATTATTTGAAATGATGACAAATTAGAAAAAAGTATAAAAATAGGGAATGGTTAAACAAAGTATTATATATGATTGACCATTGCATAACCATGAAAAACTCAACTTTTCAAGAAACATTTTATAAATTAGGGAAATGCTTTTGACATGTTAAAATTTTAAAGTTGGATTAAAAACAGAAAGTTGACATCATAAATAATCAAATCTATCCATTTGTTCCCTCCATGCCTTCTAGAATATGTGCCACGCTGGAAATTGTCTTGCCCACTCCTGGATTTTATAATATTCATTCATGTTTTCTTTTAGTACGTTTCACTTTTTATTTTTTACATTTAAATATTTGATCCATCTATAATTTATTTTGAAATAATAAGGGGAGGAGGACACGCAGTTTTAATTTTCCATTTGAATAACTGTGATGCAAAATGATCCATTATTTTCTCTAGTGATCATACATACCATACCTTCACCATAATAAAACATTAAAATGATATCAAGTTTGCCTCCAATTCCAGGTAGGGATGGGAAAAGCAAAATTATCTGTGAGGTGTTCAACCCAAAGGCAGATGGGAGTGAGAGGAGGAGAAGAATCTGATGGAATCTGCAATCACAATATTTGTCCACAAGTAAATTACTAAGAATTCAATGATTTTAGAAAAAATGATTTTTGCCTAGATTGATGTTCAAGGGATAAAGATACTATTCTACTTACAAAGATTGCGGTGTCTCTTTTTTGGTTGGTCCGAAAAGACCAATACACCAACTACAACGATTATGCATACTTTTACCTACTATACATTAAGGAGAAGCAGACGTTAATAAATAAATTGTTCTCCAAAACCATGTCACAGGATTTATGAAATGTAGACTGTAGGAAGAAAAGCTCTCCGTCCCCCACCTCTCTTCCTCTCCCTCTCCCTCTCACATAAGCACACAGACAGCTCACCTTGGGTTGCAAAGTTTTCATTTTAGCAAGCAAGGAACTTGTTTCGTCTTTTTAATATTACTATTGTTTATTATTACCACTACTATCATTATTATTTACTTTTTTGTAATCCATTTAAAAAACGAACACTTAAAAAAAAACATGTAAAACCCTGGCAGCATTCTTCTCTTACTTATTATTCTCCTCATTCTTCTTCTCAGCATGTACAGGCCACATGACAGCTCAAGGACACAGCTTGCAGAAACTGCTAGGTGTTTGGTTAGCTGGTAATAGAACACACAGTGATGCCTTCTACTGTTAAGTGCTCTGAGTAGGACATCCATTCTCTGAATGTATTTAAAATTAACTAAAAACTTGTACCTATATAGGGAACGGATAAATATTAATAAGTATTAATTATTATCTATACACCAAACACCATTTCTGTTATACTTAATATAGTGTAATACAATTTCAAGACAAACAATGGATATGTTATAATTACCCTTTTCACTGCAAGTGTTATGCTCACATCACCTTCTGTACTAGAATGCTAGCTGTATCTTCATAACCTGGGCTGTTAAATTTAAAACAAAGGTTGTGCGCATTGTGGTCACACTCCTCTTTCTAATTATGTTCTCTAACTGGGTGAGGATACCTTCACTTAAGATTCACAAAGCAATCACAAACTCATGATATGGCTCAGGGAAGACAGACCTTGAGTATAGAAGAGTATGCAAAAATAGCCCCACTCTGCACGTGGAGTCTGTTTCTCTAACCCTTTAACCTGGGCTGGACATGGGATTTGCCTGGATCAGCAGAATGCAGCAAGAGAAAGCACAGGGTACCACCTCAGAGTCTAAGACTCAAGAGGCAATGCACCCTTTTCACCATACTCTTGAAAGTCAACCAGCCACCATGTGAACAAGGCCATACTAGTCTGCTGGAGGATAAGAGACGTATGGTTCCGTTACCACATCATCCTAGCCAAGAGCCCGTCAACTTCAAGAAGCGGAGCCATTTAGCAGATCAGTATAGCTAACTGAAGACGGGAGAATGAGCCCCGCAGAAACCAGGAAAAACACCCGGGCCAGACTGTCAGAATGAAGCATCACATGGCCCTCTCTTACCTCATAGCCTTTGCACTTGCTGTCCTCTCCTCCTGGAACACTCTGCTACCAGCTCTTTCTATTTACTGGTCCCTTCAAATCACTCACACCTCAGTTTAAAGGTCGCCTCCTCAAAGAGCCCCTCTACCTTGCTGGTATTAACACCTGAAATTTGCTTATTTATCCCTTTACTAAAATGTAAACTTCACAAGAGTAGGGACCTTGCAAGTGTCATTCACTGTTGTGTGTTTCTTACCTAGAAAAGTGCCTGACATGGAGTAGGAGCCCAATAAATAATTGTTGAACAAATAAATGAGTAGGTATGAATGAATGTGTTGAGGACTGTAACACAATGAAAATATGAATACATGTTTATAAACCACAATTTGACACAGCTGTAGATCTAACAAGATTTTAAAACATGCTCCACCTAATGTAAATATATTAAAGTCTTCAAGTTTTCAAGGCAACTAACTGATAGCACACCACTATTCCAGTCTGCCCAGTCTTCCTCTCTCCAAAATAAGCATGTTGTCTAAAAAACACTGTACAAGGAAAAGAGGAAGCCTTCAAAAATGGGTATTAGTTGTGTGAAAAAGCTTTGCTACTGAGTTTATTTTAAAACCTTTTTGAGTTCAAAATTTTTCAATATTAATCTTCTATAATAAAGGGCCATACAGGCCTTGTCTCTAAAGAATCTCTAGTTGTGAACAATCGAAAAATACTGGTAATTCAGGACATGGGCATTTCAGTACAGAAAAGTGTCAGGGAGATAATTACAAACCTTCATCTGCTCACTGAAGAGCTGGATGCCTGGGGACACATGAGGCTCAGGTGAGACTGGAAACAACTAACAGAAACCTGAAAAGGCACCTCTTCGGAACAAAGACTGACCCAAAGGAGAAGGAAGGCACCACACTTGTTAGTGACACTCACGTCGCTACTTCGTGTCAAGGGGCACACCTTGACATGAAATAATAGTCACTTTCTGAAACAGTGCTGATGGATGATTACAGCGCTTCCCTGAAGAGTAAATTATCAAGGAGGAACCCTCTGGTTCCACCACAGACAGCAGTACCATATGGCAAAAGAAAATATGAGTAATTTGTTTAAAAACATGGGATTCGAACACGAGAACTGATTTTTTTCAAGTAATCTACTGTGACAAGATAATAAAATAAAAGTAGCCTTACCACATGATCCAGACATCTCACTTCTATGTATTTACTCAAGAGAAACGAAAACATGTTCACCTGAAAACCTGTTTGAAAATGTTTATAGAGGTTTTACTCAAAATTGTCAAAAACTGCAAACAATCCAAATGTCTATCAATTGGTGAACGGAGACACAAAACAATGGACTACATCCATACAGCGGAAAACTACTCACCAATGAAAAAGGAATTGATTACTGATATAAGCAACAACACGAATGCATCTCAAATGTATTGTGCTAAGTAAAAGAAGCTAAAGCCAGACTCAAAAGGCTACTGACTGTATGATTCTATTTCTAAGACATTCCAGAAAAGGCAAAACTGTCAGGAAAGACAACAGATCAGTGGTTGCTAGGAGCTGGGTGTGGAGGGAGGAGCTGACTACAAAGGGGCAAAGGAAACGGGGTGATGGGAAAGTTCTATTAAAAAGGTTCTAAGGTTCTACTGGAATACTATTCTTCGCATATCATTGGGTTTTGCATTTCACAAAACAGTAATCCACGGTACTCAGCGAATATTATCATTTCCAAATACACAGACAAGAGCTAAAGTAAAACAATATTCCAGTTTGTCATCCTCAAAATGCCTTTGATTTTTATTGTAGAGTGCGCCTTTTTTCTTTTTTGATAACGTGTTCTAGATCATAGGACTGAAATTTTCAGACGATAATTTCTAGAGATTTCTGAATGATTTGGGAATTGCTAGATTTTTCTTCCGGGAGGGGGGATTTGAGGTTTCTGAAATTTTTTGGTAAGGTAGAAAACAACTTTAGGGTCTTTTTTGAAACTAAAAAGGGATCGTGTCTAATGAAAATCTTTGATATTTAATACGCATAAAATTGCACATAAAATTGAATTTCAACATGAAAACCAGCAAAATCAACTTAAAAATCAAAACTACAGCCAACACTAAAGTTAAATTAGTATGTACAAGTTCAGACAAGAAATACAATACAACCTTCAGATATGAAGTATGACACTTACCTCTTCATAAGCTATAGCTCAGAAATTTTGAAGTTGTTTTTAAAATTCAAATCTTAAAAAAAAAACCTGTTAAAGGACCACATATTTACATGTATTTGGTAATCCAGCCGTAATAACTCTAAGAGATGTATGAGAAAATTCAGAGTTACTGAGCTTATACCATGAAAGTGAAACTATTTTCTACATATAAAGTAGCAAAAAGCTTGGGCTTCCCTGGTGGCGCAGTGGTTCGTGCCCCGGTCCGGGAAGATCCCACATGCCGCGGAGTGGCTAGGCCCGTGAGCCATGGCCGCTGAGCCTGTGCGTCCGGAGCCTGTGCTCTGCAATGGGAGAGGCCACAACAGTGAGAGGCCCGTGTACCGCAAAAAAAAAAAAAAAAAGTAGCAAAAAGCTTGAAATACAGTCTCAAGGTTGAAAAACCTGGTTTTTAATGTATGAAATATTTACTCTCAGTAGGCCATTTCAACACTGTTATATTAAGTAGACTCAGTTCTGTTCATACAAAGTCTTTACAGCTTTTTTTTTTTTTTTAATTTATTTTTGGCTACATGGGGTCTTCGTTGCTGCCCATGGGCTTTCTCTAGTTGCAGCGAGCGGGGGCTATTCTTTGTTGAGGTGAGCGGGCTTCTCATTGCGGTGGCTTCCCTTGTTGCGGAGCATGGGCTCTAGGCGTGCGGGCTCAGTAGTTGTGGCTCGCGGGCTCTAGAGCGCAGGCTCAGTAGTTGTGGCGCACGGGCTTAGTTGCTCCGCGGCATGTGGGATCTCCCCGGACCAGGAATCGAACCCGCGTCCCCTGCATTGGCAGGCGGATTCTTAACCACTGCGCCACCAGGGAAGTCCCTCTTTACAGCTTTTTAAGCAAAAATGAGTTTTCTGAAATTAAAAATGTACAACCAAACTTAAAATAAAATTTAAAAAAACTAGTTACTTGGCAGTAACATTCATGTCATGTTTCACCAAGAGTTTATAAACAAATTTGGCCAAGGATCTCCAATGGATTTAATTTTTGTCTAGACCAGTGATTCTCAACCAGGAAAAATTTTGTGCCCCTCCCCCCCTCCAATAGGTCAGGGGATGTATGACAATGTCTAGTGACAATTTTAGTCATCACAGTTGGGGGTTAGGCTGGGGTTTGCTCCTGGTATCTTGTGGGTACTACAAAGCACAGAGTAGCCTTTTTACAACAATGACTTATCAGGCCCCAAACTGTCAATGGTACCAAGGTTAGAAACTCTGGTCTAGACATGGGAAATCCCAGCTACTGATATTAAGCACAGGAAGAAAAGCCTTGATTCAAATCTTGATTTTATTAACAGGAAGAAAAACAGTGTTTGGAATGAAAGCTGCCTCAGGTGCTGAAACAGTTACACTACATTATCATCACGCTCATGGTGGAAGGGCTACAGAACCAAGGTTCCACAAAGCAGTGGTTTAGTACTGTTGAAGTAAAATGCTGTAAGACAAATTTTTCTTCCAGAAAGAAGCTCTCAAGCTCAGTCACAACTCTGCACAGGGAGATAAACCTACTCATACAAAATGTGAGCTCAATGCCATATTTTATTTTACTTTTTAAAAGGGAGAGTTGTTACCAATTATAATTAATACAAATTCACTTATTTTACAAAATGGGGGAATGGGTAAAAGCCAAAAGTAAAAATAACCTCTGAGATAGCTAAAGCCTGTTAACATATATAGATGCAGGTGTATGCATGTTCATAGGTGTATATCTTAGCCTTATCTATTACCTAATTGCAAGATTAGTCAAATCAGACTCATTGCTGTGGCCTCTTCCGCGACGGAGCACAGGCTCCCGACACGCAGGCTCAGCCGCCATGGCTCACGGGCCCAGCCGCTCCGCGCGGCATGTGGGATCCTCCCAGACCAGGGCACGAACCCGCGTCCCCAGCAGTGGCAGGCGGACTCTCAACCACTGCGCCACCAGGGAAGCCCCAAATCAGACATTTGATTGAAATCTCCTGAAATCTATTATTTACTTCAAGACTCCCTCTGAAAAACCTGGGGGAGTGTAGGAATCGCATAGTCACTAGGACTATTAGGTAGGCAAAGTATAATTTCACAATTTGCTGTAAACCTGGCAAATGCTTGGAGCAAACAGAAACGGCTCTTGGAGACAGTGGGCATAAATGACTATTCAAATAGGTATGTCTTTTGTGCTGACACTTATTTGGGATAGGGTTTCTGAATCTAAGACTTTATGATCAACAAGAGAATACTGACTCCTAAATAAAGTTTGATGTACCTATAATTTCAGATTTCTTTTCACCAATGGGATTGGGGGTATTCATGTAATCATGGAATATGGTGCTGGGAGGATGTGAAAGTGGTGAAATTGTTTTTTATTCAATTTATGTTATACTTTTCTCAAATTCCATCAACTTCTGTGAAAAGTTTGTTTTCTTTTGCAATTATATATCATTTCTGAGATACACAGAAAATTAAGCCTTTCCATTAATTCAGTACTCAGAAAGCTAGAGAGTTAAAAAGCTTGTCAACCCAAAACTCACTTACCAGAACCAACTTAACCACTATTACACAAGACGGTAGCTCAAAATCTAAAAAGAGCTGCTATCTTGGCCCACTGATGATCACCAATGAAGGCTTATGCTAACACTGCATTTGCTCTTCATACTCACTAAAACGTGAAGAGGTGTACAATACCATAAGCTGGTACATGACCCTCCCCTTTTAACAAAACACTCAAATGATATTTGATTTGACTTAATTTAAAAGGGAACTGGCAAGTGTCCTACGCAAGCAACTATGATCAAGGTTAGGAACGTCCCTGCTAGAATCTATTATTTTCTACAAAATCTCTCGTTTGTATACACATCACAAGTGAAAATATTGGGCATATTCGTCTGCCACAATAAACATAATAACATTATAACCCATAAAAGCAAACAGAAGGATGTTAATATTCAGAACTCCTATTCAAGGCCATTTCTCTTATATTCTTCACGACACATTTCCGAGATTCTGCCTCTACATCAGTATTGATAAACTAACTCAAAACGACATTCCCATAATAGATCATCAAGTTTCCAGAATTCCAAGATTAAGCTGACTTGAATATGACAGAAGAAACATACCACATAGTAAGCTATTTATGTAAACAGTATCAAAGTAAATAAACTTTAGAAATTACATAGTCCATGGAGTAGAATAAAAAATTCTAAAACCAATTGGCCACAGTTGATTACTACTAGTTGTATTAAATGCATATCTTAATCTATTGTACTATAGCTTTATGTGTCGTTTAGCTTACTTGAAAACGTCAAAGATGTCTAAATTGCAACATTCTACTTAAGACTCCTAGAGAAGGTGACCAATGAGAACACTGAATGATCCCTAAGTCTTCACAACAGAGAAAGGCTAAACAGCAGAAAGGGAATATTCCAAAAAGCCTACGAGCAGGAAAACACAGGCAGGAGATAAAACTTTACAAGCTCAGAGTCTTCTCAGCTTTTTCTTTTCTGTTTTGAATTTTATTTTATTTGTTTATTTTTTATACAGCAGGTTTTTATTATCTATTCTATACATGTTTCCTCAGCTTTAAAAAAAATTATTTTATTGACGTATATTTGATTTACAAAGTTGTGTTAATTTCTGCTATACAGCAAAGTGACTCAGTTACACACATATTCTTTTTTATATAGTTTTCCATTATGGTTTATCTCAGAATATTGAATACAGTTCCTTGCGCTCTACAGCAGGACCTTGTTGCTTATCCATTCTATACATAATAGGCTGCATCCACTAACCCCAAACTCCCAGTCCATCCCTCCCCCACCCCTCTCCCGGGTTTTAAATAAATGCTGAGTTGGTTTTCCCGCCAAAGAAGGTGGACGAGCATGTACTTGGCCCCAAATAGCCGTTATTACACAAATGGAAACCAAGCGCAGTCTAAGCAGCCCCAGCCTGGGTCAGCTCGACTCCGGGCAGCAGCGGAGCAGCCAACGGCGGCGGCCGCCCCGCCCCTCACCCGCCGGCCCAGCTGAGTTCTCATAGGCCTGGGCTTCAGGCTCCACCCCGCGGCTGTCCTCCGGCACGGGCCCCGCCCAACGTTCGGCAGCCTGGGCTCCGAGCTCTGACCCCGCCCCTCGCCTGCCAGCCCCGCCCTGTTTTTGTCAAGTGGGTTTTGAACACCGGCCCCACCCTGCGTTTAGAGGCCTGGGCAGTGCTCGGACCTTCCTCCTCAGCGCCTTCAGTGCTTTTCCACCATCAGACACTCGTTTCAATCATGCAAAACGAGCTGCAACTCATCCAGTCCTGGAAGTTGGGTGGTGGTGTTCCTTTTGGGGCGGGGGAGGGAAAAGAGTGAAGAGAGACGCGCCAGAGTAGGGGAAAAATTAAATCACACCGATTTTGGCAAGCCGAACTGGAGGAGGAAGAGGAGGTTAGGGAGCAAAGGAAGCAATTTCGTATGGAACTGTGTATAGAACTGGCACAGAAAAAACGCTCTTCTGCCTGCGTCAGTCCGGCCGGTGCGTTTCGTTTAAATGTTAAGCTGTGTCAGCAGAAACTTTACAGAACTACGTTGGACAGGGCACTAGGCACCTCCTGCCTAGGTGCCATTTTCCGGCTTGCAGAAAGCTCCACAGGAGGCGCCACAGGCTCCCCCTCCCAGCGTCCCCCAAGAAAGTACCCGGGGCCGTGCAGTCCCGGGCAACATGG
>NW_020173666.1:11068087-11144606 GCF_003031525.2 Neophocaena asiaeorientalis asiaeorientalis | reverse complement strand
GCTGCCTGCTGGGAAGCCTGGAGTGGTGGGCGGGGCGCGGTGCCTGCTGGGAGCTCGCCTCCGAGAGCTTTGTTGCACAACCTCGCCCCATCGCCCCAGCCGCCCTGCCCGCTCCCTCACCGGCTCCGCCGCAGCGCCTCGGAGCGGAGACTCGGGGTTCCTGGGGCTCCAGGCACCAAGGGAATTTCTGAACTGGCTTAAATCACTCATCTCCCCCGCCCCCACCTCGTCACCCTTTCGGATTCCTTTTTACTTTCTTCCTAAACGTTTGTCTGTTTTTGTTTTTTTTTCCCCTAATTGATGGCCGAAGCAAACCTCTTGATGTGTCAACTGTTCAACGTATCTTGGTTATGAAAGCGAAAGAAACAAACGCAGAGTTGTTAATTTTTAATGCATAGAAAAATGAAAACAGTAATATTGGGGCTAGTGGCTAGAAAGGGGTTCTCGCTGCTTCAAGTATCTGATATTCTCCAAAGCCAGTCTCTGGCAATGAATAAAAAGAGGTAGATTATCAGAGTGGTGAATGATGAACTCTGAAGCCGACAGGCAAGGCAGGAGGAGCAGCAGGCGGAGGCACGCTAGGGCCGGAGGCGGGAGCGCCGCGGAGGGAGCGGGCTCGAGCAAGGGCCGCGCAGGAAGCGGCTCCCGCAGGAAGCGGCTCCCGCTCAGCGGTTGCCAGTGGTCGCCGCGTCTGAAACATCAGCCGTAACATCCCTGCCTTTGAGGGCCAATGTTTAAAGTTTTAGTTTTCCGATTGTATATGTGATTTAATTATCAAATTCTGCAAGTAAGCAGCATTCTGTCACTCATTAAGGTTATGTATAATTTATAGCCACAAATGCCATATTATTTCTTTTTGGAAGAAAATAAAGGAATCACGTAGATCATTAAAGGAAAATATATACAGCATAAACTCACATACGTGGGAAGAAAATTCTTGAGCTATAAACAAGAGTTATGTGGCGGGAGGTAACAATGGTTTGAGGGAAAAAAAACAAAATTAGAGGAACAAGATTAATTTTGAGGAAACTGTTTAAATAGAGTTTTAAATCCCTACTGTGTAGGATTATGAATTTCAATTTGAGTAAGAGAAATGGCTAAAATTAGATTTCATTGTTGTTTATATGAAACCATTTCTCATTTAACCCTACCTAGAAACAGTAACAGAAAAACACGCATGGTGGCACATAGCTAAGACTTAAAGCACTTATAAGCCCTTATTCAAATTTTAAAGTTTGGGGTAATAAAAAAAAGATGATGCTCATTAAATTTATTTTGGATTCCATATTTTTTAGGTCTCAATTTACAATTACATGGTTATAACAACATTTTACCAATAAAAAAGATGTGCCCATGAACGTTTCATTTTTTAACTTTAAATTATATCCCTTATGAAGTGCTGAACTTTTAGCAGGGTGTAAAAGAGTAACATATAAAACACTGCTATCTACAAGGATAAAAGACAAGAATACAGAGAACTATTCGAACCCATTTTAGGTAAATTTCTCATCAGAGAGGGAATGTTCAAAACATTTATATTCATTCCATTTATTTTCTGAATATTATTCATTTTCCTAAAACATACTTTGCTAAATGGTTTTCAATTTTATTTCAAGGTTTTTTAAAACCATAAATAGTTGACATTTCCTTAGTTATACATGCACTATTCCCTTCTTCCTGAAATTTCTCTCTCCTCCTGTCCCCCCTTTCACAGCTACTTTTTGGTCTTTGGCTGCTTTTTAGTTTTCCAAATTATGTCAGTTGGTTGGTAGGTAGGAAGGTATTTATGTATATACGTATTTCTGCTTGCCTGCACGCACATCAGAAGAAAAAGGCAGGAAAAAAATGCTTAAAGGGACATAATGAGATTTTCAGAGAGTTCTAATGAGATATGATGGTTATGTGTGACGGTAGTCAACATGACACCCCAGTTTTCAACTTGCTGGGCTGAATGATAGCAAGGCTATGTCATTAACTAGCAACTAATGAGTCTGGTTTGGCGCTGTTTATTTTCACATGCTTGTGGTACACCCCGGGAGGAGCCAGCCAGCTGGCAGCAGGAAGTACAGGTCAGGGTACCTGCACTGAAGACTAAAGAACTTGAAGTCATGGGCAATTGGATGATAGCTGAGTTCATGGGAGCAGATGACTGAGCTTATTATATATAGAAAAGCATGCAGAATAAGATGAGAACAGAGCAGCCTAAAGAGAACCTTCATGGGCACCGACATGTAAAAGACAAGTTCCTCCCTCCGCTGATGGAAGTATAACAGCCATAGGCTAGAAATGTTAGGACTTCAGAGTTGCTTTTTCCTCCACAACCAGGGAGAAATAGAAATTAAGAGTTTGGGCTCAGGCAAGACTACCCGGGACTGATTTTAATTCCTCCAAGCACTGGCTTTGTATCCTTAGGCATGTTTCTCAGCATCTCTGTGGCTCAGCTTCCTCCTGTGTAAAGTGAGTATAATAATGACAGCAGATAGCTGTTATGAGAATTAAAGAGCACCTGACTAAAAGTTTGCTTTGATCATCATCCAATCACTCCCCACAACCGGATTTTCAAAGCCATCCTAGCCTCTATTCCTGTTACCACTGCCTTAGTTGAGTGCCTCATCTCTCCCTTTAAAACCTAGAATACTGTGAAACTGGTTTCCTTGACACCAGGCTCTTTCCCACCCATCACCTTGCACAGTGCCCCAGTGTTGTCTTCAGCAAACAGATTTGAGTTATGTCACTCTGCTCAAAACCCTTCAGGATATCAAGAGAATTGGGTCTAGACTCCTTACCTTGGGATAAGGGCCCTGGGTAGTCTGTTTCGTATCTGCCATTCGGTTTCATCTCCCTGTACTCGTTCCTTTAATCACCTTTGGTAACTTGCGCGCTGAACCTACCATATTTTTTTTTTCCAGGCCTGTATTCATACTGAACCCTTTACCTTCCCTATAATTTTGCCCTTTTGAAATCGCCATGCTTTCTTCCAATAAGACCTTATTGATCCCCTTCATAAGAATTACTGCACTTCGTACGGTACTGGATTGGATTTATATAATTTTATACGTAATCATACAAGTCTATTTTCCTCTAGATCTCTGAAGGCAAGGTCCATCCATTGTGTACCTATGTATGTTCTACTACCCATAAAACCCCTAAAAAGTGTGCTACCTGTAAAACTCCTAGGAAGTGTGCTACACACATTTAGATAACTAAATTAAGCAAAAACTTAAAAAGAGAGATAAAAGCTAGAAATCAGACATTCTCATACTCTAGCTATACAAATCCTCAGATTAGTAAACAGGAGTAAGGTTGAGACCTGAAGGTTCTCTTTCTCATACGCAGACAGGCAAACATTAAATAACTATATTGGGGTAAGTATGTCCAGGAAGTAGACAGTTTTCTTTACCATCATAAAAAGGGGTCATTTTTTAAATTTACAGCTTATTTTTGACCATTTTTTCCCTACTAAAAAAAGGAAGTTTCCATTTTACAAGTTTAGGCTATAGACATTTGCACCACACAGAAGGAGCTGGGGCTATGTTTACTTTCAGTTTACTTCAGTTTCATAGCATAATCTGAGAAGGTGAGGTGCTCTTTACCTATGGATTGTCCTCTGTCAGATTGATAGAGCTTTGTCTCCAGATGAATGAGGTCTGGTTTCAGGAGAGAGACCAAAAAAGGAGTAAGAAGCAATCACCTAGAGGAAATTTTTATTTTACTGGAGTTTCAGCTAGCATGAGAAATTCCTAAAATAAATACCATCTTTCTACTGATGGATTCCTAAAATGGTGCTAACCAATTACTTACTCTATAAAATTGACTAAATCACTTTTGGAACAAAAAAGAAAGTAAAAACATACTTTATAAAATCCAATAGTTATAGAAATTACAGCCCAAACAAACAAAAAACAACTTCTGTGGTCCCCAATAGACGGTTTTTCTGGTTGCAAGTATTATTTTTCAGTAGCTCAATAAATGTAAATTATTTCCCCAATTTGCCCTTTGCAAAATTCTCTGTAATCAACAAACGTGGTTTTAAAAATCACCAGAATTGTTGCTAGACTACCATAGGCTTCCACACTGGGCAGTGACAGTAGAAACAAGAGCAATCAATCACTAACAAATCCACAAGCCGGAGCAATTCCTCTGGGGTATGCGCAGGGGTGGGGTCGGGTGGAGGTTGTATTTGGTGTAGATTAGTCTAGAGTCACACTGTCCAGTAGAAATATAATGCAACCACATACGTAATTTAAAGTTTTTGAGGAGCCACATTAAGAAGAGAAAAATGGTGAAAGTAATTTAATAATATATTTTGTCTGACTCAATAAATCCAAAATATTATCATTTCAACATGTGCTCAATATAAAAATACGTGAGATATTTTACCTTTTTTATATTGTCTTCAAAACTTGATGCATAATTTACAGTTGCGGCACATATCATTTTGGACTAGCCCCAGTTCAAGGGCTCAACAGCCATACTGGATAGGTCTAATTATCTTGGAAAAATAACAACAAAACTATTTGGGATTGGATGATGTAGTTTAAATTTATACTGAGGCGGACTTCTTTTTTTAAACTAAAGACATCACTGCATAAAGCGTATCAGTGATTCCTTTACTGATATGGAAACACAGGACAAAACATTGAAGGAGGATCTATAAAGATTAACACTGAAATGTTTCTAATAATGTAAAAACAGCAGCCAAGTGCTCAAGTATATAAATTAGTCAAATGTCTTATGAGAGACCGAAATGAAGAAACCATTTCTAGTGACCCTTCCCTATACCAAACTGGAAAAGTGTTTCCATCTGTGAGAAGTCTCCAGTGAATGTCTCTTACAGCTCTATCAAGAGGCTTGGATCAGTCTGAGATCATTTTTGCTGTGTTTAAGGGCAATGAAGATGCAGGAATCCTGTCGTAATCTGCCTTTCTTTCTGAGGGGTGGGACGTATGTAGTGGTAGGACGGGGGTTATGCTGTGACTGGCACAATAAGGACAGTAGGGCATTTCCTACAATTTTACTATCATGCCAGGGATGAAAGGAGTGAAGGGAAGACAGAATGACAGCAAATGCAATGTTAGATAGTCAGCACTTGCTAAATTCTAAACCCAGAGAACCAAATGCTTCCATTAGAAAGAGGCTGTTGAGGTGCTTGGTTCTATCAAGGGTGGGTCCCTTTTAAAATAAATCTAATCAGCTCCAGAAATGTCAATTTGAAAATACTCTCTTCCTCATACATCTATCACAGACATTCTTATCACTTTCCCTGAGCAATCTCACTCACTCCGATGGCTTCCAATATCAAACATTGTGATGAATCCTAAATCTTCATTTTTTCTACTTGAGCTCCAGGACTGACCAGACCTCTCCAACTGCACACGGAACAGTCTTGTGAGAATGTCACTCAAAAACCTTGAATTTAGCCAGTCAAAAGCTAAACTAATTTTCTCTTATCATACCACTGATCTCAAACCAACTTCTGTATTTTCTTTGTTCAATGACAAATGACTACCACTTTGCCTGAGCTCAAAACTTTGGAATTCATCCGTGTCTCCTGAGACTGTTCCAATCGGAAATCATACTGTCATCTTTCTCTTTAATCCAGGCTCTCACCAGCTCTTTATTCTTCAGGGCACAGTTCAAACTTAATTCAACAAACATTTTCTAAGTGCCTCCCATGTATGAAGCAAGCACTGTGTGAAATATGCCGGATATATAAGAGGTACTTGATATCAAATGTCACCTCTTCTTCCCCGGTCCTGTATCTCAGTCAGGTTAGCCAACTCCTTCTCAAAATACTGAATTACAACGATCTGATTATTCGTTTTCTACAAATTATTTGTTTGTATCTGATTATTTGTTTTCTGCGCAGACTAAAGCCTGCGAAAGTCCCTAGAAGATACAGAATAACATACTTTGCTATTTATCTTTTTATTCCTGGAATAATACGGAAACAGCACAGTATTTAGTATACAGAAGGTAACTGATAAATTCTAATGAATAAAAATAAATGAAATAAACATTTGGTTTATCACCCTTTAGTTTACAAAGGAGACTTAACGGTTATGCTTGTGATACCACCTAAAGGTTCATATTTAACTAAAAGCTAGGTGATCACCCTTCTATCAAAAAGCTGTTTATTTCAATGGAGTTGATAACATCATCCCACACTGTATTGTTAGAAATCTAGAAGCTCTCATATGAAGTTTTATATCTATAAAGCCCAGTAGCTGTAACTGGTAAGACAAAAAAAAAAAAAAAAAAGCTTATACTCCGTAACTTTTAATAATATATTTTGTCTGACTCAATAAATCCAAAATATTATCATTTCAACATGTGCTCAATATAAAAATACGTGAGATATTTTACCTTTTTTATATTGTCTTCAAAACTTGATGCATAATTTACAGTTGCGGCACATATCATTTTGGACTAGCCCCAGTTCAAGGGCTCAACAGCCATACTGGATAGGTCTAATTATCTTGGAAAAATAACAACAAAACTATTTGGGATTGGATGATGTAGTTTAAATTTATACTGAGGCGGACTTCTTTTTTTAAACTAAAGACATCACTGCATAAAGCGTATCAGTGATTCCTTTACTGATATGGAAACACAGGACAAAACATTGAAGGAGGATCTATAAAGATTAACACTGAAATGTTTCTAATAATGTAAAAACAGCAGCCAAGTGCTCAAGTATATAAATTAGTCAAATGTCTTATGAGAGACCGAAATGAAGAAACCATTTCTAGTGACCCTTCCCTATACCAAACTGGAAAAGTGTTTCCATCTGTGAGAAGTCTCCAGTGAATGTCTCTTACAGCTCTATCAAGAGGCTTGGATCAGTCTGAGATCATTTTTGCTGTGTTTAAGGGCAATGAAGATGCAGGAATCCTGTCGTAATCTGCCTTTCTTTCTGAGGGGTGGGACGTATGTAGTGGTAGGACGGGGGTTATGCTGTGACTGGCACAATAAGGACAGTAGGGCATTTCCTACAATTTTACTATCATGCCAGGGATGAAAGGAGTGAAGGGAAGACAGAATGACAGCAAATGCAATGTTAGATAGTCAGCACTTGCTAAATTCTAAACCCAGAGAACCAAATGCTTCCATTAGAAAGAGGCTGTTGAGGTGCTTGGTTCTATCAAGGGTGGGTCCCTTTTAAAATAAATCTAATCAGCTCCAGAAATGTCAATTTGAAAATACTCTCTTCCTCATACATCTATCACAGACATTCTTATCACTTTCCCTGAGCAATCTCACTCACTCCGATGGCTTCCAATATCAAACATTGTGATGAATCCTAAATCTTCATTTTTTCTACTTGAGCTCCAGGACTGACCAGACCTCTCCAACTGCACACGGAACAGTCTTGTGAGAATGTCACTCAAAAACCTTGAATTTAGCCAGTCAAAAGCTAAACTAATTTTCTCTTATCATACCACTGATCTCAAACCAACTTCTGTATTTTCTTTGTTCAATGACAAATGACTACCACTTTGCCTGAGCTCAAAACTTTGGAATTCATCCGTGTCTCCTGAGACTGTTCCAATCGGAAATCATACTGTCATCTTTCTCTTTAATCCAGGCTCTCACCAGCTCTTTATTCTTCAGGGCACAGTTCAAACTTAATTCAACAAACATTTTCTAAGTGCCTCCCATGTATGAAGCAAGCACTGTGTGAAATATGCCGGATATATAAGAGGTACTTGATATCAAATGTCACCTCTTCTTCCCCGGTCCTGTATCTCAGTCAGGTTAGCCAACTCCTTCTCAAAATACTGAATTACAACGATCTGATTATTCGTTTTCTACAAATTATTTGTTTGTATCTGATTATTTGTTTTCTGCGCAGACTAAAGCCTGCGAAAGTCCCTAGAAGATACAGAATAACATACTTTGCTATTTATCTTTTTATTCCTGGAATAATACGGAAACAGCACAGTATTTAGTATACAGAAGGTAACTGATAAATTCTAATGAATAAAAATAAATGAAATAAACATTTGGTTTATCACCCTTTAGTTTACAAAGGAGACTTAACGGTTATGCTTGTGATACCACCTAAAGGTTCATATTTAACTAAAAGCTAGGTGATCACCCTTCTATCAAAAAGCTGTTTATTTCAATGGAGTTGATAACATCATCCCACACTGTATTGTTAGAAATCTAGAAGCTCTCATATGAAGTTTTATATCTATAAAGCCCAGTAGCTGTAACTGGTAAGACAAAATAAAAAAAAAAAAAAAAAAAAAAAGCTTATACTCCGTAACAATGCAATTACAAGTAAATTTTAATCCATGTAAGTATAGAAAGACCACCACTTATCACTTAATCTAGCAGGACCCAAGTTATCAGTGATTCATAGCATACCTCCCCTTAGTTTAAAACTTATACAGTAGCTAGTTTACTAACTATACTGATCAAACTTCTTAAAAAGAAATGAAACTGAGTTTATCCAATTTATCCCAGGAGGGAATTTCACGAAATAATGTTAGGATAGTTAACAGAATTGATTGTGGAGGACCAGGATTGGAAAAGAGGTAAGAAATGAGGGAGACAGGTCAACAGAAATTAGTTGCCCAGAACGCCACCACCAGCATTTACAATAATGGACACACAACGCTTCCAATATTGCTGGACTCTCAACTTCTGTGTGGTTTAATCAAGCAGGAGCTTATGACTGGCCAAGGCTTAGTCACACGTTCTCTCAACAGCTTGTAAGATCTGGTCTCCTTTGGATTCAGTAGTGAAAAAAACAAAGTTGTTTTTTTACTAAGTCTCATCCTTGGAGGAATGACCCCAAAAGAAAGTAGCCTTCAAAAACAAACCAAAACACCCAGCAAATATTCAGTATCATCAAAAATATCATGATGCCCATGGGTTTTCTGTAGGTGTGTCAGCAATGCACAAAGTCAAAGCACTGCTCTCAAGCAAGGTGTTGAGTGTAAGATTCCTATGGTGCTGGCCATATACCCATGTGGCTGGCTCCTTTAACTGATTTTCGCCTGTCACTTCTACTCTGTTCAGGTATGCCTCTGAGTTGCCTTTGTGCTGACATCTAATTTTGCTACGGTGCAATCAGTCCCCAGGAAGCACAGAAGAAAATAAGTTCATGAGATTGTATGCAAGTGCCCCTCAACCTCCGATTCACTCTCACCCAAAAACTTCACATGGTATTTAATGTGAGTGCTGGACACCAAGCTCACTTTGAGCAAAACACACACTGCAGTTCTTGGCTCATGACGGATCCTGTCTTCAGTGTTAGTTACATAATCCGGTAAATACCTTTGGCCCAACCAAATGAAGCAGATATAAAGCAGTAATAGTACTCCTAGCATTTATTTTCTATCATTAGGCTCAACTGAGACCTCAATTCAGGGTGCAATAGTTCTGATATTGAATTCTTTTTCTGCCATCATTCCTACGAAATGAATAATGCTGAGTCAATATACTGCAGAAAGTATGGAATCTAAATATTAGGGACTAGAGTTGCTGGTGCCTGGGATCATCTCAGAAGACACGTAACTTAAGCTGAGACCAAGCTCTGGAGGCACTGGCTGCCTCTACAAGGCATAGTGTGCTGTAGGCAATGTCAGACCCATGAGCTGACTAGCTCAAAAACTTCATACCCTATTTGAAAACACAATCTTTCTACCGTACACATCACCTGAGCACATTCATTGCGTTCGTTGGAAGTTTGCAGGGATATTCGCAGATCTGAAAGAAATACTGGATACTAAGCGAATATTTATTTCATAGATGAGGCAAAGTGGAAGCCCAACAGGTTAAATGACTTGTCTAAGGCCACAAACATGGTCGTTTGAGAAAATCAGACTAAAACCCAGGTCTCTTGACCCTGTCAGCGCTCTTTGTACTACACTGTACTATACCATTCCAATAATGCCTCGATATTTGGTGAGAGCCAGCTACAAACTGAAGAATCTTTAGGTTAGAGTCAACCAATGACCACCAAGGCCAGTTGTGTGTCAGCAGCTTGTCCATACAGGTTGCCCTTAGCCTCCCAAACACCTCTCTATCACCAAAATGTAGGTGGCATCCCTAGCCTGTATTCTCTATGTAAGTGACTTTGTTCCTGGTTTCTATTCCGCTTGTCTGCTGAAAGTGGAGCCCTTCTAATCTACTTCATTATGCCACTCCCGTATTCCCATAGCTGCCTGTCTAGAGTTTTTCAACCTGGACCAACTCCCTCTGGGAATCAAGAAATGACCGGGAGCTGCTGACAAGGAAAACCTCTGTCAGGTGGTGCTGGTACACACCACTACCCAACGTGGAATGCCCCACATTCTTGAAAGCTTACTTCTTGAAGTTTACCTCTGGATGCATTTTTCTGGAGGCTAACTCTAAACTAAATTAACTAGCCTCTTTCCAGCCCACCTTAGCTTACGACCCTTTCCCCTAGAACCTGCTTTCTACAGAATAACTTGAAACCCTGCATCTCTCACAGCTTTCACTTCTTAGAATGAAATACTTTGTCTCTTTCAAATATATTAATGTATTATTTCTTACTCCATAGAACACACAAACAAGAAGAAATAAAGATAAATTGTAACACAATGAGCATAAGTTAAATATGAGAAAAACAGCAAGGGTTGTTCAATTAATGAATTTAACTAAAAGTGTTAAAAATTGGATTTTTAGGAGCCATGGATTTATAGGAGCCTTTAAAAGTTACACGATATACTTTACTGATGTCTGGATCTCATTTCCAGTGATTCCACTGTTAACTGACTGGAGGGTGACCTGGGTTTGATGAGTTTTTAAAGCTTCCAGGTCATTTTAATTTTCAAGTAAGGTTTGAGAATCACTGCCAAAGATAAAGATATTTATTTGTCTTTTTGTTTTTTGTTTTTTTTTGCGGTACGTTGGCCTCTCACTGTTGTGGCCTCTCCCGTTGCGGAGCACAGGCTCCGGACGCGCAGGCTCAGCGGCCATGGCTCACGGGCCCAGCCACTCCGCGGCATGTGGGATCTTCCCGGACTGGGGCACGAACCCGTGTCCCCTGCATCTGCAGGCGGACTCTCAACCACTGCGCCACCAGGGAAGCCCATGTATTTATGAGATGTCTTGTATTCTTTTTTTCATACCAATGTGGTATCACCAGACCTATGATTACTGGGAACTTTTACAAAATTAAACCTTTGCACTTGTACGCAAAGCCGTGAAGAGAAGCAAGTGGGCAGAGAAAGCAGTTCATTCTGAGTGTGAGTGTGGCTCCAAGGGCAACCACGGGTCTAATAAGGCTGTGGGGATCTTACACTACAGCGTCCTCAGATTTCGTAGGTTCGGGTTACCGGAATTTTTGATGTTTCAGATGCCACTGCCTTCCCTTCACCCCAAATTCTAGCTCTTTGAGAATCAGTATCCTGATGAACAGTATCCTCCTTCAAACAAAGCAACACAGTGGCTATAGAGACCCAATATTTTTGTCCCCTAAATGGGAAACCAATCAGTGGCATCTCATGTGGGCATTGACGGTACAGCTTAGAGGATCAGAAGTAAAAGTGCATCTCACGAATGCTTCAGGTCTGAACACAAGTGATGGTGACTGAAAGACACCTGGGTCACATTTCTCCATGGCAGGGAAATATAACTCCTACGAGTTCTGCTAGCCAGGGCTTCTAAGTCTCTGGGGCAAAGCTCTTTGGTTGTTCTGCCATAAAATGCAAGATCTAGGAATCTGGCTCTACCACAGCATACATGAGGGCACTCAAAACATCTCTCCGTACAGTCTTCCCTTATTGTTCTTTTTAACAGAACAACTGCCTCTCAGAAAGAGAGACAATCCACAGGTTAACAAAAACAACAATCTGAAAGCAGTACTGCTATTCATTTATTTAAAAGCACATGAAGAGTTAGGGGGACCTGCTGTATAAAGTGTATCAAGACTTTAAAGTGAAGCCAACTTGGCTTTGGATTCTGCCTCTGCCGCTGGTCAGCTGTGGAGCCCTGGTCAGGGTAACTGCTTCCAACATCTAGTCTCTAATGTCTGAAATGGATAAAATAATACCTGTCTTTGCAGAGCTACCATAAGGACTACAAATGATAAATAAGTAAAACAAGTAGCAAGATGCCCAGACCAAAATGGTGCTCAATAAATGAGAGCAATTATTAGATTTTCAAAGTAGGAGACAGAATAAACAGAAAGACGTAAGTGGCGTCTGCAGTCACAATTACTGAACACTGACATAACGTATAAGCTACCTGCATGCCTATTTTCATCTAAAATACTCATTTCATAAGCTAAGCACCTAGCAATCCCATGAACGTCAGCAATCCCTTTAGGACTCATAATTACATCTCATATAGAATAGTAAAGCCTCAGTAACGTCAGTCTCTCTGGAATGAGCTTGGATGGGTTTCCTAAACTGATCAATACTGTAAACAAATTTAAGATTAAAATATGACTGCATTGTTTATAGATTTGCATAATCGGGAATAAGGCTAATGATCTTTTTAAAAGCCCTAAGTCGCTCTAGTTGAAAACGGTTTATTTTGTTTTTGTAAAATTACTATCAGGCTAGTAGGACCCCATCTTCCCCACTCCCACCCCAGTGCACTGTTTTGTAATATTTTTCACTCTCTTTATTCTTTCAGTGGTTTCCCTCAACATTTTACCACATAGTTAACTACACACAATCTCTTTACGCTCTGGAGAGTAAAAGGACTGTAGTTGCCATCTCCCTCTTTCCAGCTTACATTCTCTTGTTGAATAACATTTCAGTTCTTTTACTTTTAATTCCATAAATTAGACAATCATTATTCGGCTCTATATTTGTGCCTTCTGTTTATTATTCCATCTTGCGTCTCAGACATTCCTTCTGGGACGATTTTTCTTTCTTTTGAATTACATCCTACAGAAGTCCCTTAGAGGAACTGTGATAAACTCAGTTCAGGGATAAACTCCCTCAGTTGTTGTCTATCTCTGAATATTTTCATTTTTATCGCAATTCTTGAATAGTACTTAAAATAACTTAGCTAAATTCACAGTTTGTAGACATTTTCCTACTTCTTCTGGATTCCACAGAACTACAGAAATTTGCTACCATTCTATTTCTTTATAGGTGGCCTGTTCTTTTCTCCAGCTGCTTGTAAGGCATTCTCTATGTCTTTGGTGTTCTACAGTTCAGACAGGCATATATTTCTTATTTCAACTTGGAAATACACTGTGCTTCCTGGATCTGTGGATTCCTTGTTTTCATAAATTCTGAGGAATAACAATACCCTTTGAAATATGCAACAGAGCTATCGATCAAGACAGGGCAATAGAGAAAGACAATAAATAAACTTTTTGGTACTGATGCATTTAAAATCACTTGTAATAAAACACAAATTCTTCGATAACACGCATATTAACATCTCTTTTCCATTTTCTGAAATAAAAACATTCCATCTAGAAACTGCGGCTGTGTGCTTTAAAAGGCTCTTCATGGAAGAGATAACAGCGCAGGCTCCTCTTTAGTCTAGCTGCTCTGAGAATTTTGAACAAATTAAAATATTTTTCATTCTGATTACGCTTTTTTTTTTTTTTTGTGGTACGCGGGCCTCTCACTGTTGTGGCCTCTCCCGTTACGGAGCACAGGCTCCGGACGCGCAGGCTCAGCGGCCATGGCTCACGGGCCCAGCCGCTCCGCGGCATGTGGGATCTTCCCGGACCGGGGCACGAACCCGTGTCCCCTGCATTGGCAGGCGGACTCTCAACCACTGCGCCACCAGGGAAGCCCTGATTACACACTTCTTGTTGATATCTTCCCAATGTTTAAAAAAAAAACAAAAACTTGAAGACATTTCTTAACAATTAATAACTGAAATAAATAAAAACTGTGTATTTGTTGGTAACGAGCTTAGTTTCTAAGAATGCTCTCCTAGTCATATCCAAAGGACTGCTTAATCAGAACTGAAACTGGTACTTCTTTCCAATGACATACTACCTCTATACCACAGTAGTATTTTTATAAAATAACGTAAATTTGACCTTATGCTACAATTCCTTAAATATATATTTTTTCTGTTCAGAGTGACAGCTTTAATGCCAGGGGGTAGAGGTGGGGTATGGGTGGAGAAGAGACTATTAGACAATATTCCACATCAGCCACATTACATGGAGCTACTCTCCCCACCAGCATTTGTTTTAATAAAATGGCTTACAATACACTGAGTTTCTGACATAACATTAATGAAGTGATGGTGTAAAACTGCATATCAATGGTAGAGCGCAGAGATGGTTCCAAATGGTCTTCAAATCAGGTCTTTGAAGTAAGAACCTTTTTTGAGCTAATATGTGCTATGAATTTCTATAATAGTAACACAATGTATCTGTGAACTTTCTATAGAATACCAAGGGCAAAGGACTCTCTTTTGTTTGGATCTTTTGGGGTGGGGCAGGGGTGGTGGGGGAGGGCACGAGGGGAAGGGAGAATAGAAGAAGGAAAAGGAAGGGGAGACAGGAGGACCAGAAAGGCAAAACCTCAGTAAGTAAGCCTCCTAAAGTAGCAGTGTAGCTATAACACTTAGATCCATGGCATATGAAACAAAGTTAAAGCTAGCGACGTAAAAACAAGCCCAGAGCTCAATTCTCAGAGTTAAGAAGTAGCACAGGAGAGAGAATTGGGGAAAAGGTTGAAATGCTGGCCACACTTTTAAAAAGCAATTTAAAATATTTGAAATTATTTTGTTAGTCTATGAACTCAAAATACATTATGTTAAAGTCATCTGCTCATAAAACGTAGGGTGTTGGGATTTCATCTTTATGGTTAAATTAACTAATTATTGATTCTTCTTGGAAGCTGGTAAAGGGGACTTCCTTGAGAATCAAGACTTTTCAAATGCCATTTTTGGTGAAAATGAATCTTGTGTCAAAAATGACCCTGAATTTTAAAAATATACAGGAAAAATAGGTAAGGAGAAATGTTACTGTTCTAAAGATATTTCTTTCCTATTCTGAGAAACAATTAGATTCTTTTTAGTATCCACCGATGAAGATTAACAAAATTAGTATGCAACATAGTACAAAACTGTGTGCCTTCTCAAAGATTGCTCCTAACTCAACCACACAGAATTATTCTAACATTAATACAAAGGTGCTTAGTGCACAAAGCCAAATTCATCTTTACAACTATTCTGAATACATTTCTAAATTTAAGGTAACTATCATCTGTGGGTTTATAAAAGAAACAATTTTTAACTTTTAAATTACAACTTATGTTTTAAAATGACAAAATCCTTACTTGGTCTCAGTGTTCCTTTGAGACTTTATGTCAAGAAATTACATTTCATGAAGTCAAGCAAAATTGGAGTATTTTATCACTTAGATCTCTGTTTCTAATATTTGCTCACAGAGAAACAAAATGGCTTCACCTAACATTCTAGGAGCTGTAAAATTATCACAACTAATAAACACTTTGCAAACATATAGTTGACAGAACAATACAGCACTTTAAGCTCTTTTTGGAGGGGTGGTATATATTTAGTTTTCCAAGCTTGAGACATTTCAATGAAGACCATCATGGGATGTGCCCAAATGTCGATCAACAGCCCTTAGATGAATTTGGACTATAAAAGGCAGAGAGCCAAAGAAGCTGCAAGGTTATTTACTGCAGGATGGTCGATTCCTTTGTGAAAAGGGGTAGAAACAATAAATGCATGTGCTCCTTCCCTTATCCACTCAGATAAGCCAAGTCTGAAAACTAGGTATCTTCCTAACTTGTCCCCCTCCTTCGCCTTTACAGCCAATCCATTCTAAGACCTGTGGCTCTTCTTCCTCAAGAACCCCTAATTCTGTTTTTCTTCAACTCCAAGGTCACTGCCTAAACCCAGACCACCAGAGTCTCCATTCCGAATGTCTACAACTTCTCCAGAGCTGTTGTGTAACATCGCCTGGGTTGTGCACTAAAAACAGAGGATGGGACCGCAACATTACGCTCCCTAAAATTCAATGCTGCGTGACCTGCAAGGCCATGATGGCCATACACAGACAGTCCCTCTAATCCATGCTCTAACTGCGGTCAGAAATTCAAGTGTACTCAGGTTATGTCCCAGATTAAGATAAAATCCCTTGTCAACAGTTTCCCATTGCTCTCTGGATCAAGGCTAAACTAACATGAATTTAAAAGCCCCTTGTGGGGTTGTCCTAGTTTATCTCCCCAGCCTTGACATTTAGTACCAGGCTTCCACTTCCTAGCTTCTTTCCCCAGTGGACACTGTACTACTTGGAATTCCTAGATCATCCCAGACTCCCACGTACCTGGTCTCAGCTGCTCCCTCTTGCTAGAATCCTCTTCTCATTCTGGTGCTTGGCTACTCGTCCTTCAGTTCTTCGTTTACATACATGCCTTCTCTGATTAGTAAAAGATTAACACCCTGTTTCTAGGTAATCCCATGTTTCTTCCTAATGCAACATTTTATCAATTTGCATTTTACCTGCAAATTGTTCTGCCCCACTAAATTATACAGTAACAGACTTGTTTCCTGTTCATTACTGTTTTCTCTACTTGTAGCAGGTGGACTAGATGAATGATCAAATGAACATTTTCACGCAGACCAGATTAAAATATTCCAACAACTACTTCACAATTCTAACAAATGAGTTTAATATTTTTCAAAGTATTTCCAGAAGACAAATTTAGCACAACCATAGAAAGTATCAACGGCTTCCCTGGTGGTGCAGTGGTTGAGGGTCCGCCTGCCGATGCAGGGGACACGGGTTCGTGCCGCGGTCCGGGAAGATCCCACATGCCGCGGAGCGGCTGGGCCCGTGAGCCATGGCCGCTGAGCCTGCGCGTCCGGACCCTGTGCTCCGCAACGGGAGAGGCCACAGCAGTGAGAGGCCCGTGTTCCACAAAAAAAAAAAAAAAGTATCAAGAATGAGGAGCCAGTAAATGCTTCTGGTTAGATAGCAATATGGTGGATTAATAGAGTACATGTGTATCCTTCTTATAAATGCAAAGATTTGTTCATTACAAGTGCCAACTTTGTATAATAAACTTAACGTATGGAATTTTTTAGCCCTCCTAGAGATTAGGAGGTTTCAGAATCTAAGGTTAAAGGAGAAGCCTCTGAACAATTTTTTTTAAGTAGAAGGAATAAAGAATGTAAAGATGCCTTTGGCTGAAGTTTCCTTCAAAAATAGAAGTACAGAGATCTTCAAAAGGAACATAAAATACTAAAATTTCAAAAAGTTACACATCTAACTTTTCAAAGTTAAACAGTTGCCCCAAGGTATTAAGTGTATCACAATTATGAAATCTATTTCTCATTCTGACTTGGCAGTCAGGAAACTAAAATGGAGCTTTTCTAAGTTCTAGCTATAAATAAAAGCTAACATTTCTGCTGTACCATCACAGCTGATATACAGCAGAGCAGGAATTCTATGGACACAGTTTCATTCATGTGAACCCCCCGTAAATACTTAGAGACACCCTTCCCATCCTCAGACACTCCAGGAGACAGGTCTCTGTTGGTAAGGTGTACTGCTACCTGGCGCCAAACCTCCTCTCCCTTCAGGAGGAATTCAAGAGGGACCCTGGGAGCCAGCGTCATCTCACCCAATTGTCCCTACCTTTTGCAGGATCCACCTTCTTAGAATAGAGGTGCTAATGTAATGATGAGTCAACCGGCCAAGGACAGTAGCAGTGTCCTGTTCAGAGCTAGCATTTAGGTGCTCATAGACCCAGAAATACAAATACTTCCACCTTCCCTGTTTGTTTGTCAATCTAAATAAAAATCCAAATATACTTTAGATGTAGTACTGCATAAAATATCAAACAAGGCTTCCTGGCTTTAATACTCAAGATTATTAAATTGTTAAATACTCAAGAATACAAATTTCAATAACCTTCAAAAACTTAAAACAGGGATCATAAGGTAGCTGGTTCTCACGGTCAGTCTCTTAGGCTACTCGACACCAGAAAAAAGACCTGTTCTTTCTAGAGAAGCATAAGCTACCTCAGATAAAATGTGCAAAATAAAAAAAAAAAAAATTTTTTTTTACCATCTTTATTGGAGTATAAGTGCTTTACAAAAAAAATTTTTTTTAATGTGCAAAATAATCCAGAACCTCATAGCCATCTGCAGCTGGTTAAAACATGGTTCACATGAAACCTGGAGCACCTATCATTTATCCATGTAGACTGGGAGGGACCCTGAACTCTGATTTCAAATCCTGGCTCTGCTACTGTGAGATGTATGAACAGGGCCTTAAGCCTCTGAGCAGCAGCTTCTTTACCTGAAAAAGGAGGTAATTTCAACCTGCTTTGCTAGGCTGCTGCAATGAGATCTTTTTAAAATAACCTAGAATATAGTAGGTGCTCAGCCAAGCTTTTAACCCCCTATAGTCTGTTTCCTTATTATATGGCATTAAGAAAATACCCTTAGAAATTAAATGTGTACTAAGTTATGAAGGACTATAAAGAGAGCTATAAAAACGTGTTCTTGCTAATTTAAAATGCCATGGAATGGTGCCGTACCACTCATCCCTAGCCTGGGCATGCCTTACTAAACATAGGTGTTTGGAAAGAGTGCAAATCCAACATAATTACTGGAGAGATCACCCTTCTCCCCAATATGTTTACAGTGGTGGGAAAACTTAAGACCATCATTCCGTATCTATATAGAGTGCTAAATACCAAGAAAATAATCATACACAAAAGCAAAATTAGGACAAAAATTCTGAAATTATTTTACTACTCTAAAGTATGACGTTGAGCTATACTTTCAATGTGTATTTGGTTCACAGTACCTTGGGACATTTTTCATGCACTTTAATATACTCATATCCCCATCACAAAGAGACACAAACATATCTCCGTGTGATAACTAAGAAAAGTTTTCAGGGGCAAAGCAGCCGAACGTTCTGGTTCACAGTGACTTTTCTGGAGTCCTATTCAGCAACATAATATAGAAAATCTCAGACTCCGACTGTAAGAACTAGTTAAAGCACATGATTCTGGCTCTGCCTCTCCCTCCGTTCCCCTATGACTTGTCTCCAGTTATGTCCCACCCATTCCAGTGTCACCGCCTTCTCCTTAGCTACTTACTCCCTCTTCCTGGAATGCTGTCACTTCAGATCTTTGCACGGCTAGCTCCTTGTCCTTTGGACTTTTAGCTTAAAGGCTTATCCCCTGAGAGGTCTTCCCCGACAGCGCAACGTAACTCAGCCACCTGCTCACTCACTTTCACGTGGTCACATCTAATTCTATGCACAGCAGTCATCACCCTCTGCCATTTTCTGTACATCTATTTGTTTACTGATCACCATCTTCCACTAAAACAGGCTCCCTGAGAGCAGCAACTGCGCTGGTCTTTGCCTGACTCTGCTCCTAGCACCGCACTGAAAAGCAGGTCATAAACATTTGCTGAAGAGACGGGCCTCTGATGTGGCTCAGGGGCACCTGTACGCTCACAACCTCAGACAACACAGCACCCAACACACGAACATCACCACCAGATGTCCTGGTGCCTGTGCGCTTCCTCCGGCGTTTTGCTTTCCAGCATCAGCGTGTGAAACCAGTGGCAGAAACAAAAGACAGAGTGACAGTGTTCTGCACCTCCACAAGGGAGCAACTCTGTGGTATTCGTAACTGAGCCAAGAATGATGGTGATGACAGCGAGGAGAATCACAGTGCAACAAAAACTACTGGGCTCTTGGTGGCCAGGCTCAGACATGGGCTCCTCTGATACAAAAGCACTATTAGACAGGTATGGTTACTTTTACTTTATAGATGAGGAAATTATAACTTAGGGAAATCAAAAATCCTCTCCAAGGTCACACAACTAGTTGGTTGCATGGCTGGGCTTTACCTGATTACATGTCCCAAGGGTAAACGGATAAAATGAAGCTCCTTATGGCAACCCTAATGCACTGATGAAGACAGCAGCTTCCTACATCCGAACAGCACACGGTACATGTAAACACAGAGTTCACTATGCATTTGGTCTCCACACAACTGCATACTTTGGGGCCTCTGTGCTACCTCTGGGGCCTCCTGGGTTGGAAGTTACTGGCCCAGGAACATTGTGGATGTGCCACACGAGGTTGAGGGCATCACCGAAGACCGGACATATAAACATTTTTCCTTCTCCCACGCCAAATTTCTTCCGACAGCTCTGCTGAATAACTCAGAACATATTCTCACAACACTCAAAGCCTGCTGAGAGCACACAGAAACCTTTGAAGAGCCACAGACAATCACAGTTGAAGGAAAAGAATGTCTTTTTTCTCTTTTCCAAGCAGACTAAATATGGCTTGGAGTTAACCATTTTATCACAGAACCAGAGAAAACGCAGTGGTTACATTTTTACCTTAGTGTTACACAGACCGAATTTTCACATGCAGTGTTGCTTCTACCATGTTTTCTGACTCAACAACTGAGAACGGGAAAGCAACCCACTATGCTCAGGATGAGGGGAAACTGGGTATAAGTACTGACTCTGGGGCTGGACAGCTCTGCACCCTTACATTCCAAACTCCCTCAACCTCTCTGAACTTTTCCTACCTTCTTTCAAAAGAGAAAAAAACAGGGAGAGGGAGTCAAAAGAGAAAAGCTACGTCCAGTAAACTACACGCTCACATCACAAGCACATTCAGAGCTTTCTGTCCACAGCGAGAAGAGTTGTAACAATCACACTACAATGGACCTATAATCCACACTCTCTCTGTTTTGAGACCAACAGGATTACCAGAGTAACAACTTCCAAGATGACATGGCTGCTTTAAGCATTAGACTAAAAAAGTAGGAATATACCCCCGAATGTTTTCCCATATATGAATTTATTCACACCCATTATACTAAAATTATGGTGACTTTACTCATTTAAATAAATAAAATGAATAAACCTGAAAATTTATTCATTTTCAGATAAATGATTTCCTGGGATAATGATGATTTTAGGCTTACAGTTTATTTTGTATAATTTCAGTCTTCTAAATCTTTCAGAAATAATATATTTAGAATCAAATAACTTCATATCAATTTTCAATAAGAGAATCTTTAGATATTAAAATGCATTCCTTTACGCTAATGTAAACTTAAATGTAAATTTCTAGAAATGATGGGGGAGAGGTTCTTGTGGGAGTAGTTGGTACATTGAAAATAACAGTAAAAAAAGAAGTTAAAATACATGTGTTTAAATCTCAGCTCTTCCAATTACCATCTGAACTTTGTAATAAAATATTTTCTACATCCGTTACCTCTTACATAGAATAAGGATGAAAATGCTTGCCATATTTACCTCTTGGTAATTGTGAATATTTAATCAGATAACAAGGCAAAACTTCTAAATGCTATACAAAGGGCTATACAAAGGTAAGAGTTAGTGACAATGACAACAATAAAGAGCTGTATCTTCATAATAAAGTAAAAGGCATGCCAAATGTATCATTACAATCCCCAGACGTATACAGAACAGGAAATAGATTAAAGTGCTGTAAGACAGATTGTAGGATTCTTAACACAGAACATTAGAGGAAGCTGTAATACAAACATAAACCTCTACGATTTTGAGGTGTATGTCAAATTCAACCCCTAAATTTTGTCAAAAAGGGAAAAAAATCATGTTTATATAAATGACTGGTATAATATACATAGTAAATCACATCTCTTAAGAACATCAATTTTACACCTATTTTCACGTTTCCCACAGCACACAACAATTCACATGTGCTTGTGAAAACAACAGATTCAAAAATAATTCCCTGGGGGCTTCCCTGGTGGCGCAGTGGTTTAGAGTCCTCCTGCCAATGCAGGGGACACGGGTTCGAGCCCTGGTCCGGGAAGATCCCACATGCCGCGGAGCAGCTAAGCCTGTGCACCACAACTACTGAGCCTGCGCGCTAGAGCCCGCGAGCCACAACTACTAAGCCCGCATACCACAACTACTGAAGCCTGCACACCTAGAGCCCGTGCCCCACAACAAGAGAAGCCACCGCAACGAGAAGCCCGCGCACCACAACGAAGAGTAGCCCCTGCTCGCCGCAACTAGAGAAAGCCTGCGTGCAACAACAAAGACCCAACTCAGCCATAAATTAATTAATTAATTTTTTAAAATTCCCTGGAGACTGAGATTATTGAAAATTTATCTCCCTTAAGTAATGCTAATGACCATGTCTGCTGGGCCAGCGTTACCATGTTGCATGCTCTCTATTAAGGACACATTGCTTTCTGCCCCCAGCATCACATGCCACCATATTTTCACTGTGATTTTTAAGTCATTATAATAAATTATCAGGGTTATATACTAACACGGCCACTTCAAGTAGAAGTGTGGATTAAAACACACACACACACACACACACACACACACACACACACACACACACACCAGGAAGCCATTGTGAAACCACAATTCCAATTCACAAAATTTATTAACAATCATGCAGGAAAAAAACTAATTCAATATGAAGCACTGCTAAGGCTTAAAATTCACAGTTGCTAAAAAACTCATAGCCTTAATACCCTCTATCTGTAAAACACACTACAACTTATAAAACACTTTCAATACTTTATTTTGATTTATCATTACTTTGACTCCCCAAACAATCCTTGGAGGGCAGATACTACCCCATTTTATAGTGAACAAACTGAGGGCCAGAGAAATAAAAAATTAAGTCCAGCTCTGACGGTGAAGGCTTGGGCGTTGGCTCCTAAAGTTCAGCATTCTTTCATTTTATCATCCTGTCTCTAACCAGGTACCATGAAGGTGGTGGGTTGTTGGTGATGGGTTTGTAAGATCACCCTTCTGAGGCTTTGGGGAATTCTTAGAACACTCAGCCCCTTCTGGTTGTCCCAGAATGTCATCAGGACACTTCTCACCGCAGGAAAAGGAAATCTGTACCTGGGTTACGGCTCGGCCGTGCACATGTTCCTCGTGGGTTTTGTACCACTAGCAGAGAACAGTAATGGCATCCAGATTCTGGTTAGACTACTCACCATCAACCAAGCTTCTGGACAAAATTAATGTAAATTAAGATTTCTGTGGATAGAAGGTATTCCTATTATTCACGCAGTACTTGAGTTTGATGCAGGGTTAAAGGATTTAGTCCTGACTTTTGAAAGGCTTAAAGATGCAGGGGAGCTTAAAACGAAGAATCCCAACTGATGTGTGGTCCAGAGGTTTTCAGCAGCTGAACTCATGGAGAGGCCTCTTCTCATTACCAGAGTGAATTCTTCTTCCGTACGGGATTGCCAGACGTAATAGTATGTTCTGTGTAAATGTGACCCACGCAATATATAGTACCTACTTACGCTAAAAAATTATTCATTGCTTATCTGAAATTCAAATTTGTCCTGTGTTTTATCTGGCAACTCTACTTACACATCCATGACACGGTAACACATTACTAGACTGCAAGCAGGTTGTCCAGGTAATCTGGCAACAGCTTAATAGTGGCTAGTGCAGCATTAACTATAATTTCATCCTCCAGCACTCTGTCACTAAGCACATTTTCACAAGAACTAGGCACTAGCCACAAAAGTGAAAACTGAGGTTCAGAAAGGTTATAAAGGGGACTCCCAAGTTGTTCAGTTCCTAGCACAGTGCCCTAGGCTCAGCACAAGGCAGACGCACCACACTACTTGACCACATACTACTTAGCAACAAATACTTAACCCTTGTAATGCAGCCTGTGCGAAGAGTTACCAAAACTCTGCTGCTTAATTTAAGACAATCTCTGTCTGTAAAGCACCTCATCAGCTGGTTCCTAAATCCACTGGCAGGATAGGATTTAGGTTAGCTATTTACAATCTCTTCCTTTTTCTTGGCCCTTTTTGTACCGTAGGTGCACCCAGAGTTCTTTGTGGTAAGAAAAAGTTAAAGGAGAAAGGAAAATGAAATTAATTTTTCAGGAACTTTTTTGTAAAACATCTCAGCCCAGGGCTTCCCTGGTGGCACAGTGGTTGAGAGTCCGCCTGCCGATGCAGGGGACACGGGTTCGTGCCCCGGTCCGGGAAGATCCCACATGCCGCGGAGCGGCTGGGCCCGTGAGTCATGGCTGCTGAGCCTGCGCGTCCGGAGCCTGGGCTCCACAACGGGAGAGGCCACAACAGTGAGAGGCCCGTGTACCACAAAAAAAACAAAAACAAAAACAGAAACATCTCAGCCCATCCTGGGAGGCAATGGCTTCCTACTACCTCAGTAGACAACGGGTGCACACTTAGAAGCCCCAAGCCCAGGAGAACAGGGTACAGCCACCTCCTCTGGTACTTCCGGGGCTCTCTTTGGAGAGTGACTCAACTGAGAAGTTCAGCGGCCTCCTGTTCACCATCCTGCACAGCAGAGGGGTGCCTCAGAGAGCACTCACTGAAAAGCCCGCGTGCCCTGACTTCTCTGCCGCTTGGTTCACCCACACATGGCTGGCCAGGTGGGGGCTTGGTGCTCAGGGTAAAGAACCCCACCAAGGAGACACAGAGACAGAGACAGGGAGAGAGAAATCCAGGGCACAGAGAGGAGAGGGTAGCAATGTCTTGTAACAAGAGGAAACGGTGGAGGACAAATCCTGGAAGCAATTTTCTGTCTCTCAACAGCTGTATGGTCTTGCTCAGGTCACTAAACTTCACTGAAGTATGACGGACTGGTTTGAGGATGAGAGACAGAGCATGTAAGGTGACCCCAAATAGCTAACAATGACAGTAGTTGTTAGAAATAACAGGCATGTAGCTATCTTTACTTAATGACGCTAAACAATTTTAAAGGACAACAACAACAAAAGCTGTTTCTGATTATCCAAGTATGAGTGTGAGTTTTTACTTGGGAAAAGCATTTTATTAATATATTTTTGTTTGTGTGTTTGTTTAAATATCATTTCCTCCTTTGGAGGGAGTAAATTAATAAATGTACCTCACAATCAAATGGCATTCTTTGGAGTCAAACTGCTATTATCACATGTATAAAAGCCATCGGAGCATTCTGCATTAAGCCCACCTATTACCTATGTGTAAGTCAGATCTGTTATTAAAAGAGAACGTGGTTAAGAATCCACCTGCCAATGCAGGGTACATGGGTTTGAGCCCTGGTCCAGGAAGATCCCACATGCCGCAGAGCAACTAAGCCCGTGCGCCACAACTACTGAGCCTGTGCTCTAGAGCCCGCGAGCCACAACTACTGAGCCCGTGTGCCACAACTACTGAAGCCTGGGTGCCTAGAGCCCATGCTCCGCAACAAGAGAAGCCACTGCAATGAGAAGCCCGCTCGCCGCAACTAGAGAAAGCCTGCATGCAGCAACGAAGCCATAAATAAATAAATAAATAGCTATAAAAGAGAACGTGGACCAACATACATGATGAGCAGAGTGCCAGTATTGACGTTACTTTAAACACACGAGCCGTTCAATCCCTTAAGTCGAATGACTCATAAAGGAAAAAAATAAGTCACTACTTCCACTGTCACTGTGTCAAATATTATCAAATAATACTTCTGGAAAAAGCAAACACAGAAATCCATGAACAAAAATTTCCCCAAAGTGGAAATGTGTATCTCTTTTTCTACACAACAAACTTCACGTTCCTTCGTTATCTTTGTTATCATGGTACAGTGGCCTTTTGTCAGCCTGGGACATTCAATAAATATTGATTTTATAATTTGAATAAGTGTCATTCAATAATAACATTAGCTATTCAGTAACGATTTGGTACAGGAAATATTTAACAAAGAGATAACTTTCAAAATTTGCATTTGATTTTTATAAATTTTAGAATGTACTGTCCATATGTTTATCAACAGAAATTCAAAAGTTAATCATGAGAAGTCACTAGACTGTTTCAAAAAAAAAAAACAACACTTTTTGTTTCTACCCTTTATGAAACAGCAATGGTTCCAATCAGTGCTTGTCAACAGAACAAGTATTATTTCTACCGCACTCAGAAAATTTTGTAAGTTAAGACAGTTGTACAAAAGCAGCCTTGGTACTGTCATTAGATATACAACTTCCTGATGGCCACTTGGAAGAAAAAATATTTTAGAGAATTTTTAAAAATATAATATTAAGACCTTAAAGGTCTAAAATATTTTATATCCAAGCAACATGCCTATCAACAAACTAATATAAAATGGAGTAACACAAACATCTCACAAAATAGGAAATGCTTGTGCGCTAGAGTCACTACACTGTGTGTCTAACAGAATACTTCTGCTAAAAATCTGATAAAAAGAAATTTCCCTTATCTCTTGTAACAGTTAGAATACCCACCACTGAGTAAATCTCAATCCTCTACAGGAGGCATTTGAATTTTAGACCTATTAATAGGGTGTGTCTTTTAGTTCACTGAATACTGTTTTCTTAATCATGGTTAGTTTTCTTTTTAAATCCAAAACATAAACTTGGCCCCCAGAAGAAAGACACTGCGTCGCTGCTCCCACAATCCTTTCTGTAGCTGGTGGCTCACTCAAGTCCCATGCCTGCTTGCCAACCTTCGTGCCACTGCATCACTGTGGTGCCTAGAAGCCTAATGGGGCTTCTCTACAGCTGAGCCGACTCTCCAAGGCCCAGTGGCCTGTGAGCAGAACAGGACACGTCTGGGGAGCCAGGACAGCTCCTGCAAGCTTTATCAGTGAACAGGCCCAACAGATGGGAGCCCACGCTGAAAACCTCCCGCTCCAGAAGGCAAGGCCCTGGTGCTGGCCTTCTGTCCTTCTGTTCACTGGGCTCGTTTTCTGATACGGAAAACAAACAGAGGAAGTACAAAGAGGCACACACCAAAATGGAAAACATATTTAGAACATAGCTGGAGAATAGCTGAAAACAAACTAACCATATTCTATATTCTATGGCTGTGAAAATGAAACGAAAGTCATTGGATTTTCATTTTTTATAATTATGACTATGATCTTTTAATGATTTTGAACAAGTTGGAAGGAGCATTTAAAACATGATGAGATGTTAATAGATAACATTTTTGTTTAGTCAGATATTTTTCCCTTGAACCTGCAAACTTAGAAAGGGGCAACAGGAGCTGCCACTATACCAAATGGGTTTCCCAAATGAAGTCCTGCACAAACACACACAAGCACACTTGTGTCTATATCTGTAACTATTTACCTCTGAAAATCATAAACCCAAAGCTAAAATGTAAAGCTTAGTGCAATTAACATTTATATGTTATCTTGTATAGTTATTATTATATGTTAAAATATTACATCCCATACTAAACACTACATATGAAATACTTCTGTTGTGAAAAAAATTAAAATTAAGCAACTATGTTATTGTTCAGAACAAGAGATGTATCTTTGTAACTTTGTTGACTATTCTTAAGATACTGTTTTGTTAGGATTACAATTTTGTTACCCGTGTTTGGACAATTTTCAATGTTAAGAATTTAAAAACCTACACTTGAACAAACATATACATGAGGAGCAAATTAAGGTAAAAATAAAGAGCAATTTTTACAAGTTTTTGCATCCAATTTCAGTTGGATGCAAATTAGTTTGCATCCAACTGAACTTTTTACCAAAAAAATTCAATTACTGCATCCAATTTCAATAGAAGTTTTGAAGTACCAAAAATGTTTGTGGGAGTGGGAATCAGGACATTTAGAGTAATTACTTTTTATGTTGATGAACACATTAAGTTCCAATTATTCTTAATTAAAGTAAATTGAAAGTCAATATCCTGACACTGTGTTCACGAAAATGTCCTTTAAGTTTCTGAAATTCAAGATGGATACACGAAATATAGATTTCCAATTCTAAATTGGTGCAATATTGTCAGCAATCCTCGATTAATATATAGATGGACCCCATTTTCTAATGAATATCACTACAGGCCAGCACAGTAGGGTCTGTGGGGCCTCACCGTCAGGGTTCCAATTCTAACCCTGCCATTTATGTCAGCTGTGCAATCATGGCCAAGTTACTGCTCCTGAGAGCATGAAGGTAAAACAGGACAAATAAGAGTCCTCGTAGGAGTGCTGTGAAAATTAAATTAGTTAATACTTGTAAAACGCTTGCAAAAGTGCCCGGCTCACAAGTTAGCCCTCAATCAATGTTACTTATTGTTACCAGTACAGTTGTAATTATTAATCATCTTGACTATGAAACATTATTAGCCACGAAAAGCCATTTATGACACCTAATTATTAAGCACAATAGAGCAAAAACATAAAATAAAAGAAAAATTTATGGAAATCCTCCTTGGCTCTCTATCCAGTTCACTGACTCTACGATTCACCAGACTCTTAAGTTCTTGAAGGACCAAAGCCACATCCTGTTCACGTTTGCACTCCCAGGACGGTAAGCCCAGTGCCTGGCAAGACAGCACATGCTCCTTAAGGGCTCACTGAATCAAAGTTAAGTAAATGCTATTTGTGTAAGAAATTTTACATTACTCACTGTAAAGTTAAAAACCAAATTAATTGGCAAGAATTACACTAAAGGGATAAACTACAAGCTTAGATGTCTCTGATTAAATATTAGATCACTATTTCTTATCACCACCCCACACGGCAGCAGCAGAGAAGGTTCTCAACATATGCGAAATAACAAGAAATACCATTACGTCTGCAGCTACGACCACCACCTCCCTGACTGAGCGTCTTATCTGTGTGCATGTTAATAAGCGAACGGCAAACATGATCTCACCGACTCCTCAGAGCAGCCCTGTGAATGGGTCACCATCTCCATTTTACAGACACGGTAACGTAGGTTTAGAGATGTTTAGACACAGATGTTAAGTAAGTTGGCCATAGTCACACAGCCATCAAGTGGGCCAACTGGGATTAAAACCCAAATGTGTGTGACCCAACATTCCTTACTAAATGACAATCCACTAGCAGTAAAAATTTAGAAGTTCTTCAATTTATGCACTGGCTTTGTGTAGTACAGCTATGAGAGCTTCCAACAACTTGTAGTCACTGAAGTTTAACATTCAGGAAATAGATAAAAACATTAGCTGTAATTAACTCTCTCTCCGGAATGGAAGAAAGCCAAGTATCCACTACCACTTTTATATTTTCTAGTGTTTTATAAATTACTTATAATGAGTAGACAGTTTGTGGGGCTTTATTTTATTTTGGGGGACGGGGTTTGGTTGTACCATGCTGCTTGTGGGATCTTTGTACCCTGACCAGGGATTGAACCCGGGCCCGCAGCAGTGAAAGCGAGGAGTCTTGTGTTTTAATCACTTTTTTTTTTTTTTGTGGTACGCGGGCCTCTCACTGCCGTGGCCTCTCCCGTCGCAGAGCACAGGCTCCGGTCGTGCAGGCTCAGAGGCCATGGCTCACGGGCCCAACCGCTCCGCGGCATGTGGGATCTTCCCGGACCAGGGCACGAACCCGCGTCCCCCGCATGGGCAGGTGGACCCCCAACCACTGCGCCACCAGGGAAGCCCTGTTTAATCACTTTTACTACTGTTATGCTAAGAGTTGTTTCCTTAAAAAAATGGTAGCACTAGCTTTTAAGAAAAGTTGACTATAGTCTGTGTAAAAGGACCTATGGGTCTTTAATAATAATAGTAATAGCAACAGCTAGTTAATTACTGAGTAACTGCTATGTGCCAGGCAGTGTTCTAATTGCATTACATGTTAATCTTAGGCGAAGACGAACGTATTATTGTCCCATTTGACAGGCAAGGAAACTAAAGCATAAAGAAATCAGACAATTTGCACAAGTGAGTGGCAGAGCCAGATTCAAACCTAAGAGTCTAACCGTCAGTCCTGGCTAACTTGTCTGTAATGTTTAGTCGGCAGAAGGTCTATACTTTGAATAATGCTTAGAAATCATTAGTCAACCAAACTTGGAAACTTAAAATCTTTTTACTAAACAGAAATTAGAATTGAAACAAAATTCTCTCTTTAATAAACATTAGTCATGAACTTGTTTGAGAGGTGCCACTCACTTAACTAGCTAAGGGGATGAGAGGAAGGTGAGGGTGGCTAACAAAATCCACCCTGAAATCATGACACCTGAGGGTAGACGAGTAATTCAAACGGGAATTAAGTAACTCTGAAATGAAGGGCTGAGAGCCTCCCTGCTCTCCTCCCTCACTAGTGTGAATCTTGACAGACCAAAGACAAAAGCCTTCCGGGCTTCCCTGGTGGCACAGTGGTTGGGAGTTCACCTGCCAATGCAGGGGACACAGGTTCGAGCCCTGGTCCGGGAAGATCCCACACAACATGGAGCAGCTAAGGCCGTGTGCCACAACTACTGAGCCTGCGCTCTAGAGCCCGCGAGCCACAACTACTGGAGCCCACAAGGCACCACAACTACTGGAGCCCGTGCTCTGCAACAAGATAAGCCACCGCCATGAGAAGCCCGCGCATCGCAACGAAGAGTTGCCCCCGCTCGCCTCAACTAGAGAAAGCCTGCGTGCAGCAATGAAGACCCAATGAAGCCAAAAATAAGTTAATTAATTAATTAATTTTTAAAAAGACAAAAGCCTTCCAAGCAAAGGAAATCTGGTAGAAATTGATAAAAATTGACAGAAAAATAGAAGGAGGTAAGAATACTAGGGAAAATTACCTCGTACAATGGAACATCTCCTCTAAAAATGAAAGTTGTAAAGGTTCTGTTTTGGCTTTGCTGCAGTGAGTCTATCAGTTCCCGCAGGCTGATGCGAGGTGAAAGGCAGGGCACAATCGACTTTCTAAAGATGATCTGGACGGTATCATGACACTTCGGTGTGAGTTTTCTTGCAGAATTAAGTTTTGCAACAATGTGCAGATGTTTAAGCTTTATTATCCATATGGTTCTCGGACTATATAAAAAGCATATGCAATTAAACCCAGCATCTGTATAAAAGTTTTAATAAAGAGAGAAAGATTCAAGACACAGTAGTTTTTTATACTTATAAAAAGAAAAACTTTTGTCTATAGGAAGCTGAATACTAAAGTAAATTAACAAAAAATAAACAGCCAATGTAATATAAAAACAGGAGTTAGCTGAGGTCGTTAATGCCCGTTAAATAGCAAATGATCCGTTGCAACCCATGTTTAAACACGGGCCAATTAAATATGAGCAGACAGCCTTACAATTCAAAGATTTCCTTCTTCCAGATTCATGTACTGTCTTTTGAACGTGAACATTTACTCTGAATTAAAAACCTTTCTTTACGCTCTATACACAAACACTAAATAAGACTTTGCCAGCTAAGTTTCTCAAAGCTGGGGATATTATTACATTGATTTTAGAAAGGGACAATCCAAAGACTACTATCGATTTAAAATCATTTTAGTAATTTTTACAGAACACAATATTCTCACTACTCTTTACTCTTTTTTCTTTCAAAGTCTGCTAACCAATAAAATATGTCATGGGCTGCCCTTAAGAGCCACAGCCTGAAAGCATCTCAAAATGTTTAAAATACACCGAAGCTTTCTCTCCATAAGAACTTTTTAAAAAATAAAGCAGTGTTTAACAATAATCTACCGTGTTTATCTGGAAATGAAGGTCTTTACTCACAAAAACAGTTTCTGAAATACACTCTGTTTAGCTGAGCGAAATCTTCTGATTTCTTTCCAGATCTGTGCTGGAGATGCAGCCACACAGCAGCTTCCACCTAGCACCTGCACCACCCACGGCTTCCCTCCCTGGAACCTTCTCCAAAGCATTCAGAGAGAGCTGCTTTTCCTCACTTTACTTTCCAGTAACATCACATCATTATGACACACCCCTCGAAAATTCCTAAAATGCCAGCAGACACCAAACAGGTCCAAGGAGATCCAAATCCCAATTTGGAAAATAACTGCTTTGGCGCATTTCTCATGTATCCAGAGTGTCCTTTTCTTCCACAGTCATGTTCAGGTTCCTTTAAAACAGCAGAATAAGAGCCTCGTGGGACAAAAATAAGGATCTGAAAATTGTATTTTGAGACAAGATTTAAGTAGAAATTTGAAAAGACCCAAGGGAAAGCTGAAAAGAGAATTAGTTCCAATGATTATTCAGCTAATGGGTCCATCTCCCATGGCTTACTCCTATTTCTGGAGCTAGGCCGCACTACCGCGGCAGCACAGCCGTGCTACACTGTTTTCTGTCTCTAAGCTTTTGCTCTGATACATCGTGAAGAGATGACCAGCCAATTGCGAGCTGCTCTGCGCCCTCCTCCCAACTCCAGCCAACGTCTTGTCTGCAACCATGTGAGAGATGGCTGGCCAAAACCTCACCTTTCCTGAATTCCTGACCCAAAGAAACAGGGAGAGATCATCAAATGATTGCTTTCATACAATGAGGTTTTGAGGTTATCTGTTAACCGAAGCAGTATTACTAACAATATACGCAGATGTAAAAGGAAATGGAAGGATGAGAAACAACTCAGAGAGAAGGAAGGCCAATCCTAAACGTCTGAGGGGCACAAGACATAGGGTATCAATATGGAACAAACCAAGACAGCCTGCATAACCTGGAAAACTCAAGAGCTGGGGATCTCCAGACTAAAATCAAAGGAATTAAATGAAAGTCTGCAAATCCAAAGCATCAGACCACTACCATCCCTATTAGATAAGGGGGATTCTCTGTAGACATGGAACCAGAAATGTTCAGGGCTCCCAGGGAGGAGACAGCCCAGGAGATGGCAACAGGCTGTAATGAGATAAGTACTGAGCACTGAGACCTGAAACCCCCTTCCCTAATCCAGCTCCAGGATGTCAGCAGCCAAGCGTAGACATCACTCACCATCTCTCCAAGCAGAAGACTACAGGTACCTCCTCCGGAAAAAAATAAACTACGAACTCCAGAGAAAAAGATTTTCAGACATCAACCTGACGAAGTCCCCAGTGAGAAAGCTGGCTGATAACATGATGGCCCTAAAGAAACGCCTGCCAGTCCACAAGTCCAGCTCACGTGGAGAGCTTCCCAACAGTAGTTCAGTATTTCACACTCGTATAAGAACACTCTTGAGCAAAGCCTCTGGCATAAGAGAGATTATAAAAAGTAAAAAGAATAACTCAGAAGAAACAGAGACGATGCAAGAAATAGAAGAAACATTTTTTCAAATAACATTCTGTTTCAAAGGGAAAAAAAGATATTGCATTTATTGCATGAAACAAATAAAGGATGCTATTAAAAAGCAACAGAGTATAAACACTTTGAAATAAAAAATATAAAAAGAAAAATAAAATAATAATCAGGTTGTAAGATAAAGTCAACATTATCTCTTAGAAAATAATAAAGGAATGGAAAAATTAGTAGAGGGAAGAAAAGATCAATCCAGTTTCCAAATCCAACCAACAGGAGTTTCAGAATTAGAGTAGATAAAGGGAGAGAGAGAAATTATCAAATAAATCTCGTAATTGCCCAGAAATGAAGACTAGTATAAACTTAGTGCCCAGCACACAATTCAACAACTGTGTTGCTGAAGAACAACAGCAACAACAGAAATCCAAAGAAACCCACTTCATTATTTTAGAACATGGGTGAAAAATCCTAACAGCTCCTAGAAGGGATGGGGGAGTAGGTCACATACTAAGAAAGGACCACTCAGCCAAACGGCATCTAATTTCTCAACAGCGACACGAGATGTCTGAAGGCAAGAATGTCAGAAGTTAGAAGGTTTTATTTTTTTAATTCTTAGAGAAAATTATTTCCATCATAGATTACTCTGTCTAGCCTAGCCAAGCTATTTAAATGTGAGCGTATACTGAAGGTATCTTAAAAATACAAGGTCAAAAAATTTATCTCCCAAGCACACTTTCTCATGAAGCTACTGAAGACTGTGCACGATCAAATACGTGATTTAGGAAACAGAAGCTCCATAAATAAGAGGCTAAGAGCCAGAAAAACAATGAAGGGACACCCCAGGATACAGCTGTATACACCTAAAAATAACAACCACTCCAAATTGGGATAGGAGACTCTGGCAATTCAGAAAGTATGTCTCTTAAGAGGAAAAAAATAGCGTTGAAAACAAGTATCTGATAGGTAATGACAGGATGAAAAACTGTCTTATTGCTGAGCTGGTGAAAGGTGTGGGAAGAGCTAGTTGGATGTTCAAAGAAAACCAACCATGAGAAAAAAATGAGGCAAATTTTAACTCCAGACAAAACTAAAAGTTACCCAAGAAAAGAAGTGTAATTATAGTACTGTATACTACGTACATTAATATGAACAATACTTTAAATGATACAATAATGAAAATAGTAATATAGGCTTAACCAAAAGTTGAGATGTAATTACATTGGGAGGATGGTGAAGAGTGGGAAAGAGAGGGTGTAAAGCAAGCTATAATCCTCATCTACGCCAAGGTCATCAAAAAATACCGAATTTAAAAAATAACATACATTAACGATTGTATGAATGCACATTTAAGGATATATAGACATATCAATATTTTATATTAAAAAGACAGTTTCGTTTGATTTTTTTGTATCACCGATGAATTACACTTTTCTAAATTTTATCTAGTTTTGAAAACTTAAAAAGGGACATATGTGCCTTTAAGCCATTCTTGTTTTCCCATGTTTGATTCTATACACTAGACATGAAGAAAGGCAGACACTCTCCATTTCCCAATTTCAGTTAAGTAGGCCATTAATTACCTCCCATTCCCTGCTTTACTACCACCCCTCAATAAAACCAAACCAAACCTCATCTGCCCTGTGCATCCACAGCTAATGTGAGTGTGTGGGCAGTCTTAGAGAAAAGAGACTCGCGGTGCCTTCTCACAGTCGGGACAGCTCTGGCATCACACACAGAAGTAGATAAGGGAGGATGCTTGCTAGAAGTCTCAAGAAATTAGACACCTTTTGTTTTTCTAGCCAAGTCATGAATTAAACAAGAACAGTGGGGCTTCCCTGGTGGCACAGTGGTTAAGAATCCGCCCACTAATGCAGGGTTCACAGGTTCGAGCCCTGGTCTGGGAAGATCCCACATGCTGCGGAGCAACTAAGCCCGTGTGCCACAACTACTGAAGCCCACGCACCTAGAGCCCACGAGCCACAACTACTGAAGCCCAAGCACCTAGAGCCCGTGCTCCGCAACAAGAAAAACCACCGCAATGAGAAGCCCGCGCACCGCAACGAAGAGTAGCCCGCGCACCGCAACTAGAGAAAGCCCACACGCTGCAACGAAGACCCAGTGCAGCCAAAAATAAAAACAAACAAATAAATAAATGTATTAAAAAAAAAAAAAGAACAGTGGTTTCACACAACTGCCAGGATGACAGAGATCTATACCAAAATGTAAGTATCAAAATAAATACTGAGTAGATTTACCATGAAATTGTTTCTTGCAGTGAATGAAAATGATGGAAAGGGGTTATCTCCAAAAACGTCCACCAAGATCTATGCACTACTTTGTATGTCGAAGGCTCTTCGATGCTTCAAGCTAAAATCTCAGCTCCTGGCACATGGAAAACGACTGCCCCCTCCGCGATGTACAGTCTCCACACTGCTGCACAGGACAGACCCTCTCCACAGTCTGAAAGGTCTTCCCGCAGCTGCAGAGTAACCCTCCCTGGGTCTCCTACAGGGCCTCAGCTGACAACACAGAGTTCATCCCACGGCACCGCTTCACGGAGTGCCTCTGCCACTCGACCAGACACCCCCCTCAGGGGAAGCCACCATGAAGTTCAACTCCGTATCCCCAATAGGCAGCACACTGCCTGGCACACAGAAAGGAGCTCAATTCTTTTCCAGATATACTAATCAAATTATAACACTATAATTATGGATCTAAGCCTTATTAGAAATTTTGATGATTGTTTAATGAGAAATACTAAACTTTTAAAGATACTTTCTTTAGAGTCTTTTAAATTGGGTGGTTTTAAAAAAAAAGAAGGGAAGGCCACATTGCATTCAGCATTTAAAAGGAAGAACGAACTGACTAAAAATAATTCATGTGTGTATTTCATGCAAATCTCTAATGTTCCTGGACCATTACCAAGTGCAAATTCAGGTAGAGCAAGTAGTAATTTCTAATACCCTCAGCAGCAAAGAAAATGAGCAGCAGCGTCCTGTCCTCCCAGCCTCCCATACCTGTCACTGGGGTGGGTAATTTCTCCCCATGGCAGGATATGGAGAGTTTACAGCCGAGTCCGTTTGCCTTATTCTGTATAAGGGAAACATGGGAACTTGACCTAGAAAGGGTAAAAGTTTCCAACTAGGCATTTCAGCAGTTACTTTAGATAGGTACTTTATTATAACATGATATACTATATACTTATCTTTGCAAAGGTGAGATCTCTGTAAATTGAGAATTTTCAATGATACTGTAAGCAGAAAAATACGCAAACTAATGACAGAAAGTAAAATTCTTAAATCACAATCAGGTAGGCATTATCAACACTACTAGTACTTTCAGGATTATTCATTTTACAAACTGAGACATAAGCACCAAAGACATTTAAATCTTCTTTCATTCATCAAGCAATTCAACAGCTAAAAACAAAACCAAACCAAAAAACACCAACAAAACAAAACAAACAAAAAAACAGGTTTATTACTTTTAACTCAAAAATGTAAATGTACTATCATGTACACTTGAGTCAGCTGCCATCTGGATAAAAAATGGAAAGAGATTTGGAACAAACAGAATAACAGTTTGATTCTGCTATAATAAGGAACCCTGGAAAAAGATATGTAGCTGGAAAAAGTAATATTATCACATTTAAATATATCCTACTGCAAGGTAGAACTTATGATTCTCCAAAGGAAACAGTTCTTTTTTAAACTAACAAAACTCTCAAATTAAATTTTTTGGATTATATTAATGAAGACACTCCTACCACGGAACTAAATAGGTTTTTAAGTAAAGATCCATCTAATAAAGTAGCACAGTGAAAATAACTTTTTACATAACGACACACGACAGTCTTTAATAATTTGTACTGCAGAAGAACGAAGATTTTTCATGGTGAAGAAATGGATTCTGTACCATATACTGGGACTTCCATGTTTCTTTCAAAACAACACTAAAATGATGTCTAGCACATGTTTACACAGTAAAACTCAAAGGCAATAACAAAATTTATGGAAGAAATAATATTCCCTCAATATCAGTTTTGAAGGAAAAAATGGCTGAAAATTTTCCAAATTTGATGATCTGTAAATACACAGATCCAAAACAGTCAATGAACTCCAAGGAAAAGACAAAGAAAACTACAGCCACACAGCTATACATATGACTACAGGCATATAATGCTCAAACTGCCTAAAACCAGTGATAATTTTAAGGGGGGTGGGTGCACATAACACATTACGCAAAGGACAAGAAGACAGACTTCTTGTCAGAAACAGAAAACCAGAAGACAACGGAGCAATATGTTTAAAGTACTGAAAGAAAAATACGGTCAAACTAAAATTCTATATTCAGTGAAAATATCTTTCAAAAATGAAGCAATCATACACTTCACAGAAAAATCGGATGTGGTTTTAGAAATGATAAACTGAACTTCAGTAAAGGCTTGGGGGAGTGAGGCTTCAGTAAAGGCTTTGGGGGAGTGAGCCTTCAAAAGATACCTTTGAGAAAGTGAAAAGATAAGCCACAGACTGTGAGAAAATATCTGCCAATTATATCTGATAAAGAACTTGTAGCCAGGATATATAAAGAACACTTAAAAACTCAATAAGAGGAAGAGAAAATAATTCAATTTAAAAATGGACAAAAGGGGCTTCCCTGGTGGCGCAGTGGTTGAGAGTCCGCCTGCCGATGCAGGGGACATGGGTTCGTGCCCCAGTCCGGGAAGATCCCACATGCCGCGGAGCAGCTGGGCCCGTGAGCCACGGCCGCTGAGCCTGCGCGTCCGGAGCCTCTGTTCCACAACGGGAGAGGCCACAACAGTGACAGGCCCGTGTACCGCCAAAAAAAAAGGGACAAAAGATTTGAATAGACATTTCCCCTAAAGAAGGTATACAAATGGTGAATGCCACATGAAGAGATGTTCAGTATCACTAGCTATTAGGGAAATGCAAATTAAAACCCCAGTCACATCCACAAGAATGGCTAACAAAGAAGAGAAAGAAGATAAACATTGGTGAGGATGTGGGGAGGCACATCGCTGGTAGGAATGTAAAATGGTACAGACACTGTGGAAAGCAGCTTAGCACTTTCTTAAATTGTTAAACAGAAATTTACCACATGTCCTAGCAAAATTCCACTAGTAGGTAACTACTCAAGAGAAATGAAAACATTACGATGTCTACAGAAAGACTCAACACATGACTGTTCCTGGCAGAAGTATTCATAGTAACCAAAGAGTGAAACAACCCAAATATCCATCAAAAGGTGGGTAAATAAAATGTATAAGTGGTTAATTAAACCTGTGATAATAATAGCAAAAAGGCCCAAGGAGAGAAAACAGTACATTGCTGTAAGGTTCTTACGCTACCCATGAAGTGGTATAATAAATGCTGAAGATAGGCTGTGATAAGTAAAAATGTATATTTGAAACGCTGACGCTACAGATAAAACAACACAACAAAACACAGCCAATACATTCTACGTTCCGGGTGATGCTACCCACTGAGTTGTAACAAACCTGCCAATATCTAACAAAAGGTAAACTAAAAGATAGGAGATTTTTATACCTGCTTTCACTTGGCTTTTTAGTTATCTGAATTTCATTGACATAATATGTCTTGTGTGAAGATGGCAGAGAACAGTACTGAGGGTTGTTTTCTGTTCTGCGTTTTTACGTTTTCAAGGAACAATTTAACCTTTACCCTCTCCAATCTTAGGCAAAATTGCAACACTTTGCTCTCTATCTCCACACAATTAGCCTTTCATGTCCATTAACCAAACAAGAGTATTTACTATGCAACACTACTTGATAACCATAATTCACTGTGTTTTAAAATGAGGTATGCTCTGCAGAAAGAAGAGTCGATAATGCTTCCCTTGTGAGAAACTAAGAAGTATGAATAATGATTGCAGGACTCATGTGGCTTTGCTGTTACAAGGTTTATACAACTAAAGCTCCCCAAAGAGTTTACATGCTTTAAAACCCTGAGCTGTAGTCAATCTGAACTTGTTTAGATTGCACATCTTTATCCAGAGTGTTAAAAGTAACATGTACATAGATAGCTTTGAAATATACCCACAGTGAAAACTCGAAATTCAAAACTACAGTTTTTACTTCACTCCTCCCCACACTCTCTGGGGTTTTTTTGTTCTCCTAAAACCTGGGCATTGTCAATCCCTGAATGAATAAAATAATTTTTTTAAGTTAGGTGCCCTTTGGGAAATCACATCTAAATTAATCGAGCAAAATGTTGTAGAAAAACGTTCCATAAGGAAAACTTTTGAGATACACAGAAAACCTCTGTTTAAGCCATGTAAAAAATAACCAGAATGGCCAAGAAGTTCGGGAGTTGGAAATAAAACAAAAAGACACAGACCACAACACATGTTTTCATTATAACCACAAATACACATCTCAATATTTTCCTGTTATCTATTCATAATCAGAGTAAAGAATTGTCACTAAATGGTTATGAAGGAATTTTTAAATAAATCTGATGTTATAGCTATTGAGATAAGTTAGTAAATCAAACTGAATCAAAAATAAATGTGTTCATGGGGGCAGGGGGCAGGCTCATTCAACGCATGGTTTTGGAGAGTTAAAAATATAAACTAAACGGAATATTCTTTATGAATTTCATGTGCCTCTAGCTTCTTTATTTAACAGTGGGAATTCTGTGATGCTTAAAAAAACTAAGTTCCTTTTAAAACAACATAAAAATTGGTTTCACTGCATAAAAGTAAAAATACATATGCAGGAAGATGAGCAACTTAGACACTCACTAATAAAATAAACCTACATATCCTAATAAAATGCATTTTAAAGTAATTTATAGAAAACAATAAAGCACAGAATTTGAGAACCAGAATGGATATTAAAACTCATTTAGTTGGCTCTTTATTACATGAACTCATAAACTACATTCACTTACACCAGCACTGCTCAAATGAACTTGCTATGACAAAAGAAACGTTCTATATTCTGTGCTGTCATTATGACAACCACTAACCACATGCATCTATTTAACTTTAAATTCATTAAAATTAAATAAAATTTCAAATTCAGCTCCTCAATTGTACCAGCCGCACTTCAAGCGCTCAACAGCCACATGTACCCAAAGGCTACTGTGCTACACAGCACACCTCAGACTGGCACGTCTCACTTATATAATATAATGTGAGACTACAACAATGCAATACGAGGAGATGCCAACCACATAAACTATGACTTATTTCCATGATTTTTCTATTTATTTCCTTCAAAACAATCAAAATACCGAAAAACTCCTGTAAGTTTGAAGTGTCTTTTAAACAGAATTATTTTTACCAGAATTCCTAGGATAACCTCTTTGGTGGGTGCTTTGATAGAAGACTGTTTTAAAGAGAAGTATCTCTGAACCACAGCCAATTCCATGTCTGATTTCTATAGGTTCCTCTGGGTAGATCCAGTTGAACACGAAGAGACTGCTATAATTCAATTGCTCACCTGAGTCCTAAAGGATTACTAAGGAGAGAGCAAGGGTCTACCTGAAAAAGATGTGGCAGAGACAGCCTCCTATTTTAACAAACAGTGGGTAAGCCTCTCCGCTTAGGGGACTGATTTCAAACTACAGTACTCAAGTTTAGGTTCACCTGCTTACTACATGTTCATCTTCCACTGGTTACTAAGGAAAAATTCTTAATCATGTAGATTTGTATAATTTTATACTCAGAGAGACAAAGGTGAGGCACCAGGTGGAATGGGCAGCTCACTGCCAGCCCTCACTCACTGGTGCTGTGACACTGAGCAAACCACCGGGCTCCCCTGGACCGTTAACTTCTTATTTCTGGTGGTCAGTCCCTCAGAGACTGTTAAGTGCTCAATAAAATTTGAGACCTGCTATTGTTGACTTCATAGATATGAGCTAAAACTCCTTCTAGAATTTCAATTTCGTAATTTTTTACTTAGAAGTTCTGGAGGCACTCTCCTGTCAAGTGAACTTTAAAAAATTGTCTTGGGCTTTTGAATTGTTACTATTTAAAAATTTTTAAAGTTCAGAGCTCTACGAACTAAGGAGTGTAAATCTTTCCCAATCCATTCCCACTCTGTGGTAGGCAGAATTCTCAGATGGCTCCCAAGATGCCTGGTCCCTGATGTACATGGCCTGTATAATCCTCTCCCCATGAGCACAGCAAGGGCCTGTGAATATGTTGGGATGTTAAACCCATGATTAAGTTACATTATATGGCAAAGGTCAGGGACTTTGCAGATGAAATTAAGGTCACTAACTGATTGACTTTGAGTTAATCAAAAGGGGGATTATCTTGGGTGGGCCTGACCTAATCAGGAGAGCCCTTTTAATAGGGTCAGCGACTCCCTCCAGCTGGCCTTGAAGAAGCAAGCTGCCCTAAGTTCTACAGCTGCAGGAAATAAATTCTGCCAACAACCACATGAGCCTGGAAGAGAACCCCACACCTCAGATGATACCCTGGCCCCAACTGACACCCTGAGCAGAGGACTTGGCTACGCGGTGCCCAGATTGCTGACCCACGGAAACCATGACACAATAAAAGGCATTGTTTTAAGCCTCTAAATTAGCGGTAATTTATTACATGGTAATAGGAAACTAACATATTCCCAAGCTCTTCCACTGTTTACTGATTGATATATCTCATCCAGAAATTTTCTATGAATACACACCCCCTTTTCTCAATTAACTCTGTGTTAATTTGTGCTACATGCTATTATTCCCGTTTTAAAGATAAGGATCAAGAGGGAAGAGATATGGGAACATATGTATATGTATAGCTGATTCATTTTGTTATAAAGCAGAAACTAACACCATTGTAAAGCAATTATACTCCAATAAAGATGTTAAAAAAAATTTTTTTAATCAATAAAAAAAATAAAGATAAGGAGCTTGAGGCTAAATGACATGGGAATAAACTAAGTCCTACTGTATGTAGGAAGGAATTTGTTAGCTCTTTACATTAGGCAGCTCATGTAATCTACTATCAATAAGGATAGGAGGCTCATTTTACCGAAGACATTGCAATTTCAGAGAAGTCGTAATTTTTTCAAGATCACAGGCAAGTAGAAGCAAAAACAGGAATGTCTGAATTCAAACTATTTGAATCCTAAGCCCAAAAATCCCCCCCAAATTTCTGTTTTTACTCTGTGATAATTCTTAATTAGAAATAAATTTCTATAAATGTCATCCACAGTGAATTTTAGGATACATGAGGATGCATGCGGACACAGCAGTCTGTCGTTTATATGTATGACTAGCATCAGAGCTTCCCCAGCTAAGGAAACTAGCAGCAGAGAGAAAAGTCAGCACCCAGAGAAAATCAACCATCTACACTTCCACACAAGACACACACTGGGGCAAAATTATCTTTCTCCGCTAGAGATCCAGGAATAGGTAGGATGGTCAACACAAGGCTGAGAGAGAACCAGGTCCAACATATGACAGGCAGGCAGCTTGAGCAAGACATAAACAGTACAAATCTAACCACCACCCACCCTTGGGCTGGAACGGGATACAGTTTTAGCCTAGACCAACAAACTTATTTTGAATAGAGATTTACATTCATCTTGAATATTTTCTGGATAATTTTGTTGACACACGCACACACAAACACAAATAAAATCAACTGAGATATTAATAGCAGGGTATGTTTTTACTTGGTGACCGTTATTGAAATAATTTACAAATAAGTTACACTAAAGTTCATCTCTAAGTCAAGTTGTTTGGAACCTGGAATGCATTCCAGAAGCACACTGAACTGAAGTTAAATTTCTCCCCCGAGAAAAATTTCAACTCACAAACAGAACCAGTGTTACCAGAAGCTAACCATTCTTTACAACAGTGCTTCCCTCTGGAGCAAAAGTCAGCTGGATGCAGGCTGAGAGCCCTGCTCTGTGTGTCCGGGTTCTACTCACAAGTTTTAAGAGATCTGTTCCCCTTCCTTCACTCCAAGCAGGCAGCAAAGAGCCTCAAGCCAGAATTAACCATTAACAACAAAAATGAGCCACCACTTACTGAGGTGCTGTACTTACATGATCTTAAGTAACCCTGACAATAACCTTGTGAAAAAGAACTTTTATTCCCATTTTCAGCAAAACAAACAGGTGAAAAGTCAAAGAAATTGTTCGGATCACAGGGCCAGAAGTGGTAGCAGTGAGATTCAAATGCAGATCCAACTAAGCGCGGCAGACTCTATTCTTATAACCACTGGAGGTGACAAGAATTTTGAGATTAGAGGTAATCCTACACTCACACAGGAGATTTCTAAAAACATGTACAAAACCCAAGAGCAAAGGTAATCCCAGTGGGGCTTCTACACCAGACAGAGTTATGGTGATGAAGATGAGGATAAGCATGAAAATGACGTGGGAGAAGAGAAGAGATGATTAATTTATACTTTTCCTTCTAAAACATAATCTCCAAGGAGGATTTGCTTGTTTGCTAAGGGGCAATGAATAATCAGTTAGGACAAAATATTCTCTACATTTATCCTCTCCACATGTTTCACATCTTTGTATTATATTTTTTAGACACATTTCTCATCACTAATATTCATTCTCAATTTCCCATTTTACCCTCATTTTTGTAAAATGTTTGTACTGTAAGGGCAAAATGGGCAAAATATTCAAATATTTGTTTCAACTTATAATACGCAATAACTAAAATTAAAATACTGGCTACCAGGCAGCATTACCAATATCAACAGTTTAACAGAATCATTTCCAGGTTATGGACAACATCCAGAGACGGTGTTTAAGGGCGTCTAGTTAACAACACGGGAAAGATGGGCTCTGTGGCACACGGGCAGTCCCGCACTCTGACCCAGCGGGCAAAGAGCATGAACAGACAGGGACTGGGAAAGGTCACTGGTGACCTAAGGTGAAAGAAAGGACAATCCTTTCCTAGGACATGATGAAGAGGAAACAAATTCAGTGTGCAAAAATCTAGACGCATCTGAATTCTGCATATATCTGCTGCAAAGATTTACTTAACTGAAAAATAAATTTAGTAACTGAGCTCCCCATTAAATGAATCAAAGTTCTTTTTGAATCTTACCTCTATCACTGTCAAAATAACCGCAAGTCCCCCAAAACGAGGTTCATACAATATTTATGTTTCAGATACAATTGTAAGTTGATGTTATAAGAAAAGATAATTTCAACTCACTGATCAATTCAAATAATATTAAAATACATTCAGAAAAGTCTAAAATTTAGATTTTCACTATGATAATAATAACAAATACAACATATGCTTTAACCCATACTGGCAGATTAGAAATTTTTACTTCAAATGGAATACATAAGGTAAATTAATATTACTATATTTTAAAGCATTAAAACAAATTGTATGCACCAACTGCACAAATATACACATTCTTTCTCTCCTCCTCTCTCTTTCTTTTTCTTATTCATCATTCAGAGAGCAGTGAAAACCAATCAAAAGAGGGAAGCATCAAGAGGAAGAAAAAGAAAAATTCCATTTTTCCAAATTAATCATTAACCTCACTGATGACAGCTGACTTATCTTCATGACTTTTTCATACCTATTTAATGATATTTCCTATGGTGACTCTTGTCTTAATACTGTGACTGTTTTTATCTAAAAAGTGTATGCGTATATACATGTACATATGTATGTATGAAACTAATTTGTATTCAGTAATGCTTATCTTCAAATGTTCAAATGTAAGATATATTTTGAAAAACAGCAAGAATACTATGACCCTGGGCTTCCCTGGTGGCGCAGTGGTTAAGAATCCGCCTGCCAATGCAGCGGACACGGGTCCGAGCCCTGGTCCGGGAAGATCCCACATGCCACAAAGCAACTAAGTCCGTGCTCCACAACTACTAAGCCTGTGGCTCTAGAGCCAGCGAGCCACAACTACTAAGCCCACATGTCACAATTACTGAAGCCTGTGCGCCTAGAGCCCGTGCACCTCAATGGAGAGCAGCCCCCGCTTGCCGCAACTAGAGAAAGCCTGCACACAGCATCGAAGACCTAATGCAGCCAAAAATTAATTAATTAATTTAAAAAAAAAGAAGAATACTATGATGCTTTCAAAGTCCCGCAAAATAATAGGTTTATATATCTCTAATGAGGGTTGAGATAAAATCTCTAATCAAGGCAATTTAAAAGTAGCAGGACAACATCATCACCATTAACAAAGAGCAAATACAGAGAAAAAGGAAATGAACTAAGTTATTAAAAGAGCTAGAAAAAGAGGCTATTAAAAGTTACCTATATTTGTGCTCTAATAACTTTTTCCACAAGTTGAAACTACTCCTTCTAAGCATTTACACTATCAAAATAAGAAGACTAACACGATTTTAGAGTCTTGGTGTATTGTGGACAGCAAAATACCAATAAATAACAAAGTATTATTTGCCCACTCTAAAGTCTTAACATGAATTTCCAGTTAAGCAAGAAATGGTTAACTACAATTTGTTTGGCTGTAGGTCTACCTTGTTGAATTATTAACAGTATATACAAATGGAGACTCATTCCATTTACTGGACAGAAAATGGGCAGCATACCCTAAATATCTCAGATACTATGAGAAGTTGTGGTCTCTCTGCTGAGGCCAATCAGAGGTACCATCTAGTTCTGCTAGTACTGCATCAGCAAGCAGTAAATAAAATAAAAACAAAGCACGTAAATATACAAAGAATACATCTCAGTAATTAAAACACAAAAGCTATATACCACCTACATCTTAAAGACGAAATTACATAAGTCTAATCTGAAAATTCTCAGACCTTTTAGTAAAGATTACTGAATTTTTGCATAATCTCAACAAATCCCAAATGTACATTTAAATATGACTTCTGGATAATCAAGCTAACAACAAAACATTTTTTTTTACTGTTCACAAATTCCCCCCAAAGATAATTAGCAAGCTATAAAGTTATCCGTATTTATATAACAAAGCTTTTTGCCTACATTGAAACCACTAAGTTTTTAAACTTAATGTAAGTATTCTAAGCTTTCTACAACTATTAATATATATTCATGAATAGAAGTGCAAATTTAGCTTATTCCTAGAAAAACAGGGAATAATCAACAGTAATTTTTCTTAAATGACAAACACTTTCCACACGGCTAAGATAAAGTAGAAGTGAGACTGAGTAAGAAAGATAGCCTCATCGAGATGAACAGGAGTGCCTGTGTGAAGGTGGAAAACACCGATGGGTGTCATATTCTTAACAGGGACAAGCCTAGATAAAATTTAGAAAATAAACCATATACTCACATTCAACGTGTGAAAGCACTGCTGAATTTTATTACTTTGAACCATAATTTTTTTTTTTTAAATAAGAAACTCAATCACAGCTGCTCCATGGAAAAAAAAAGGCGGGGGGGTGGTGGATAACTGAATTTCAAACTGCTGCTAACCAATGTCTACCACATGGGGAATAGAATACGTATGTAGATGTATATTCGATGACAAAATAACTGCAATGAAATATTCATTTGAAAAGTAATTAAGTATTGCAATTTAAAAGCTAACCTTTCACAACACAAAAATCATCACGCAGCTTTGAGATTAATACATTCTTATGTCCTCTGGTGCTTATTACTATTTAGCACCTCATCCATGTTAATATTTTGATTGTTCGTATATTTTTCAATTCCTACAAGCTAAAATAAAAAAGAATTAAAGAATGATTCCAAATATCTGAAACAAAACATTTACAGACCACATAAACCTTAGTAAGTTTTCCTAAAATATGAAAAATAAACCTTTTCAAATAAGAGAATCATACTTGAATTGAAGTTAAACTGTTTAAAAACGTATCTTCTTTCCTGCAAAATCATTAACTCCAAATTTACAGTTTTTACAAGCACAGAAACAAACACATACACACAACCTTCTATGACCTGAGTATACATATATGATTACGCTATCAAAAAAGAATTTAAAACCATAAATCACATAAATAATCCTATCCTAATTTTCCTTACACAAAGTATCAAATGAGCCAGTCTGCAGTCTCAGCATAAAAGCATGAAGAGATTTTTTTTGTCAGGGGAAGAAATTAGTAGGATTTTAAGCTTCAATGGTCAAAACAGACTATTAGCTTCCATTTGGTTATTAGTCAAATAAGCAAAGTGGTCTCTAAAGTGTCCCCAACAGATAGAAATAACTTCTCAAAATGAGACTTAGCGCCTGCTTTTCTCATTGGGAAGGGACCAAAAAACAAAAACAAAAACAAAAAACAGCCGATTCAGCATATGCAGTACATCCGTGCAAGTTGCATACTACTGATGTCACAGGGAGCCTTGACAGCTCCTAGCCCTGAGGGGCCAAAGGGTACAAGATGTGGTAACAAGGCACACAGCTGGGCCCAAGGCAAGGGAGGGAGGGAGACAATGGGACACAGGGTTCCCACAACAGTAAGCCAGAATGCAGAATCGCTATGACTCCTCCCCAAGACAGAAGAGATTCTGAAATGGCAACAAAAACGTGGTATGCAAGAAGTTCTCATTCAAGTGTTATCAACGAGAGCTTCTTTCCCCACTTGGCAAGCACCGGTTTATTCTGAAGACAGAGGGAACAGAAAACTGTCTCAGAACCCAGACTTACATCATGCGTAGTTCATGCTATAGATTATCTGTCATCCCTCTCAGACTCTTACCCTCATAAGCACATTAAATTTCTCTCTTTTCAAAATAAACATGATACAATTCCTGTAAACAAGGAGAATCTCAAATAAATATGTCGAAAGGAAAAGTCTGTTTTGAGGAATTCTGTTTGTTTATACAACAAACTCTTCCATGGTCTTGATGTAATTTAAAGTAGCATCTGATCGCTGTTAGTAAATACCGCTCAGAATGTTTTTTTTAAGTGTTTCTTTATTTTTACTTGTTGACAGTTTGCTTTATTTATTTATTTATGGCTGTGCTGGGTCTTCGTTTCCGTGCGAGGGCTTTCTCTAGTTGTGGCAAGCGGGGGCCACTCTTCATCACGGTGCACGGGCCTCTCACTGTCGCGGCCTCTCTTGCTGCGGAGCACAGGCTCCAGACGCGCAGGCTCAGTAATTGTGGCTCACGGGCCCAGTTGCTCCGCGGCATGTGGGATCTTCCCAGACCTGGGCTCGAACCCGTGTCCCCTGCATTGGCAGGCAGATTCTCAACCACTGCGCAACCAGGGAAGCCCCCGCTCAGCACTTCTGTGCGGTACGCGGGCCTCTCACTGTTGTGGCCTCTCCCGTTGCGGGGCACAGGCTCCGGACGTGCAGGCTCAGCGGCCATGGCTCACGGGCCCAGTCGCTCCGCGGCATGTGGCATCTTCCCGGACCGGGGCACGTACCCGTGTTCCCTGCATCGGCAGGCGGACTCTCAACCACTGCGCCACCAGGGAAGCCCTGCATTTTTTAAAGAGTCTAAGTATCATTTTAAACACTAAAGATCAATATAACAAGGAAGACAACTCAAATATGCAGTGCTTAATTATACAGTATATTTAGGCTTCATCACAAACCACCGAGCTGATCTCCCTGTGCTATGTGGCTGCTTCCCACTAGCTATCTATTTTACGTTTGGTAGTGCATATATGTCCATGCCACTCTCTCGCTTTGTCCCAGCTTACCCTTCCCCCTCCTCGTATTCTCAAGTCCATTCTCTAGTAGTTCTGTGTCTTTATTCCTGTCTTGCCCCTAGGTTCTTCATGACTTTTTAAAATAGAGGCTGTCTTTTCTCCACTGTATATTCTTGCCTCCTTTATCAAAGATAAGGTGACCATATGTGTGTGGGTTTATCTCTGGGCTTTCTATCCTGTTCCACTGATCTATATTTCTGTTTTTGTGCCAGTACCATACTGTCTTGATGACTGTAGCTTTGTGGTATAATCTGAAATCCAGGAGCCTGATCCCTCCAGCTCTGTTTTTCTTTCTCAAGATGGCTTTGGCTATTCGGGGTCTTTTGTGCTTCCATACGAATTGTGAAGTTTTTTGTTCTAGTTCTGTGAAAAATGACAGTGGTAGTTTGATAGGGATTGCACTGAATCTGTAGATTGCTTTGGGTAGTAGAGTCATTTTCACAATGTCGATTCTTCCAATCCAAGAACATGGCATATCTCTCCATCTATCTGTATCATCTTTAATTTCTTTCATCAGTGTCTTATAATTTTCTGCATACATGTCTTTTGTCTCCTTAGGTAGGTTTATTCCTAGATATTTTATTCTTTTTGTTGCAATGGTAAATGGGAGTGTTTTCTTAATTTCACTTTCAGATTTTTCATTATTAGTGTATGGGAAGTAGGCTTCATATTTTCTTAAATGCGCTCATTCATCATTCCATATGGATGCTATGCAATCATTTAAAATGATGGTACACAACTATATTTGACAAGAAATTATGTTAAGTTTTCTAAGCAGGTTATAAGACAGTACATAGATGATAGGACCCTGTTTTTCTAAAAGAAATTAATTACCATGAATGTACACAGAGAAAAAAAATCTAAGATATAGAAAATAGTAATCTCAACTTTATAATGAATATATATATCACCTACATCATTAAAATAACGAGTAAAGCTATTTTTAAACAAAGAAAACTTTCATCACTGAGCTGTAGGCTTCTATCTTATTTTCTAATCTAACTCTACATTCCTTTTTTCATGCAAGAATTTAACACAGTTAAATAAACTGTAAGTAAAACAAAGAGTGATTTTTAAACACACTAAGACAAACAGAACCTATCAAAATAAGTTATGCCAACTATAAACTAAAGAAACTGACACAGGCACAGATTTCTGAAACACTACCTTCTAAAACTAAAAAATAAAAACAAAATTAAGAAACAATGAGGTGCATTTTTCCCTGGTTTTATTTTGAAATGTTAGAAAGAACTGTTTAATTAAGTGGGGGAAAGGAAATTTGCATTTACTGCTGAATTGTCATTTACCCTTTTGTAGTATTTTGAAAAGAGTATATATGTGTGTGTGTGTGTGTGTGTGTGTGTGTGTGTATAAAATTACTCTAGGAAATAAGTCAGTATATCCATTCCTTTTAGTAAAAACAGTTGACTTATTTTTTATAAGGAAAAAAACTGGCAGGCTGCTGCTCCCCACACATGATGTTTCTTACTTCATTTTGGAATATATAGAAATAAAATAAATTTTCTTTTCAAAAATGTATTCCTCAGTAAACAAAACCTCAGCCACGTAAGATCAGACAGGGAGCTGTTCTTTAGCCTCGCGTGCCCATTTATTTCTAGTTCAACAAACAACCAGCGAATATTACCTGTGTATGGATTTCACATTCAACGGGAGATAAGCGCTATGCATACAGTGACCTTGCCCTTCACGCCTAATTTCAAGTATTCCCAGTAACACTGCTGATCACCAGGCTTCTATCAAGAGGCCGCTCCAATGGTGACCCTGAGATAGGGAGCGGCGGCAGGCGAAGGGCCCGGCACATGTGCTCCTGGAACGGCTCCAAACCCATTACCCCAGATGAGGACACAGGCTCGGAGGTGCAGTACTTGCCACCTGGCAACAGCCAGCAAGCATCTGAAGGGCTGGGCCTGATGCCGCGCGAAGAAGTCACCTCAGCTCCACATGGAAGAGCCAAAGTCACAGTTTTCTAAGTCAGCGTTCACCACCTCCCAAAGGTCCTTACTGGTCACTTCTTTCATTTCACTCTGTATGTTGTATGGAATAGCATCACGTTTTCAAAATGTGGTTTGGCTTGAAATCTGACAGTGAAAGAAAGTTGACTGAACGTAAAAAGTTCTTGGTTTCGATGAAGCCGCCCCAAGGCAGGGGGTGCCCAGCCACGGAGCGTGCACAGGTCCACACGCCTCCTGCGCTGGGCTCTGTTCTCTCTTAGAGACCAAGACATCTCTGCAAGAGCTGAGGGGCTTGGGGCTTCTTTCTGTGACTTCTAGGAGGGCGATTTCTTACCTTTCCTGTGAGAACACAGAAAACTTCAAATTTAGAAATCAATGTTCCATTTTACAACTCTTTGTTCCTCTTTAACAAAGTAAAAAGGTGGCCCATTTTGCAATGGTTTTTCGGAGTGGCACCCCATACTACATACAAGAAAACACAGTGAGGTCTGCTCTCTAGACTTCCTGGTGCTTTTTCATAAAATGCTCAGGGAATAATTCTGCTTTTTCACTGAACAGAATCACCTCTCTAAATTCAAGCCTTAAAAAATACAGGAAAGTGTTGTGTGCCTATAATTCTAAAACCCTGTAACTTTGCTAAATCCAAATGCTATCCTAGTTTACCAGGCTTTTTTTTTTTTTTCCCCCCCGAGAGTAATTTGGGGTTCTCTGCCCTGGAAGTACATAAAAATAAATGCAAAGACTAGAAGTGAAATTGTTGCTCTAATTTTTAAGGCTTTAGTCAATAACTGCCCTATGGGCACCGACTCAAAGGAATGGACACCAAACCCACACAAACGAAACACAATTGCTCATAAACAAAAATAGTACTTTTAAGGGCAACATTTTGTCAATAAAACAAGGTTTATGCATACTATTTCTTGCTGACTGAATATAATTACCAAATGAAAATTTTTGTTTACTATAAATTAGGATAAATTATTTTAAGAACAATAATTCCATTATATCCATGCACAAGGGAACTTACAGCGAGTCAATAACGGACCTCGGTCATACAAACAGATGCCATATCACACATGTAGAAGGCCCAACTCCTCATCAGAAAACAAAAGATTACTGTTTTATTGTTAAGTAAAGAAATTTAGGAATTGTAAAGTTAAATGAAACACTGCTTTTAAAAAAATCTCAACGGTAGTTTAAGATGAACATAGTGTTCTCTGTTAAATCAAGAAGTGGATGATCTTCAAAGACAACTCTGAAGGAAAATTTAACCGGGAAACATGGGCAGCTACAGAGCAAACCAGAGAAAGAGGCGTGGTGTGCAGACTTCTCACGTGCCAGTAACGGATTAAAGGAGGACGCGGGTGGGGCAAGGAAGTCAATGCAATTCCAACTCACTCAAAAGGCAGACTGTTTCCATCCTGATTTGAGAAAACAAAATGCTCTTCTACCGACTAGAGCGACCTAGCTCTCTTTAAATGCCCTTTAGATCAACAAAGAGCTATCACAAGCAGAAAGCATTATTCACACTCTCCCCACCCCATTCTAAACTCATACCTTGCTTTCTCAGCAGAAACAAAACCTTAATAGCCAAATGCCTCATAGATACCCGTTGAATCACTTCTCACTTTGAGCAGTGTTCTTACCGATTTCACCCAACTAAACTATATACAAAGAAAACTACAGCAGGAGAAATCTAAAGCTTTAAATATTATTTATTTACTGGGGGAATGTGAGGATGGATCCATATTTTTAAAACTGATGATATATTTAAAAGGACTGACTCAATGCAGTCAACAACTCTACAACGGTTACAGTTTCTTTTGAAAGACTTCTTGTAACATTTCAGTAAATTGCTAAAATTTTAGTGAAAATGTCTTGATAATAAGACAATATACATCCACCCTTTGAAGAGGTTTTAAGAATGAAACCCTACACACTGTAACAACAAACAACTCAAATTAGGTAAGACCTTTCCAGCAGAGTGAAGTAATGGTCACTTTCTTGCTTTCACCCTTCACAGACTAGACTAAAAAAGCAGAATATTACACTCAACCATTAAAAAAGAACACAAGCCGGGCTTCCCTGGTGGCGCAGTGGTTGAGAGTCCGCCTGCCGATGCAGGGGACACGGGATCGTGCCCCGGTCCGGGAAGATCCCACGTGCCGCGGAGCGGCTGCGCCCGTGAGCCATGGCCGCTGAGCCTGCGCGTCCGGAGCCTGTGCTCCGCAACGGGAGAGGCCACAACAGGGAGAGGCCCGCGTACCGCAAAAAAAAAGAAAAAAGAATACAAGCCAAGAATTCTTATTAATAGAAGAAAGAATTCCATTTTTGCAGAGCATCTTTCCTATGCAAGTCTCACAGACTTGTTTAATAACCTTCCCATAATCTTATTAACAAAAATTTGATAATTAAACTGTGTTTGGGGTTTTGTGTTTAGTTTGAGGCACATATAAGTAGTTCATGATTTTATCTAAGTAAAAATTCCAGATAACAACCAGGCTGGAAGAAAGGCAAGGGGGCTTCTTTATATTTCCTTACCCTTCAAAGTACTTTGCTTCATTAGTGAACTAACTCCCTATGGCTCCTGTCCTCATCTTCTTTCGTGCTTTGCTTCATTAACTGGACTGCAATCACTCCTTGGTTTTAAGAGAGCTTCCTTAATAGAAATTACCCAGATTACTGACTTTTCCAAAAGGCGGGGAGGGGGGGAGAGAGAACTATTATTTGTCAAAACAGGAAAGAGAAATCCAAACTGTAATAAAAAAAATACTGATTATTCAAAAGAAATACTGAAGACATCTGGAGAACATTTTAATACCCCACAACAAGATGGGTAAATGCACGTATATCACAACAAAACATGCTTGCCGAAAGGTGCGTCATAATCTCAGGGACTCTGTATTTCTTCATTTTTCTTCAAAACAGGAATGTATCCATCATAATGGCATACTACAAAGACTCAAGAATTGCTTAGTAAAATGAATTCATAAATTCCCCTTCTCCCATCATAAATAAGACAAATTAGGTTTATAGACTGAATGAGTAAGAACAACTAGCAATAATAATCCATCCATCGACTTTTGATGCTAAAGTGTACAGTACGCCACAGAATCAAACAAATATTGAGAAATTATTATTATTCATTGCTAGTGTTTTCCTCCTCTTGGTGGAGGGTGGGGGGAGGTAAACAGTTTAAAAATAAAAAGATGCTCCCAGGTGTCAGATAACAGGGTGATGATGAAAAAAAATGAAATGAAAAAAAAACAAGTCGGTATTTAACCCTTTGATATCAGGAAAAAGACACATCACATTGGCAGTGCCATGACCGTTAAAATGCAGTGTTTAGTGAAATGAATGTAGACAACAAGCAAAAGTTGAATTCTGAAGGCGGTGACAAGTGAATCGGAAATCCTGGAACATATTATTCAAACTACTCAACTACATTATTTTGAATGTGAAATACAGTCCTTATGAAAGTTCTCAACATGCAGACCACTTAAAAAGTGAAGGAAGTAGCTGCTTTTAAATCTAAGGCGAAGGCATTGTTACACACAAATTCTCTAACAGAATAAAAAAATCCAGTTGTTTGGGGGACTTGGAAGTGGCTGTGATATGGGCTCAGCATCCAGGTTTCACTGGCATCGTCATCTCCGTCATCACCTGGCACATGAGGAAGTCAGATTTAAAAAGTCAAGAGTCTGAAAATTTCCTATCCTGCCCTGAAGTTGTCACCTACTCTCATGCTCTAAATATATAAAATTATCCGAGACTCATGGAAGAAAACACCTCATTGCCCTTTGCAATGAAACAGAAGGTAGACAATCCTAAGAATCAGTAGACACTATCTGTACACATTCAAGGGAAATTATTTACAACACCACAGGCTCAACCCTAACCTATTTGTCACACATGACATCCAAGTTATGAGAAAGATGCCAAGTGATAGGCCTTAAGATATTTTACACTCCACATCCCAGCTTAGACCTGCACAATGGTGCGTGCAGGCACCCAGAATCCTGGAGCTCCATGTGATATGCTCTGCTCCCCGTGGGTCACACCACTGCTCGACCTGAAGTCTGTGCCCAGGGGCCCAGACTCCTCACAGCCGAAGCTAACCTTGATACTGGTGTGTATGTGGGAGGGAGGAGGGGGTACCCAGAAAACATCCTTAATGTAACCACCTCTGTAATAACTATTTCCAGTAAATATAGATAATTGAAAACTCAGAGAAACAGGCAAGTCGAAAGGCAGGCAGGCACTTCAGCTTTCTAACTTCTGAAACGGTACTCAAGTGCGCAGCATTCATTCACTAATGTGCGACTGTCCTTACTCCTGAAATCTTGATTTTCAACCTATATGCCAAAACCATGCAACAGATAAACTGTACATCTAAAATATATTTGTACCTGTGATCTCCTATACACACGTATGAATGAGGTAAGTTTACATGCTAGTTCGGAATGCACTGCACATCAATGATTTATATGCCAAGAACGTGAAAGGCTTAATGTAAATAAGCACAGTTATTTTCATCAAAATCCACTTTGTAGTAAAAACATGACTACACAGCATCCATAATCTAAAACTGCCCTGCCTAATATGGTAGCTATTAGCCACGTGTGGTTATTTAAATGTAATGAAAATTTAAAATTCAATTACTCACACTAGCCGTATTTCAAGTGCTGCATAGCAACATATGCCTAGTGGCTAACCTACTGGACAGCACAGATACGGAATACTTCCAACACTGCAGAAAGTTCGACTGGACAGTGCTGATCTAGAATACCTAAAAGTTCTTATAACTTTCTGCTACAAATGCTGTAAAGAGGGCAATATTCAGACCCAAAACGCACTCATACTTTTCCTTTTGGGGGAGATTCATTTAATGAAAATCTCATCAAGAGGTTCAGTGGAGTGACAATCTGCCCATCCCTCACCCCAGATTCAAGCCCAAACTGCCAGTCAGTTAGAGAAGCTTAAATGGTCACCAGTCACGTAGTGCCTACTGAACGATGAAGGACAGATGCTGTCCCTAGAGACCACCTCCAGAGGATCACTTCCCACCAGTGAACCAGCACTGGTCTGGAGCAACTTGTGTTTTCCAGCCTATGAAGCTTACTGTCAGACTTTTCATTTGTAAGCGTTCTGCCTCCCAGGTGCCTATCTCCAGAATTTGAGCACTGGCTCCGGCAGAGACAGAAGGTGTGGGTGTGAGCTGGGGAGGGAGCAGATGGCTTATTACAAGTCTACGCAGAAACTGTGTACCTAGCCTCCACGAGTACATGAAAGGGCCTGGGACACATTCAAAAAACAATGTCTTTTCTGTTAATCACCCACTAGGCTCACCCTTCCCTCTCCCCTTGCACAGGCAGTGGTGAGCAAGGAGGCAAAGCCCTATGTACTACAGAAGTGGGTGCCCTGGTCTCTTCCCCAATACCAGGCTCTCAGTGCATGTCTTCCCCAAGGTTTTGGATGTTTGGAAAAGACTACACCAGTTTTAACTTCCCTAGTACCCAGAACCTCCTCGGTCCTGGACAGCTGTTGATGAAACGTAAAGCATGAGGCATGTGTCAGATACACAGTTGAATATGAAGAAATATGGAAGAAGCAGAGGAGGCCCTTGCATCCGCTACCTGCTCTTTCCAGTTACCATCTCGACGGGATAGGCCATGGCTTCTGTGTCTCATTACCTGAAATCTTAGGCCCCTCAAATGGGACGGCTTCATTTCTAAGATCCCAAGACCAGGGGGGCCTATCTTCTGCCTTGGACGCATGACATTCAGGGCTCTGTTTCTAGGCCCTTCTGGGGATGAACACAGGTTGTTCTACCTTTTCTTCATGTTCATCTTGAATATTCCTCCTGGATACAGAGAAGAAGCCAATGCATATAATCGGATGCAGCAATATTAACTGGTTTACGAAGTATAGATAGATTTTCTTCTCTCATACAGAAAACTTAGGTTTGATGAAAATAAAATTATCTCAATAGCAAATTATGTATAACTTTCAATATTATAAAGCTTTTATATGTATTATTTCATTGTAAAAGTCATGTATAATCCACAATAATTTTGAAAAATAGTCCTAGAGCATACATAATAGGAGAAGAGTCCTAATTGTTCTGGATACCCACCCAGCCACTGACCAAGTCTCTTAGGATACTCTTGTGGTTAACATGTAGAGTATGACCTAGAACATAGAGCAGCTCCAGATTTATTATACTTGGATGAATGGCAAAACCAGAATGTCAGAAAGTTCTGCATTTGGTCTATTTAACTTTTTATATTAAGAGCTGTCATGAGATAAAATTTACAGGTGACAAAAAAAAAGTAGGAATTACACTAAATACAATGGATGATAACAGGATCCAAACACACATTAGCAGGCTTGAACAATGGACCCAAACAAGACCACATTCAGAAAGGGTAAATGTGAAAACTGTACTTGGGTTCAGGTACAGGATAGATGAGACATATGCCTTAGAGGTCGTTCACACCAGAGTGCCAGAATGGGATGCAGCTGTTATAAAACCTGGCCCCCTAGTATCATGACAGTCCAGAATAGAGCGGGTGGCAGGCTGGGGCTATACCGGCCATAACTTTGGAGGATTCAGTTTAGTTGTGGATTCGTATTTGAAGGTGCTTACACAAAAATGAAGTTTATCAAAGAGTTAAGAACATGGTAGTAGAGGGACCTGAAACCACGTAACTGGTGAAATACTTAAAGCAACTAGTTAGTCTCGTGAAAACTCAGGTAAAGTAAAAACTATCTTCAAATATTTGAATAGCCATGATATAGAAGACAGATTTCGATCTAAGAACCCAGAAGTAGAATACAAATCCAAGAAAACATTTCAAGTTAATAGAAGGAAGAATTTCCTAACAACTTAAATGACCAGAAATAAAATACTTTATGGAGTGGTAAGTTCCACTGCAAAAGGCCTTCAAAATTATATTTTAGAAGCAATTCATATATCAGATAGGGAGGGACATATATATATATTACGTGAACTTTTAAGATTCGCCATTATTCTAAAGACAAAATAATCAAGAATCAACAAATCATATGTAACTATAAGTAGCTGGCTTCAGACCAAACACATTTAATAAGCGAGAGAATATTACCTATTAAAACTTCAAAAGTTACATTCACTAAAACCTTTACAAAATGTCCTACAGTTCCCCACAACTGTGAAGAGTCTCTCCTTTAATATCCCTATGTGAGGGTATAAGAGAGGGACTAAACAGAAACCTGAAAGAAAAGAAACATTTAAAAATAAAGTTACTGCTGCAATTCACAGGAAAAGACTGACCAATTATCACTGTCATATTCAGAGTTTAAAAAAATATGTCATTCATTTTTAATATTTTAAAAGCTTAGTTCCTTCTTAGAACTTTGTCTCCTCTGAAATCTTGCAAGGTCAGTCCCACAATGGGTTAAGTCCAAAAAATAAAGAAGCAACAGAGCAAATCTGACTGCATGTTTGAAAAAGCCTATAAAAATGTTACAAGCAAAACAGGAAAGCCTGTGTTAATAATGCATAAACCAAAAGAGAAAAAAAGCTACCCATTTAATGGAATAATGCTTTTATCCTTGCAGTTAAAATGAAATAAACCATGACTATTAATCTAGTAAGACCATGTAAAAATGTAATTTTTAAACATTTACTAAAAGGGGATAGTTCAGTAACCACTCTAAAAATCAAGGCCTTGTGTACAGCAGCATTTAAACGCTAAATACCAATCTCCTGTCTGTGGACGCCATTACCCACCCTGTCGCCATAGCAACGCTAACAGTATGCCTGACTTCAAAGACAAAGATGTAATTTCAGACTTCCAGCAGCCAGAGGGAGTGGTAAGAATATTCTACCCAGGCGGTGTCAGCTGATGATAAATTATAAAAATATCCAGGAAGGTTATGAGGCGGACTGTACCATATATTCTCATATTCCCGGGGGAAGACTTACATTAGTCAAACACACTGGGAGATAGCAAGAGTAAAACAAAAAGTAAACAAGAAAGAATCTCAATGGAATTTGGTTTTTTTCTTTTTTAAAATTACATGGTACAGACTTCTGCCTTCCTTTTCTCTTGCTCCCATGAGAAAATAAAAATAGCTTCTACCATCCCCTTTCTCATTCAAATTAAGAGTGACTGAAGATGTGCATGGCTGTTCCAAGGGACTTGCAAAACCACCTCCATAACTGCTACTCCTACGTTTGTGAAACTCCAGCATTTGTCAAAAATTGTTTTAAGCACAAGCAGCCAGCTAAGGGAGCAAAACTGATTTGTGCACTTCAGCTACTGGAGAACAGCTACCCTAACTCTTGGAGCTTTTTTCCAGCCACCCAATCTAATCCCAGCATACTCAGGATATTTTTTTAAGCCCTCTGAAGGGAAAATCCTGAAAAACAATTTGCCAATTTACAGGGTTTTGTGTCGTAAAAAGAAAAATACCATAAATAAAGCTGACATACAGTGTTGTTTCATGATTTTGCAGCCGAACAGTTTTTAAAAGCACAAGCCCTTACAGTTGAGAGAGCCACAAAATCCTGAGCGAGTAATTTTCCTACAGGTAATGAAATACCAAACGCTGGAGTTAAAAGTCTTTGAAGATTCTCTACAAGGAGGAACTACCAAACTAGTAGGACTTGCTTTTACTTGAAGGAAGTTGTAAATGACTAGACTGGCCAACAGATGAACAGAGGTAGTTATATTATAATGCTACTGTTGTTTTATAAGAATAAATATATGTTAAATTTTCTTTTTGTTAAATTCTGTTGTATGGTTTAGGGCTCAGAAAAGCCCCATTCCCTACCAACAACAGGAGCGCAACACAGCTGCCCCTTTTCAACAGATCTGAAGGACACACCCTGTTTCCCCTTCCCTGAAAAGGCTGATGAATGGCCAAAAGGGAAAGATAACTGTGGACTCAAATCAGGGCTGGTGTCAAGATCCTTACCCCCTATTGGGTCACTGGCCCACACCCACTCTCTCTAAAGCATAAGGTACAACCACCAAAATATAGCTTAAGTCTAAGTTTTTTCCATGGCTAGTCCTGAGAGCTCGGGGTGGGATATATAGATATATCACGCCAGCTTTAGCGTTCCTCCCCACTAACACTCTGAAGGAACTAGACAGATTATGGATTTATCCTTTTTCTCCTGAAAAACACATCTCCAATTTTATAATGTACTCAAGCCAAGAGGTACAAGAAAAACAAATCGTATAAATTTTGCCACAAGAGATAAATTGGAGTGGCTATAATTATTAAGTCATTTATTGTAATGTTTGTATTGTAAAATTTAAGCCATCATCAATCTCACCAATTAACCTTAAGTCCAAATCTTATAACCCAAAGATTAGCAATCTTCTCCCATAAAAACAAACAACAGGAAAACGCCAAATTACAAAACAAAATGTCATTTATTCCTCAAAACAAAATAATAAATTGATAAAATATACTCTCTTTACAACTCAACTATTTGCTTTACTAAATGGCTTTCATCCTACAATATATAATATGCTTACAAAATAATTACTTTTAAAAATTACTGCGAAATGAAAATGGTTCAATAAGCTACTCATTTGGACAAAATTGCTGAATTTATAATTGTGACATTTGAGCAAGTTATAGAAAAAAATAGCCAATCATTCATTTGTGTAACAGGATGCCTAATTTAGGCCCTGGATAATCATCCCAAGTAACATGAAAAAACGTAACATTATAAAAACCCAGAAAACCCATATTTTGGCATCATTATTCATTATTTTCTCAGGAGTATATGTTCCTTTATAGAATATTTCCTTTTACAAAATAATAGGGGAAAAGTGATATTCCTTCTTTAATAAATGTTTTTTGCATTATTTAATAATTACATAACCTCATTTCTCCCTCCAATCTTGATAGTAAGGAACGCAGCCTTAAATTTAATCATTATTTCTGGTACTGCATTATCATCGTTTGCTTGTGTCTACCTTTTAAAAACATTTTTTAAAACTTTGTATTCTGCTTTGAGTAGTCTCAGTTTATACAAATGTTTTACAGTAGGTCAGCTCAAACCCTTTTTAGAAGCAGCCAGGTTATAAATTCTATATAAAAATATCATAGGAAATGAAAACCTTCTGTCACAACAGGACTCTTTGAGTTAAAAGTGGCCATTGGTATATTTAAAAGTAAACAAATTTATTTATAATTCATAGGGACACATGTTGAAAGACATCCAAGCTCTTTTTTTAAACACTTTTATAGATGAAAAAAATCCATATTCTTAAATTTGGCCATTAAGTTATACAGTATCTGGGTCATATTTTATATCGGAATGCCACAGTATAAAAACATTCAGTCCAAGGCCAAAAAATGTATTAATTACATTAAACTTTATATATTTTAATAAGAAACTATGTTTGTAATGTTTATAGGTAAAGTCAGAAGTAAAACAGGCGATGGTCAGTATAATACACAAAGGATATGACAAGATAGTCAATAAAATGTTGGAAAAAGGAAAATATCAAATCTATTTACAACTGTAAAGTCATATTCATTTCCTCTATGATTTGTCCAGGTACCTTTTCACTAGCTTCCATTGCTGGCTAAATATAGTTGACTTATGAATTAACCACTTGCAGAAGTGCCCTATTTAGGATATATACTTTAAACATCAATTAATACAACTGTCTAAAAGAGCAACACTAAAAAACCGGGTGTTTCTCCCCTACAAAATACCACCTGACTCACAACAACATATATTTATTTAACATCACTGAAATCAGTTGAGATGAAAAAAGGCAGAATTCAAAAAGGTATTATTTCCTACATCGATATAATTATTTAGGCATGTCTAGATAGATAGATAGATAGGGTGTGTGTATGTATTTGACTTAAAAGGATATCTTGTTATTTTACCTGCAGTCACGCACTAAAGATGTGTCATCAGTCACACCTGGTTTTTCCTGGATGACTACTAGGGTTCACACAGTTCTCTCAGAAATCTGAAAATCCTTTGTGAAATCTAAGGAGTTCTAAAAAGCAGACTTCACTGCTAGCAAAGTAGATTTCTACCCATGCCTTTGCTTATGCCTTCTTTTTCTTTTCTCTCTCTTCTTTTAGGTGATTTTATTTCTCACTGATAGTACACAAGCTGGAAGGAGCAAGGAAAAAGTAAACTCCAATCACTGCAGCTGTTTAGTTAACTACATTGTTATAGTTAACTAAAAAAAACCCATATAAAACCAGTGACCACCATTACATTTTTGAATTATCAATATATTTCAATTGTCTAAACTATTCATCTGTAATTTTTCCTTAGTAGTTAGCCATGAGATGAACCCTAGAGGATTTTGTCTCTTCATCCCCATCCTAGCCCTCCCCCAATAATTCAGTCTGCAGTACTTAAACCAAAAATTACCCGCAGTCATGCACTAAAGATGTGCGAAATGCAATTTCAAAGCAGAAGGAGGGCAAACAAAGGCTAAGAAGTTGACATTTATTGAGCACCTACACAGGTCACAAGTACTACACAAGAGGTTTTATATGTGTTATATCTCTGGTGATGCAGAGGGGTCAAGGGAAGTACCAGGCAGTCACACTGAATTGATGGCAAGTGTGAACGTGCTGTGTCAACCATAATAACATGCATAATTAGGTACACTTTTCAAAATCTGATATCTCAAAACAGGGCCAAAGTCTAGTCAAAGATGACTAGAACTTTATTATTTTGTCTTCATCCCTATAAAAATAGAAAGTGCAAATTAAGTCAGGAAAAAAGTAGTAAAAATAATAAAATTCCTCATGAAGCCACTCAAGAAAGCCAGCGTGATCGTTACTCTATCAAGCCAAGTGATCACAAAAGTACTGGCAAACAGTGTTCTCCTTTTTCTAAAACCACTAGCGCTGATAATATGTGATTAAAAGCCACTTGAATGTCTTGTATAAAAGGTGAATATAATTTTGATATAGCCATCACTGCTCTTATACTTTCAAATATTTAAGACTTCCAGAAAATGACAAATCATTTCCTTGAAATAACACATACTGAAAGTATGAATTCTGCAGATTCTATAGATGGTTCTCTGAAGGTAAAATGAGATAATATGTTAAAATATTTTAAATAACAGGCATCCTGAACACAGACCTGTTTTCTTGTTGATCTCTTATTGCTGAATTGTTATAGGAAAGAACAAACACTAATAAGCTAGTGAAATAATTAAATTTTTATTTTTATTTCATTACAGCTAATATAAAATTTTAAACAAAGGAGGTAATCAATAAATGATTGTTAAATGCAATTGAAATTTTCTGTATAAAGCGAAATCTTGTGCCTTTATAGTGGATATCAACATTTAGGCATGCTAGCTCAGAAAAGCCTAAATGTAGTGAACACTTGGGGAAATTTGCACACATTCATATTTATTCAAGGACACTCATGATTTTAATCAAAATTGGTAGAACGGTTTTATTTTTTAAAAAAAGAAGGACTTTAGGTTTAACAAAGTTTACAAGGACACTGAGGTGTACGCAGGAACAGGTATATGCAGACAGCTGCTACAATGGAATGAGCTACAGACTCACTGTAACTCCACTGCTGTCGAACTTTGAGGCAAGTTTCCTGCCATTTTTGAGTCTCTATTTTCACATCTGGGAAACAGAATTTTTAAAAATCTGAATCAAATTAAATACGTAAAAATACACACTTTTTTTTTTTTGTGGTACGCGGGCCTCTCACTGTTGTGGGCTCTCCCGTTGTGGAGCACAGTCTCCGGACGCGCAGGCTCAGCGGCCATGGCTCACCGGGCCCAGCCGCTCCGCGGCATGTGGGATCCTCCCGGACCGGGGCACGAACCCGCGTCCCCTACATCGGCAGGCGGACTCTCAACCACTGCGCCACCAGGGAAGCCCAAAAATACAAACATTTTAAGAACTCATTTATATTAAACTTTTGCTCTGCATGTAGGAAGTGAAATTACGCTTTAAAAATGGAAGAAAAAAGTGGGGAGGGGCTTGATTTAAAAACAAACAAACAAACAAGAGAGTATCCCTTCAGAGTGCACAGTTATCTCCCTGAGGTCCCATTTCCTCTGCTGGGATTCAAATGTATCACAGAAATTCATGGTGCTTAAAGGGGTAAACGATTTCTAAAATAGAACGTCTTTCAAAAACAGCATGTTAAAACTAGATTCCCTGCCCCCTCCCACAGTCACCCTAAAAGAAGGTAAAAAAAAAACAACACACACACACAAGACATAAATTTGTATACTAGGCTCACAAACCCATATACTCAAAATAAGTTTCAGAAAAGAAGAAATTATGAGATAACTAAGGAATGTTCCTCCAAAACGAATTGGTGCAACAAGAACAAAGTCTAAATCATTCAAAAGTAAACCAAACAACACAATATAAAGTAACCCGTCCCTACCCAAAGAAAGGAACATTTTAGGATATAAACTTACTGCACTACCTTAAAAGCAAAGATGATGAGACCAGCCACGAATGCCAATTGAAAAAAAAAATAATAAAGTTTCTTCTATTTCTTGAGACTGTACTCTTGTCTTATTCCAATTAGAGTTAGAAACTCTCTGGAATGATCTGCTGAGTTGTTTATACAAACTCTGCTATGATATTCTTCAAATCATCTCCAAGAATTTAAATGAAATGTAAAGTTATAGCCAATGCAATCATTCTTTTAACATCAATTCCTATTTATGACAGTATTTTAACCCATGTAAAGAACTATACAAAAAATAAGGCTTTGGTAGCAAAGATGAATTGCTTCCTTTTAGGAGTTTTAGAATTCCAGCACAGTTATTCAGGACTTGCCTTTTAATCTCATAAAATCTCTGGGTATTCTTTTCTCCGCAAACCAACTCCCCACCACCATTTCCCTGTGTTTGTCACCAACACCACCATACCTCCTGGTCATTTAGTTTAAAAACTTAAAAGCATCTACCATTCATCCCTCCCTTTATTTCCACAACTTTCTCCCTCTGTGTTCTCACTGCTATCACTTTTTAATAATCTGACTCAACCTCATTATTGAGATAATACAATAGCTCTAAACTTGTCTCCCTGTCTCCAGCAGTAATAAAAGCATTTTGAAAAATGAACGCTTTTCATAACTAAAAGGCATGGTACAATTCACTTGTCTTGGTAACCTAAAAGTCCCAGACGTTCAAAAAATAGAAGAATGGGGTGGGATGTGGCTTTGAGCAGGCAAAACAGATGTCAGGAAGTCCTGTCTTTAAAGTTCATGTGCTCTACCTAGGATATTCACTAAAAATCATACTCTGGGCATATTTATTCTTCTTTTACTAGCAGTTTCTAGTAACAACTGAAAATTTTATTTATATAAAACATGACATTTTATAATGGTACCAAATAAATTATTTTATATATATAATAAATATATTATTATTTTGAAGCCAAATTTTCTCCAGATACAGATACTTACAAAAGACCAGCTACATATTTTTAGTGTCAGAAGGTACTAAGTGGCTCACTGCACGCAACCACCCAAACCCAGGGGGAAAATAAAGACTAATGAAGATCCCTACTTACATTAGAAAATTTTGAAAAAGAACAAAGAGTATCAGTATCAGGGCAGGTTTCAGATGGGGGCAGGATAATGCTGTACTGTCCTGTCACTCAATGGCCTCCAGGTTCACTCATTCTAGCCTACTTTGAGAGAAGACATTTACCTGTGGATCAGGTATAGTCTATGCCACCGCCTCAATGAACACCATTTTGTGCTTTGATAGAAAGAGAAGTAGGCACTTCCCTGGAGGTCCAGCGGTTGAGACTCCCCACTCCCAACGCAGGGGGCCTGGGTTCGATCCCTGGTCAGGGAGCTGGATCGTGCATGCCGCAACTAAGGATCCCGCACACCACAATGAAGATCCCGAGTGCCAAAACTAAGATCCAGTGCAGCCAAATAAATATTAAAAAAAAAGAAAGAAAGAAAGAGAAGTAAAATAACAAGTAAAAGTAAGACTTGTCACATAGCATTCTACCCAGATCAAGACAGCGAGCTCCAAAGACTTAAAAGGCACACAGAAACAAACTATAGATATGCAAGGGGCATTAAAACTGGTTTGGGTAAAAAGAAATGGTGGTTTTTATGTCCCTGGGTTGCTAATATTTCCACTGGTGGTATATTTCAGTTTAAAAAGCAAAGAGTTATTATGCAATTACTTTACAATATACAAATGTAAACCTGGAGGGTCAAAAGTAAATAGAGACCTCAGGTGTAGGCCATCAGGACCTTCCTTCCACCAGCATAAAATTAAAATCCACTCACACCTGATCATCTTGGTTCAGAAAACTGTCCCTGCTGGGTTCCCGCTGGTGCAGCAGGAAAAGGCATTAGACTGTGCGTTACAAAGCCAAGATTTCATTGTCCTGCAGCTTCCTTATTTGTCTTTTCTACCCCCCACTTTAGCAGGAGGCCATAAAAGTTACCTGGAATATGTACTTTTCAACTTCTCACATGGACTTTTCTTCTCCCCAGGCTTCCCCATACATCAGACTCCCAAACTGATCCCATGGGGAGAGAGGGGAACCTCTGCAATCCCTGAGATGTTGGAGACGGAGTCCACAAGAAAGCCCACGGCTCCCGTATGACCTAAAGAATAAGGCTAGGCGCTCAACTAGGCAACCCCAAATCCTTAAATACGTTCAAAGGCAAATGGCTCCTAAGAATATGGGAGAGGGGCCACCAAGGGTATACACAAGCTGTTACTGAAGATTTCAAGATGGCTGCACTTCTCTCATTCAACATCTCACTGAAAGCAAAGAGTTCATTTTGTCAGTGCTTTTCTTATATACTAACAAACAAAGCCTTTAACGTAAAATCTAGGAGTCGGAACATGCCCTAACGTTCATTTTTCAGACAAGGACACACACGTCCTGAGAAGTGACATGAATCGCTCAAGACCAGAACCCTGGCTGAGACTTAATCCTGCCTCTGCCATACAGCATCATCATTACAACAGGTCTCCAGGTCAATACATATCATTTTATCAAAACAAAGTCATCATTCCTTCCATACAAGTCATTATAAGCCGTTCACTTTCATTTCTGTGAGAAGGGGGGAAAAAAGGCAAGTGATATAAAATGCTTCTAATGAATCATTTTTATAATGATCTGATAGTAAAAATGTTACAGTTAACTATTTCTATCAGTCCAGTCTAATAATCAGGTACTATTTAAAACAAGAGAACTCTAGAAAATTAGCTATCAATAAATGAATACTAAAAACTATGGGTGTAATTTTAGAATTAATGTTCTCACACACGCTGAATGGGGACAACATGCACAGAGGCACACAGCACGCAGATCCCACTGCAAACGAACACTACTCTGAACACTTTAAAAAGTCAACGACAGCCCGGTGATGAAATAAAGGGGAAAAACGCACACACCACAATCTAACAGTGGATAAAAATGCAGGTCGTATGGGAAGAGACAACAATAGTACCTGGAAACTTTTTTTTTTTTGAATAGAATGCATTATGAAGAAAAGTGGTTGAGAAAGCTTAGTCACTTTTTTGTGGCTTAAAGCTTTTTTCCCCTCTTTTATTCCAGGCTTAAACAAAGTTCAGTGGGGCATCAAACCGCCTGTTTTAAATTACAGTCTGTATTTTAAAATAGAATGCATGCACGGCATGTTCCTGAAGCTAGGGGGTGGGAGTGTTATTCACGGAAAATTGAAGGCTTGTTGAGTCAATAATCTTCTTTCACACAGTAACAATTTTCAGCTAAAATTTCTTGACCCAAACAAAGGAAAACGAGACCATTCAGTTATTTTACAATTTACCAAAGGCAAAGAAAAAAGATGAGAAAGAGAGAGACACCTCTAAAATTTTACATTGTGAAGGAAAAATAGAAAGTTTTGCTCTCAGGTAAGAACCTTCTCTACATGTATTTATTTCCTCTCCTAAACTGACAGTTAATATTCAAAATAGTTCCTTCCCGTTCAAAAGAAAAATAAAAGCAATTAACCAGTCCACAAATGCTACTCTGAGCTCCTGTTGGTTATGTATCTCTTGTTACATGCTACAGATATGTGCCTTCAGTTACATACAAAGTGGAAATCTGCAAACTAAAATTTACTTCCCAGCTAACTTGGATAATGTAAAGTAAAATGCATTCAACTCAACGTCTTACAGTGGCCATGCCTGTATAATCTGGAGGAAGCCCGCTACCCCTTCTAGATGCCAGTGAACAGGAGAAGCACCAGGAAGAAAAGGAGGCGGCTTTCTGGCTCAACATGCCAAGAACTGCCATCTGTGGAAACTGAAACGGCAGGTTAAAATATGAAAAGGTACCTCTTGAACATCACTCGTTTTTTCGTTCTAGCATAAAAAATTAAAATTAAAACTCGAAGGAGCTACGCTGCTGCTAACTGTCCTACTGGAGCCCCCATGCCCACACGTGAGAATCCCTCACACACACGGCTCTTTGTGGTTTGTACTAAAGCCCAACACTGCTGCTCACCCTCTTGTGCTCAGAGACGACCCTCTGGTAAAAGAGGCTTATGTCCAGGTATGGTTCTGCGGCTATTTGCATTCAGACCTGACAGTTACGTGCACCCCAGCCTGTGAGGCCACAGAGGAGGCTCCATGGCCTCTCACAGGTCATCTGAAGAGCCGAAAGGTTGGTCAAAACCTTCCAGTCTCCCATTTGTTACAGCAAAATTTGTATGCTGACTTTCCTATTAGCCAGGAATATCTGCATTTATCATCGCTTACTTAATGAGCCTCATTTATCAACTACAGATCATAGTTATCCTTCTATTATCAAAACCAATATCCTGAAAATCAGTTATGTTTCAGCCTCTCTTCATCTCCAATTTTGTCTAGTGTCTATTTTTTACAGTACTCCTTCATTATTTTTTTTTTGGAATTGACAGTCCCATAAAATGGGTTAAAATTCATTTCCCCCATATTTTAAATGGAAAGCTTCAGGATATTATGTACAAAGGTCTACAGGAGGTGCTTAGTTCAAATGTGTTTTTAAAAATTCAATGAATTTCTGAAAATAATGCATCACCACTAAGCAAATACCTCAGCTATAATGAATTAAGAATTATCCACCTATTTCAAGAGGACTGAAAGATCTCAAATTAGAAACACTCTGCACACAAACATTCGAGTTATTTAAAAACAAACTATAGTTCTTTTTAAATATTAATTTATTCAAGATTTCCATATATTTAGCCTGCTGTAACCTGGAAGAAATCCAAACTGGTAAGGTTTTATTGAACATCCATTTACAGAACAAATATTTCAGTGGAAGATGGTTTTGAAAGAGACAGAAACATACCTTCCCACTTCCTACGACTTCTTACCTTGCTCAAGGTTCGAGTATTTCCCCTATTTTCAAAATATCACAAAAATACTCTGGGGGATAAAATTACAGAATATCACATCTTAAAGAAATAATCCATGTGGGAAAATAAACATCTGTCAGAGTCACTATCACTTTCCCTAAATTAGGACTTTCAAGTAAGGTCTTTTCATATTTCTCTCAAACTGAATCCAAAAAGAACTGTCGTCTCCATATAGGATAGACCAGAGACTAAAATTACATTTGCAAATTATGGTAAATCCTAGGTAAGAAACGGAATGTTGTACGCTCCATTTAACACTTCTCCAAGATATCAAAATGTGTCTGTACCTTCAGTTTCAAAGTTATGCAAATGGTTAACTGCGTCTGCAGATGCTCTCGCTGACAAGACACACCCTTCAGAGAACCTCCTGCTCCATTCACCAGGTGCCCACTTTTTAAGACTTCCATGACTTCAAGACTCAACATACCCTGACAACATTTAGGAAACACTGATTAACAGACAGCTGATGTCTTCAGCAGCACACGGGGATTATCACTGCTTGAACACTGAGAGAAGAGGGACAACAGTTTAAATTTCTCTTTTTACTAACTTAGAATTTTTTAAATGTTCAGGACGATTTGAGAACGATCTATCAACAGAAGACAGTTACACTCTTAACCTTTTCATGACAACCACTTAATTCAAGCTCAAGATAAAAATTGAAAAAAGTTTGGAAAAAGTTCATTCAGCAGCCAAACATCTAATTCTTACCTGGTAGATTTTAACTTTTGCAAAAACCTGACAACGAACAGGTTAAGATCGTCTTAACAATTTGTATTCTTAGATGGATTGAGAACTTGGTAAAGGCAAAACCCAGTCAAAAACTGCTCCGCCTAGCTTTTCCAATAGTTGCTAATTGTTCATAGGAACTCTATTATCAAATCCACACACTTAAAATGTCCCTATTAACATATCATCTTTCATACATGCTTCCAAAGTACATGACCATTTACCCCTAACCCAACATGCGTCATTAAAGATTTATAAAACAAACACACACACAGAAGTATTCTTTTTCAATAAAGGGAAATCATTGCATGCTCTGTTGCTAATACCTAACTCCCAAAGAATATTCTTGGTAATAACAGTTTTTCAACCATTCTCTTTCAGGCTTCCAATATCCTGTTTAACACCCTCTATTTCAAAGAACAACCAGCATATACCACCTCCTTCCTTTCACAAAGGGGAAAAAGAATACGTTTTATCTAAACCTCAATACTTCCTTCTAATTGCAAGCTCAACCAAAGTGCCATAAGCACTGTTCCACAGGACATTTAGGGTTTTTACTAAACTTGGACAGATCAAACCCTTTTCATGTCAACCTTTTTAAATGCTTCCTATTTAAGAAAGAAAGGGTCAGAAAGAGGTTTTCAATGACCTGATGGGCCTTCGCAAAGGCCTTTAGAATATGACTGATCATACTCTGTATCTCAGGTAAACAGAATAACGGACCTGCTATCTGAAATACAAACCGGTGGCAGGTCTCTCTGAAGAAAAAAACAAATAAGTTATTTCTAAACTGAGGAGTATCAGCAACTCTTCAGATCCCTGGAGGAGAAAGCACGATTTGCTTAGAACAAGGAAGTTACGGTAAATCCTAGGAAAGAAACGGAATGTTGTACGCTCCATTTAACACTTCTCCAAGTTATCAAAGTGTGCCTGTACCTTCAGTTTCAAAGTTATGCAAATGGTAAACTGTGTCTGCAGATGCTTTAGAATAATAGTATAAACATGTATTTACTGTATTCACTGAAATCATGATTACTGTTTGTCAATTTATTCACTTTTACAATTAAAAATATACATTATGGTGTTCCAGCGCATAAGACTCTGTGCTCCCAATACAGGGGGCCCAGGTTCGACCCCTGGTTGCGAAACTAGATCCCGCACGCATGCCACAACTATGAGCATGCATGTCGCAACTAAAAGATCCCGCATGCCACAGCGAAGAGCCTGCGTGCCACAACTAAGACCCAGCGCAGTCTAAATAAATAAATAAATATTTTTCTTAAAAAATATACATTACTAAGAAAAGAATGTTTCACACTACTTTTAGATTAATTATACAAAAGTGCCCACTTTTTCTTCTCTTGAAGGTTAAGGTTACCAAAGTAAAACTCAAATGTCATTTTATAATAAAAGAAAATAGTTTTAAGAATAAAACCACCCTGCCAATACAGATACCACATTCATATAATCCTTTAGTATCAGTAGCATATGGAGAACATAGGCTCTCCTGATGTCAATTCAATACCTTGGAAAAGATCCTGTAAGCAATTAAAAGAAAATTCTGCAACTAGGGGAAGAATGTACTGAAAAATTCTTACATAAATTCTATTAGGAAAATACTTACTGAATAAAACATAATAAATACTGTGAAAAGATTCTAGTCTGTTGAGGGTGAGAGGGAGAGGCAAGACAATTATAAAAGTAACTGCAATAAAAGGATGACTAGTAAATGCCATAAGAGATGAAAAAGTTAAAAAAAGACTCAACAAAAAATGTATTAAATCACAGTTTGGGGGTCAGAGTGTAAATTGAGATATACTCAATGTTTATAAAATAAAGGAGTTGATAAGCTATAGCATTTGTTTAGACCTTCCACTGTATATTTTACTTAATGATGGCTTCACTTCGTATCAATATTAGAGGTAGAAAAAAACTATAGAATGTGCTCAGATTTTAAGTGATAATATTCCAAGGAGATAGAGTCAGTTCTTCAAGCTAATTTTTATGTCACATGCTATATGTTAAAATTTGTTAGTAATGGTAACACCAGTGATATGTAAGCTAATGAACCTCAACAGGGAGAAGGCTATATGATTAAGAGGTATAGAAAGCAGTAGACATTATTAAGGAAGATTTGTTCGGAGCTTAGGTCTGAGTGCATTAAGTGAAAAGCAAATATTACTGGTCACGGCACCAAGACAACAAGACGACAAATATTAAGTTATCAGTCATTGGCTTCGTGTGGATGAGCTGAAGAACTCGGTCAGATGGAAAACACAACTGCATTAGCGACTGAAGATCACCAAGAACTTAATGAAATGCAAATACAGACAAATACCAATTTAAACAATGGTGAGAGGACAACTTGCTGAGAGAAGCAAATTCTAGATCTAGCGTAAGAAAATGCCTTGATTTCTTGTAATGGAAAGTTAACTGTATAACAAAAACACACTACAGAAAATACCCCACATGCAGAAAAACATTACAAACTCTATCAATCTAACTCAACTTAAGCAAAAATTTAAGAAACAACTACTTAAGAAGCTTCCTTCTTATAGTCACATACATAATGGATAAAGATTTGATTATACATTAGAATCATTTTTACCACATATTTTTAAACATACAGATAAGACCCACAGTTTCCTTGGTTCAAAATTACAAAACGAGAGATTACAAATATGATGGATGGCCTTTAACCTTAAGTAAAAAGACAAAATTTGCATCACTAACACTTGAAAAGGAAAAAACACAGCAGAAATCTACAAAAGACCTAATAAATTCAGACGTGATAACAAATACAGTTTCATGGTACTTATAGAATCAATTTATCCAAGTTAAGAGTAAAAATACATATTAGAGCCATATAGAATACCAACAAATCTCTCCCCAAAACTGTAATTACCTTTGTTTTATATAACATATTGATGCAGTGTCTATATCAATAAAAATATATTTCTAAATTCTATATAGAAAAACTTTCTACACAAACAAAACCTGTTGAAAGGAAAGTGGAACACCAAAATTCATTTAAATAAAGCCAATTTTCATCTTAACAGATTGGGGGCAGGAGGTTTAGTTAGGTACAACCAACCAATCTACAATTTGTCCTTTATTCAGTAACTGATGCTTCTATGTACTCAGCATAAAACCTGGAAACTTTCCTCTCTAAAAAAAGATTATTGAAATGTTACTGAGTATATTGGTATGGTATGCGCCAAATGTCATGTATAACATTCTTTACAAATGCCGGTTCTCAAATGTTTAGAAGTAACATAATAAATCTCACTTAATGTAAACATGTTTGAAATTCAAATTCAAATCAAAATTAAAATCAGCATGCTATTTATCTGTGAGTTACAAAAACAAAAAGAAACCACCAATTAGGGCGTTTCTTTTTTTAATAGCTTCGTAAGAAAATTTATATTATGAGCAATCTTAAATCCCCTAGGGAAGGAAGGAAGATAAACATTAAAGAATAAAGTTAGCCATTATATGTATACAAATAGAACCATCCAAAAGACTTACACTGTTGAAGAATATATTGGTTCGCTTCCTAAAATACTCTGAGCTCCTTTTCCAGTAATCAACTTTGTACCATCCCAAAGCAGAACTCTTCAGTTTTCTGGGACTACCACACTTCATTCTCCCCCAGTTATGCTGTACAGTTAGCTGAAAGTCAACCATTGATTCCAAAGCAGAGCAATGAAAAGAAGCATAGCCTAGTAGGTGACACAGAAGTTCAAATGGATATGAAGAAAGCAGTACGCTGCAAACTATTCTTATAGCTACGTAGAAAATCGGTATCAATCTTTAACAAATTCTCCAACCTGTAAAACAGTACACATCACCAGCCAACGACAAACCTAAAAAGTTGGGCTTATCTAAAACACTAAAAATCAATCCTGTGGTAAAAAAGTAGAATTCACTGTCAACCACTGCTCACCTTCCCATGAGTCAATTTAAATTTCCTAAAACCACAAGCCAATTTCCAAATGTTCAGCAAATGTTGCATTTATCAACAGCATTCACGTGCACTTGCGGATGCAGGTGTGCGCGCACGCACGCACACGCACACACGCACACACACACACCCCATGCTCACCAAGCTCTGAATTATCTGCTGAATAAAAAAGCTTACAGCTTAGAACACAAGAGTCCATTACCTTTTTCATTCCTTCAAAAACCAAATAACTAGATAATAAATATTCCAATGTGACTAAAAAACGACCACAGTAAATTTTACCCACTTCCCTCCATGGAAATAAAAGCTGTAAAAATTAGGGTTTCAAATACATGTGCATCAGATTCAAAGATATTACACATCCTGTAGCCATCACTTACCTTCTACTCTACGGCTACATATAACTTAAAAAGGGGTATGGTATGTGCCAAATGTCACGTATAACATTCTTTACAAATGCTGGCTCTCAAATGTTTAGAAGTAACATAATAAATCTTACTTAATGTAAACATGTTTAAGATTCAAATTAAAATCACGGCTAGTCTGAGTTCCTGTCTTAAATATGACTTCTTAATAGAGATTAAGCAATAACAATGTCTTCACATCAAAATATTTTAACAAGAAAATATATATAAAAATTTGTTTGCACAAATATATTCTTTGAATTTTTAAGGAATATCTCATTTAAATGAGGTTACCCATGGGGGGATAAAAAAAAAGAAAATTAAGCACAGGTGAACTACTTAAGGGCATTAACATGTAACCTATAATTTAGCTACTACTCTAGTCAATATATACCCAATAATTTGCTAATGGAAATACTTATAAGCTGTATTTTCCAATTTTAAACTAAAATACTTTCTTTTGGGTGAAAAAAGATTGTGTGACTTCTCGTTACATGAAGTCCCAGAAGAAATTCAAACTACCACTGGATGCTTTATCTCATTCTTTGCCAAATGGGAATTTCCTTTACATATAACTCCTATATAGATACCTCTGTTCTGAATCACTACCAGAAAGCAACAGGCTATGCAAAGCACAACTGTACAAAAGAAACACCTTTCTGCCACAAAACCTATCAGCCAAATATAAGCTTCCAACTGGACTTAGAGATACCTACAACACTGGACTCGGAGACACCTACAAATGAAATAGACTTATTCAGAACTACACAGCTCCTTTGAGAAGGAAACTGTAAAATAAAAATTAATAAATCACAAATATACCTGAAATCCATAAGCTTCTCCCCCAAGTCTCAATATAAAGTAGAATAAACAAAAACCAATGCTCTTTTTAGAAATCTGTAACTCACTGAATTTCCAAATCAGTACATTAATAGTCTTACTGGTAAACTTGATGGTCTTTCTTGTTGTATTAAGTTCAAGTCTTCATGGTTGGGTTTTCCAGGAGCCAGAGGAGGTTGAGACCTAGTTCCATAGCCTTCCTGAGACATATCCTAAACAAACACAAATATAAAGATATATCTCAGTGAGTTACAAGCTTCTTTGGTAATCAAGATGAAGCAAAGGCTTATCACAAAGTATCAACTCATCTTACATTTAAGCAGACATCTATGTTATAATTATCATTTCTGTAACACTTTCTCAAAAGCAAAAATAAAATACAAAAAGGCAGTGAATCATCAAGAGCAAAAATACATATAATTAACAATTAAATTTATTACACAACCATACAACCTAAAGACCATATTTGAGTTCTGCAGGAAGGTGACAGTCAGTAATAGAAGGGAAAGAAAGCCAGCTATAGCCAAACTCTCTTAAACCATAGCAAACCAAAAGCTCATGTTATTGTTTAATTCTGATTTTGGTTGAACCGTCTTTAACATTACCTTGAAAATGTGAAATAATTAATGAAAACTTTATTATCAACTGACTTTTAATATGCCCTCTCAGCAACCCACAAAACAACACAGTTATTAGGCTGACAGTATCCTGGGGTTTCTACAAAACCAATAAACACTCACGTATAGAATTTCATGTTCACGTGGCACAGTTACCAAAGAACCACAATAAAGAATAAAACGGCAGTGGGGAACAAAACACACTAAAAAAACCTACTGAAGTAGAGAAACTTATCAGTAACATGGCCTTTCTGGCATCCTGTCGAACACTTTTCCAGGAGGAATTCTGCACGGTTTCAGTATTATGCTGAAATAGAAACCAAATACCACACCAAACTTACTGTATGTCAGATCTCTAGCTGTTTAACTATGCATGCTCAGTTACTAAACATTCTACCCCCATTTACACCCGAAGTCAAACAGCAGGACAGAGTGTAAAATGCTTATTATAGCATGTCTTAATTGGCACTGAAAGTTGAAGAACCAGTTTCTGATTGGGAAGAAAAAAAAAGAATGGAAAATATCACTTAAAAATAAAATTCTCTCCTTCTTCCCTGTCAGTTTAAGTATGTGTTAGAATTAAAGAAACACAATATACAAGTTCTACTTCCCCTGTTAAATTCTCAAAATATTACTTTAAAAATTAATGGTAATGAGTTGAAACCCTATAAAAAGCTTCTGCTGCCCCACCCCTTTCTCATACAGTATACACTTAAAATGACACAGCTTCTTAAGCCAAGAAACTTTGGACCAATAGCTGGTACTGAAAGTACACAAGCTGTACAAACTAGACTTAACTAGCCAAGTGTTGGTGCAACCTGCCTTTAAACAGGCTCTGAAGCAAAGAGCATGCCAACAATCCAGCATTTCCCAAGCAACTCTTCTTCCTTTTACATAAACCCCCCAAACAACCAAGCAAGATATCTAACCTCTAACAGCAGTGCAGAATGCCCAGTCAGTACTATACTTTAGTAAGAGAATTACACTCAGTTGTCCAGGTTTCTATCTGATAACATTTAGTGAGGTCTCTGAGCACAGGCAGCCCAAGGATATTTAAAAGGGCAGCTCCTCAGTCTGGCTGCTAGCAGAGGTTA
>NW_020173666.1:11005576-11067967 GCF_003031525.2 Neophocaena asiaeorientalis asiaeorientalis | reverse complement strand
GAAGAAACGGGGGGGGGGGGGGGGGGGGGGGGGGGGCAGCAAAATCTCTCTCTCTCTCTCTCACACACACACACACTACTTGCTCTGGATCCCAGACTTTCACTTGTCACACAGACTTCCAGTTGCATGTCCTGCAAGTTCCTTTAGATTAACAGCGAGGACTTCAAAATCAAGTCAGGAACAAGGCCTCCGTTCAGGGACCTTCACCCTGTTACAAAAAAACCCCCACGAAGGAGCAGAACAGCCATGCAATGGGCAAACAAACTAGCAGATCCCCACCTGTGCCTCAAACACACACATGTGCACACAAGGTTTACGGGCAGTGCTTAGACACTTGTTTTAGTAAACTGTTAAGAAACAGGAACAGGCTCCTATGCCCTATGCTTACAAGCCTTTTACATTTCCTTTTGTTTTCTCTTTGTGGCTAAATGAACTGATTTTTAAACGAGCTGAAAAAGACCGTTACAACTACAGTAAATACACATTTTAATGTGGATACTGTCCCCTCTAAAATAAGCAACACTGAACGAACAGACTATGAAAGCCATCAGGAAATTTTACTATGACTTTACATTTCATTTTTTAAGGCTTAAAATTTTTAAATAATTAGATTCCACCAAAATCTCAAACACTATTCTTAACCACAAGAGGCTTTCCGTTATTAAATACAGCTGGAAATAAAACCAAAACAAAATTTAGTGAGAATCACTGAAAATGGAACTTGTTCTGCTTCAATTTATGTTTGAACATAAGGATTAATTTAACTGAGAGAACATCCAGCAAAGGTACCAGGTTTTAACCTAAAACAACCATCATCTACATATAACTTACACTGGGACGATAAAGGCTACATTTGGCAGCTGTAATAAAGATATAAAAGTTATATATCATAACAAACCTGAGGTTTTTCCCCTTCAGAGCTATACTTATTTTCTGGTAGATACTTATTTTCATCTCAGGAAAAGTAAGTAGGAATAAGTAATTTAACAGACAAGAAGAGGCCAATGTCTATTAGAAAATAAGAAATACGTTCAACACCATATTTTATAAACAACAACTAAGCACAGCCTTCATGTTTAACACATCACTGCAGTCTCTGACATTCAAAAGTTTAAACCAGTGCGCACTAGTTTGCACACTAGTTCACACACACAGATTGTCACTGTGACAAATACCCAGGTGTGACTATTCAAGAGAGCATCACACTGTGATAATGCTACAACGTAAAGGAGCCACACAAGGGAAGTGTGGTTTATCCTTTCAGAGTCCTTTATCAGTATTATTTTTCTTCATCTCACTCACAAGCTTTTCACCACTGACTGATTCTGGTTTTAACCATCTTTATGCTATAGATCAAAGGTAAAACAGAGACTGACTCACAAAACAAAAAAAGTGTGAAAAGAGCTTGAGATAGGGGCATGTACACATTTGTTTCAGAAGTTTTCACTTAGATGTTACTTTTAACAAATGCCTAGGGACTTCCCTGGTGGCACAGTGGTTAAGAATCCGCCTGCCAATGCAGGGTACACCGGTTTGATCCCTGGTCCGGGAAGATCGCACATGCCGCGGAGCAACTAAGTCCGCGTGCCACAGCTACTGAGTCCGTGAGCCACATGTACTGAGCCTGCGCTCTAGAGCCTGCAAGTCACAACTACTGAGCCCACGAGCCACAACTACTGAGCCCGTGTGCCACAACTACTGAAGCCCGCGTGTCTAGAGCCCGTGCTCCGCAACAAGAGAAGCCACCGCAATGAGAAGCCCGCACACCACAACAAAGAGTAGCCCCCACTCGCGGCAACTAGAGAAAGCCTGCACACAGCAACGAAGACCCAACGCAGCCAAAAATAAATATAAATAAATAAACTTATTTTTTAAAATGTCTAAACATTTACTGAACACCTTGTATGGACCAGTCCCTTCACTGGGTGCTTAACATCTTACGGTGTAAAGGATGACCAGGAAGGAAACACTAGTTATACTGTGCTATTGTGAGGAAGGATAAGATCAAAACTATGTCCTGGCTCTAGTGTAGAGGCCAAGAGCAGGAGTACTTCTGTTTTCTTTTATAATGAAATGAATTAAGTACTAATGGCAACATGGGACTATGAAGAAAATGTAGAATAAAATGTCAAGGACAGGGCTTCCCTGGTGGCACAGTGGTTAAGACTCCGCCTGCCAATGCAGGGGACATGGGTTCGAGCCCTGGTCCAGGAAGATGCCACATGTGGCAGAACAAGTAAGCCCGTGCGCCACAACTACTGAGCCTGCACTCTAGAGCCCGTGCTCCGCAACAAGAGAAGCCACCGCAATGAGAAGCCCGCGCACCACAACAAAGAGTAGCCCCCGCTCGCCGCAACTAGAGAAAGCCCGCGCGCAGCAACAAAGACCCAACGCAGCCAAAATAAATAAACAAGTGAGTAAGTAACATCAAGGACACATAAAATATTTGAGGGGCTTCCCTGGTGGCACAGTGGTTTGAGAGTCCGCCTGCCGATGCAGGGGACGCGGGTTCGTGCCCCGGTCCGGGAAGATCCCACATGCCGCGGAGCGGCTGGGCCCGTGAGCCATGGCCGCTGAGCCTGCGCGTCCGGAGCCTGTGCTCCGCAACGGGAGAGGCCACAGCGGTGAGAGGCCCGCGTACCGCAAAAAGAAAAAAAAAAATTGAAAAGGAAAAATATTCCCATGGTATGAGTTCAAAAGATACAAAGAGATAAACAATGAAAAGAAAGACTGTCTCCTACTTCCCAGGATCCCCTCCACAAAGCTTACTGCTAATAGGTTATTTATCTTTCCACAATCATTCAATGCACAACCAAGTATAAATGTGAATTTAAATCCTTTTTCCTTTAAAAACAACTGGAGCGTATTTGCTATACACAGTCTATTCTGTGGTCCCTTAACAATACATTATCTATCCCCTTCTATACCTGCACCTAAACATCTACGTTATTCTCTTGTTTTTTGCTATGCAGTATTGTATTAGTCAGTTCTGTGACTTATTTAACCAGTCCCCCACTGATAGACATTTAGGTTGTTCCCAGGCTCTCCCTACTTCATACAGCACTATAATAGACATCCTTGTGCATACATCTTCAGCTGAAATACTTCTGTAGCGTTACTCTCCACAAGGGGAACTTCTGCCAAAGGGTTGGTACATTTAAAATTTTGATGGAGGCTGGCAAAGTGCTCTCAGCAAAAGGAGTGTCAATTAACACTCACAGTCTATCACCTGGCTAAAGATGTTTACCTTAGCATCAGGGTATGCCCAACCACAGTACAAAAGGCAGCAAACTCAGACCAGGGGAGAGGTGGGAGGACTGGTAGATAGTAACAGAAGAAAACAATTTAGACAAACAAACAGTTGTGGTACTAAGAGGTTGGGGAGGCTAAGCCAAGAAGCTAGCAAACACTGGTTGTCTTTAGAGTCCTGCAGAGAGAGCTTCAGATCTGAAACAAAGGCAACAGGGAGCCACTATGGCTTCTAGATCTGGAATGTGATGATTCTCATGTTATTTAAGAAAGGTTTTTCCAATAATCACATGAAGTACAGATGTACCAGAAAGAGAATGATGAAGGTACTTATTACTACTCCAATAATCTAAAGTGAGGTGACGAGGATCTGAGTAGCCTCATAGCATCTCACAATATCTAGGTCAGAATAATTTCTCGCTCCTTCTCCCTTCCTGCTTTGGAGACTCCTATCATCAATCCCAAACCCTAATGGGAAACAGATAGGGTCCTGGCATGTAAGACACTGTAGTGGAGAGGAGGGTGCAATCAACTCCACAGAGAAAATGCCTGCTGGCCACACAGGGCTGCCAGTCACATGAACTCATCACTCTGCCCATGAAACTTCCCGTGCTACTGACCTATTTTAGTTTGTAGATACATAAATTTAAAATATCCTTTCCAAAAAGAAAACAATATAAACCTATAAAGTATCCACTTCGAGAATGGACCAAATCACCCCCCTGCCTCCTCAGGAACGCCCTAATGGAAAGAGTACGATCTAGGACAGCTGACACTGCAGGCAGGGCTCCGTGACAGGTGCTGTGCACACTCCACCTTTATGATAACCCCAGGAGATGGTCCCTATTATCTATCACCTTGTTTTTTACCACGAGGAGACAAAATCTCAAGCAATTTGCATAGCTAGTGTCTGAGCACACTGCGAGAGTCTCTACGTGATGAACAAATCTTCATTTCCACCCTAACTGTACTCTACGGACAACTGTCAGCGCTAAGCACCATCATAAGGATTTGATGTAATTTTAACATTTTAAGGTATTATCCTAGCTTCCACCTATTCTCCTAAATTCCCTTTTTCAAAAATTACGAATCTTAAGTATTTTGTATGTGGGATACTTCCAAAACATTCAAGTATAATATTATGAATTAAAAAGTATTCAAACTCCCACAAATCTGAATACAAGGCCACTCTACCTACGACTCGTTATCATCAAATAGTCGTTTAAGGTCCACAGGCTGATGGAAAACGAGATAAAGAGACCCATCTTGCCTCCTCAGATCCTCTGCTGGTTCCTCTCTTTCCCTCCAAGGACTCCACGCAGACTCCTGGATGGTGATGATTCCCGAATCTCTCTACTTCAAGTCCCATATATCTTAACTGCATTATGAAGGAGTCCCTTGTACTCAAGGAGTCCCCTGTATGTCAAGAAATGACTCTCTTAACTGTCCTCCTCAAATCTGATCCCCTTCCTTCAAGGGCCACCTGGTCAAGGGCATCACCATCCACATGGACTTCTCAGAGCCATTCCACACCCCTTACCTCTCTCACCATCCATATAGACCTGACACATGACCAGACCTAAAATCACTGTCAAGTCCACCCCCTTCATCTTCCCTGCAGCTGTCAGCTCCTTTACACTACAGCCTCTTGCCCGCCACGCCACCAGAGCAGACTTGCTAAAACACAAATGGCCATGGTGCGCTACTGCCTGGTAAGGCCTCCTCCGTGGTGCCTACAGAATGAGGCCCACAGTCCTTGCTCCGGCACAGAAAAGCTCATCAAACAACCTCCAGTTGCCACCCCAGCTTCATCTTGGCCTTCCCCCGGGCCCACTGCAAGTCCTCAGCTTCACGCACTTGACTGCTCAGAGGCTTCCACAGGGCCACCTGCCTGCACGTGCAACTCTCTCAGTCCAGGTGGGTGCCCTTCCTTCTGTGTCTGCGAAGCATCGCTGTCTTCAAGATCCTGTTAGAAATTAACTCCTCCATTCCCCCAAACAACTACCTCACAACTTCAGATGTATTCTTAAAATACAGCATTATAAATTCTTAAACTATTTGTGTGTGTATCTCCTGAACTGGACTCTTACTTCCTCTTGGGTTCCCAGCGCTGAGCACCGACAGGTACTCAAAAGCCTGGTGCATTACTGACTGAATGCCTTCCAAGAGCTTACACTTAGAATTAGACACAGCAATACAAAATAAATGTATGAGGACAAACATAAAACTGAACAAAACTTGGGCTCACGTCCAAGAATATTTATCATGTTAACAGCTACACTGCCTGGTAGCAATATGCTACAAAACACATTTTGCTGTTTGTTACTGGCAGTCTTACGGCAAAAAGATGACTATAAAAGAATGTAGTAAAAAAACAAACAAAAAAAACTGGAAATTAAGAGGCAGGGAAAAGACTATCGTGATCATCAGTGGTGTCATCAAAAACGAGAAAAATCAAGACATCCTTTACCTCCTAATGATCAGAACAGCAATGAGATATTCTTGCAGGAAAAAAAAAAAATCTGATAATGAGTTTGATAAAGCCTGTATATCTAACTACCAATTTGTAGGAAATTAAAAAGGGCTGAGGAATACATTAAACCATAGCAAATCAATCAGCAAATCTCAAACTGTGGGAACCTACTAGAAAAATGACCTAGTTTCTTCAACAAGTAAGTTGTAACAGCAAAAAGGAAAGGAGAGAGGGAGAGATGAAGAGATGAAGAAAGAGGAAAACTATAGAGATGAAAAGGTATCAACCAATTATGAGAGTGGATTTTATCTGGACCTTGACTCAAACTACCCCACAATGTAAATTAAACAGAAACATTTAATCCATTTATGAAACTACTGGAAATTTGAACACTGGATAATTGGTATGAAAAAATATTCTTTAAATGTGATAACTGTATTATGTTTGTGTTTCTCTTTTTAAGCCCTTTATTTTTTACAGCTATATACTGAAATATTGACAGATTAAATGATACAATAGCTGGGATTGACTTCAAAATAATATTGAGGGCGGGGATTGGGGGGGTGAAGGAAGAGCAAATGTACACACAACAACACTGGCCATATAATCGCTGAAGGCTGAGTGATGGGTGTGTGGGGCTCCTTATATTTTTGTCTACTTCTGTTCATTGTTTGAAAATGTCCATTTAAAGTAAAATGGAGTTAATGGTATGAAAGACGAATTCAGGAATCCAGAACTGGGACTGAGGCTGTGGTACTGACTCCGGCTTACACCTGCAAGACCACAAAACTTCTGAATTGGTCCCTTGCCTGCAATCCTCAATCTCCCAAGATAGCCCACTATGCGTTGACCATTTACTCTTTCACAGTTTCTTAACCTCCCCCCATTTTATCTTTAACATGTTTGCTGTATTATTTAATCCTAACACTTCACTGTCTTAAGAAAAAAAAAAAATCGGACTTCGCTGGTGGCGCAGTGGTTAAGAATCGGCCTGCCAATGCAGGGGACACGGGTTCGAGCCCTGGTCTGGGAACTTCCTGGCGCAGGAACTAAGCTGTTGCTCCACAACTACCGAGCCTGTGCTCTGGAGCCCGCGAGCCACAACTATTGAGCCCCTATACCACAACTCCTGAAGTCCGCGTGCCTAGAGCCCATGCTCCGCGACAAGAGAAGCCACCGCAATAAGAAGACCATGCACCGCAACAAAGAGTAGCCCCCGCTCGCCGCAACTAGAGAAAGCCCACGTGCAGCAATGAAGACCCAACGCAGCCAAAAATAAATAAAATTTTAAAAAATTAATAAATAAAAAGAAATCCTTAAAAGCATTAAAAAAAATCCCTCCATAATCTTAACCAAATTAACCTTCCCAGTTTCATTTTCCCCTAGATCCCCAGGTAAAACCTCCTTATATTGACTCTGACCCTTTCTGGACCTCATCCCCTGATCAAGATGCCCTCCTTGCCTAAATCTGACACTCTTACACTTACTTTGGCTCAGCCTCTTAAAGGCCCAGTGTCCAATTTCACTGACTCCGAAATGCCTTTTCCAGCCACAGATCTCGCCAGAGACCACAAACACTTGAGTCAAACCAACCCAAGCTCAAATTCCAACTTCTGGACTATTCACTAGCTGTGCAACCCTGAACAAATTTTCCTGAGTTGTTTCCTGCTCTGGAAACGATATCAGATTGAGCGGCGCTGAGAAGGCTCAGGGGACAGTGCCTCCTTCCCTCCCAGTGCCTCTGCAGCTCAGGCACATGGTACTTCAAGAACAGGGGCTGAATGGGGTTTCTTATATATCACGACTGCTACCTTTTAGGATAATGGTAAGTCACTTTAATTCTAAGTCCATATCAATACTTTCCCCTGCATCTTCCTTCACCCTTGCTCCAAAAATCTTTCACATCAGATTAAAAAAATCACAGGACCAAAGCTCATATGGGTTTTTTTTTACTGCTACTGGTTCCACAGGCAGACTCTAAGCTTATATTAAAGCCTTATTATCTGTAATATACTAGATATACTGCTGAGTCCACAGGCTAGATTCAGCATATTGTTAATTTTCTATTAACTGAAAGGAATAATTATTTCCATTAAAAAAGAACCATTCTAGAAAAAGAACAGGCTTATCCAAACTACTTTGTTATTTTCTTTCTGATGAGTCTCATTAATATTGATAATAGATCCCTCGCTACCACTGTAGCCTGCCATCAACAAGAATGTCACTATGACACGGGACTTACCAGTATACCTGAGGCTGCAGCTGCCCCTACGCCTGCACTAAAGAGAAACCATGAGAGGACTGGAGATTAGAGAGAGGAGCCAGCAAGAGCAGCTGCCTCTCCTACGTTAATCAAGTTAGGACCCTGGAGGCCACTACTCTGGCATTCAAGACTTAAGAAAATCCTTTATTTTATTTTGGTTTTTGCAAGAACTTCTTCCCAAACTAACAAGGGGTCCAGAGTGAGAAGGGAAGCTACATGGTTACCTAAATTTCACTTCTCCTAAAATACTAAAGAGAAATATGAAGATACTCAAGAGCTAAGGACTAAAGTAATTAAGATTTTTAATAGATTAATTAATTTTATTAAACTCACAAAGCAAATGAGCCACAGCAAATGTTCAGCTGTACTTTTTATAGGGAAAAATAGTGTATGTAATTAATAATAATAATAATACACAGAGCAAAAAGAAAACCCAGCTCTGTAACTTATCACTTAAAGAATTTCCTCATCCATAAAAACAAGGTAACAGGAACTTATCTGCAAAAGTTATATTAATGATTAAAGGAGGGACTAAGCAATGAGCACTGTGCTTGACACATTTAAATGTTCAATAAATGTCAGCTATTGTTATTTACATTATCTAAAACCACATTTAAGAAGAAGAATCAAAATTTTCACTGAACCACTGGAACTTCCTCCTGTGACCACGATGCTGCTGACAGCAGCAGCTAACAGTTACGTAACATTTACTCTTCCCCAGGCACCCCTGAGAGTACTTCACTCACTGAATAAACGCTTATGGTCTCGACATCAACTCCACGAAATAAGTACTATTTTCAGATGAAGAAACTGAGGCACAGAGGTTGAGAAACTCGCCCAAAGTCCAAACTACAGAGTCAGAAACTCTGGGTGTACAGTTCAACAGTGTGTTTTAACAGGCCTTCCAGGAGATTCTAGTGCTCACCAAAATTGGAAAAACCCTGGGTGAACAATTGCAAAGGCCCATAACACTGGCCTTAAGACCTGAATTTCAGCCTATCTCTGAAACAAAATGCATCTCTACTGTAAACAACAATAAAGAAGACAGTAAACCCTAGGGAACTATATTCAAGCTCCTGTGATAAGCCATAATGGAAAAGAATATGAAAAAGAATGTGTATAACTGAGTCACTTTGCTGCACAGCAATAATTAACACACTGTAATTCAACTATACTTCAAAAAAAATAAAATAAAACAGAGTTGGGATCAAAACCAAGTCCCACCACATTCAGGCATAACTTGCTGTAGGACCTCTGAGGGTCATTGTTAACATAATATAGGAGGTAACATCTATCTGCCATGCTAGAGTACAAGATTGGAAAGCTCTGGTTAGTGTTTCTGCTCTCCATGGCTCTCAAACTTTGGAAGGCATCAGAATTGCCCGCAGGAGTTAAATGCAGATCCCCAGCTACTCCCCACCCCTCCCCCAAAACAGTTTTGGAGTAAGAGAACTTACTTGAGCAAACACTCCAGGTGACTGTGATGCAGACAGTCCCTTTTTTTCTTTTTAGGAAACCACAGGTGTACATGTATCCAACGGCTCCGCCTTACCCTACTCTGAGTTCTATCTTTCCTTCACCTCCCAAGGCTAAATAGTGCAAAGAGATATGCATCCACTCCTCTCCCCAAAGTCTAGCACTCTAAGGAAAATCAGTCAGTGGACTGGAGCTAGTTCTGCTATCCTTCCAGGTAAAAAGGTGGTCACTGCCCACACTAGCAATGCAGTTCTAAAAGTAACCCTATGTTTCAAACATCTGCAGAGAATCATCTTCTGGAATACATATACATAGAGCTTGTTACCCTAAGAACTTTTAAAAATCAAAGAAATTGATGAAGGAAGAATTTTACTGTTATATATGTAAGTTATGTTTTACTTTATTTTCTATACTTCAACAAATTGAAATGAGCATTTAAAGACAAATGAAGACAGCTGAGAGTAGCAAAAAACAATCCAGGAAAAATAAAAATTCCTCAATCTCCCTAGTGTCAGGATTTAAATATCAAACAAAGAGAACTGTATGAACAAATATAATGAGCCTCGATGATGCTTCTAACTGCATAACCTATTCTATCCTCAACTTCATCCCTCAGTCCCAATGGGGCGTCAGAGGAGAGAGAAAGTTGAAGGGGTATGAAGAGAACCACATCAGGTGTGAGTGCCAGTTCCTCGCGATATCCCCATCTACAGAGGAGGGGCTTCCTCCCCCACCTGCTCGCCGAGTCTGGGCAACTAGGATAAAGAGCTAGAGAACAAGTCCCGAGTGTACCCAAGTGTCCGGGCATCCAGTTCAATCCCATGGCTCCATCTCTACTGGAGACGGAGACGGAGATGGGGGAGAGGGGAAAGAAAAAAGTGAGGAAAAGAACTTTAAAAAGCTCACTCACTACTACAGCTACGTTAGAAACAGGGAATGGTGTGGAGCTTAAATGATTTTTAGACCAAATCCTGCTCTCGTGTTTGAGATTTTTCTTCAGCTTTTCATAAAACGTATCTTAAACAACGTACGGTTTTCCTCTTCTATCACCACAGCAGACAGTCACAGCCAGCTGATTGGATCTTCTGCACATTTCTAAGGGAGCCTGACGCTCCGACGAGCAGCCTGTGGGACAGGTCGGAGCACAGCCTAACCCGGGGCCAGGCTGCACACACATCCCAGGCCTGCCTGGGGCTTTCCTCTTCTCAGGAGGGAGCTTCCATCACCTTCCCAAAAGTCAATTAAGTACTGAAAATATGGTTATTGCTATATAATTGCTCACTTCCTGGCTTTGTTTTCCTTTAATTCTGGTACTTGAAAGGAAGAAAATTATTTTAAAAATATTCTGAACATGAATATGGATAGCATTATCAAATTATAGTCCAATGCAGTTAGAGTCCCAGGTACAATCCAAAACATAAAAAGAGTAACTATTGAAAGTTTTCCATCAGAGAGCCAAAAATGCTTTATTACTGGAAACAATCTGTGCAAGATGTGAGAATTTTCTCTTCCTTTTCTCCACTTTTAATAAAATAAAAGCAAAGACCCAGGCAAGCATGGTTGCATAGGACCACCCTGATTTTTATAGCAATTAAAAACAAAACATTCATAGCAAATTTTAACATTATCAAAAAGTTTTTCTTCGTTCTCCAGTAGTTTTTCCTATTTGCTTATTTAAGAAGCTTTCAGGAATAACAAGAACCAAAACAAAACACACACACGAATACACACACGGAACTGACAATTCTACATAAACTGAAACTTTTATGGCAGCAAGTTACATCTATAGTATGTTCAAAATTAGTGCTACATTTTTAATGTACTGCTCTGTCTCCCACGGGACAAAAAAGTAGGAGAGAGGGGAAAAGTTGCCACTTTCTCATTCCTGTCCTCCTAACCTCTGACCCCTACTCTCCCCCCCAAGCCAAGAGCCTTGCCAAGCAGGCCCTGAGCACCACGTGAGCTCCCAGGAACGTCTCCAACCTGAGTCTAGAAGCAGTTATGCGGTTGGTTACCCAAGCGAACAAGCAGAAATCAGTCTAGGAGTGGGCCTTGCTCCGACCTGAAAGCAACTCAAAAGTTTTCTCCTCAGATGCTCACAAGCTCTTTAAACATAAAAGGAAATCCCCAGCCCTGGTTCAAAGCCTAGGACAACTGCGAGCCTGGTCAGCAAGAAGGAAAGAGAGTCAAATGCAAAGGAAACCCCAGGCTTTACTAGCAATCTCCTTTAAAACAAAGAATACCTTTATCAACTGACATCCCAAAAGTTTTTATTATCAAGTTAATTAACAGACTCCTGTGTTAATATCTAAATGCTGGGCAATTAATGGCAGCAAGCTATAAATGTCCTTGTCTTTGCTCTGACAACAAAATCTTATAAAGCAAACGATATGAGTGCTTCAGTAATGTAACACAGGCCTTCTATGCCTAATTTCCTCCCAAAGCTGCAGAATACAAGTGGCTTATAAATTAACATCCTGTTATATAAATAATAAGAAACAAAGATTAGAATAAATAATTAACAATAAAGAAATGTCTGTGCCACAATGCATCACCGTCAATACACTTAATGTAACATCTGAACTCCTTCACAGACTTCAGTGGCAAGTTATTAATTCTGAAGTATTTTACCCTCATTTCCAATGCTATCACCTTTTTTTCAAAATGATGCCCATTTTCCAAATACTTTGTTTACTGCATCTCCTTTTGAAAAATTCTGTCCACAAAGATGCCCAAATAAAGTGGTATTTTAGAAAATATAATTTAAACACTCGTTTCTACCGACGCACATGTAAGCAGACTTAGACTTCCAATTGGCTTAACTACTGAGCGATGATCCACTGTTACAAGTGAACTGCTGAGCTAGAACTATTTTCTGCTTTAAAAAAATTATTGAAAAATAACCTTTTACTTCATTCTTAATCACTGAGGAAAAGCAATGAAATTCACCAGTTCCAAGCATAATTAATATGTTCCTTCTAAATGACCTTGACTACTGAACCAAACTTAAGAGTCTAGTTCAGTATCATTCAGGATTGGGCATTACCTCTGTTCTCACTAACAAAGAGTTAGTCCTACCCCAAGATCATTTTTTCTCTCACCAGCAAACTCTTACTCATTCTTCAAGACCTCCTCTGGGACACTTTTACTAGTATCTAGTCATAGCTCGAAAACACACCTCTCCTACTGTACTGTCTGTCATCTGCCCATGTTGACCCTTCTATTCAGCTGGGAATTCCTTCACTTCAGATACAATGTCTTATTAATCACTGGATTCCCAGCATAGAGAACATTCCCAAGCACAAAGGGATTCAATAAACAGTTTATGTTTTGCTTTTCCTGTCTTCTGCAACTTTTCCAATAAGCCTGAGGTTAAAAAAATATATTAAAAAGATAAAAGTTGTACCTTGAGAAGTATACACATTCATAATACCCAGTATTTCTCTCAAGAATCTGAGATAATTCTATCGGCTGGAAAAAAACTATACCTAAAAAGGCAAAGTTTGAAATACTCTCACTGCTTTAAACTAGAGTTTTGTTATTACTGTTGTGTTTTAAGACCCTGATATATCCTCTTTAAACTGAGACTTACTTGAATGGAGTTACCTCCTACAAATTTTCTCTAAGGAAAGAAAGATTTTTTTCTAGCTATGGAAACAACAGTGTAGTTTAAAGCCATGAAAACAGTGTTCTGCAAGGCTGCCGACTGTCACAGTCCTGGAAAGGAAGCTAAATCAGCACAAGACCAATGTCAAAGGAAAGGGTATTGACGGACCGTCTGGTTTCCATACCAGGCAACTCCCTTCAGGTTACTCGATTCTTGGAACACTGCCCTGGACACCTAGCAGCTGCTTCCGTTAGGAGCAGTGGGTAGAAGGTCTGGGAGAAACGTGTGCCACAAGAGAAACATGATCTCTTCTCCAGCATCTCACGAGAGTGGAACTGAAGTAGGACAGGAGTTGAGAGGCAAAAGGAAAAAGACGACGAGTCTATAGGTACAAGGAGGAGAGAGGAAGGTAACGAGAGTTTGCTCTCGTTACAGTGAACCAGGAAACAAACCTACCTATAATACTTTATGACCCAAGAATGACAAAATGGAAACTTTGAAACAAAAAATAAAACCATGAAAACTTACGGCATTAAGGGAGGTTTTCTCTACTGTACCGAATTATTAAATCTCAGGTGAAGGAGTTTGAGCAAGTAAACTAGGATACAAAAATGCTTCCAAATGGAAGCAACCTCTTCAAATAGCTTTTTTTTTAAAACAAGAATTAAATTTTAAAAGAATTTTAAAATTAACACCTTTTAAAAGCAGGAAATGTCAGCATGCTGAGTAAATAAAATGTTTGGTGACTGGACAGTTCATGTCCCTGTTGTATTAGTTCATCTCTTGGACTACAATAGGAAGAATAAACCAGGCCTACTATTACTTACTGATTTTTACTCTGTGTGTGTGTGTGTGTGTGTACACTTTATTTGCAAACTTAGGATATCTCCACACTTTGGGGTACCTTACTTTTTCTGTTAAACAATTCTGTGAGCATGTTATTTAAAATGTTCAATATTTTCATTGTATATAATGCTGTTATATGGTAATAAATTGCATGGATTCAAACCCTGTTCACAATTTTGAGCTGTTCATACAATATAACTCTATCACTCTCATTCGTACCAGTGGAGTTCATTGTTATTACACACATAGATGCAAGCCTCTGACTATTTCACAAGTCTTCTAATGTAGACACATCTGAGCAATATTTTATTATAAACTTTCTGTCCTTTCCATTACATTTATGGCATTATACTGATGTTTGAAACTTTGTATATAGGTAACTCATTATGTATGAACTTTATCTCAGAAAAAAATAAGGAAGCCTAAGTTATTCATATTGATAAGATTTCAAGGGGGCGGTTAGTTGTCACAAGGATAAGGAAATGCAATGAAATTTAAGGGTGTAAGGTAGGAATGCTAGATTGTCCTATGATGTACAAGAGATTGATCCAACAGATCATCATACCACATCACACATTCATTTCACAAGTCCCAGCATTCATTTAGATTTAAAAACAAACAAAAAGCTAACTATTTGTCTAAGCCTAGAACCCAACTCCATTCTGCATATAAGAACAAACTATTGTTAAAACAACTTTATTGATATACTGAATTTTCTAGGAATAAAACTACCATATATACTGATGGAAGATTATATTTTGTTTTGGTCGGACTCTGACCAAGAGCTGCTCATCATCTTAAAAGATGACATCTCCACTGACAACCCTGCCTAAGACATCTGAGAGGCTGATACCACACTCCTGCATCAGCCTCATTGTGTAGCTGTCAGGCCCACACTGATCCCACATATACACGCAAGCTTTCATTTCACAAACCTTCAATGTAGTCATGCCAGAGCACTTATTTAGTTAAACACACAATATTTTATTATACACCACTTTCTTTTCACTTTTCCATGTACAGTTAGTGCATTATTGAGAACTGTTTAAAAATTTTGTGTAGTAACATACAGTATCTATGAATTTTGTATAGGTAACATATTACCTATGAATTTATTTCAAAAGAATAAAGGAGGCAGTAGAAAAGTTTTATTATAGGGACTTCCCTGGTGGCGCCGTGGTTAAGAATCAGCCTGCCAATGAAGGAGACACAGGTTTGAGTCCTGGTCCGGGAAGAGCCCACATGCCACAGAGCAACTAAGCCAATGCGCCACAACTACTGAGCCGGTGTTATAGAGACCATGAGCCACAACTACTGAGCCCGCGTGCCACAGCTACTGAAGCCTGCATGCCTAGAGCCCGTGCTCCACAACAAAGAGAAGCCACTGCAATGAGAAGCCCACACACTGCAACGAAGAGTAGCCCTCTCTCGCCGCGACGAGAGAAAGCCCGCACGCAGCAATGAAGACCCAACACAGCCAAAAATATAAGCAAATAAATTTATTTAAAAAAAGTTTCATTATAAAATAGGAATGTACTGTCTGTATGTTCTAAATTATTATATTACATGTTTATATGGTTTTAAACTGTATACAAGATATCAAATAAACAACCAGAAAATAGAAGACAGTACCAGTTCCAGGAGTATGGCAGATTGGATACTCTAAGTACCTATAATTGAAATATCTAAAATACTTGATAACATGCCTTTTTAAATGGATCACAAACTTGGCATGAATGTGACTGAAACGAAGAACACAGAAAGTAAACCAAGAACATGGAAAGTAAGAGAGCAATAGAAACTGACTTCTGTTTTGGGTTTTAACTTTCCATTTGATGACTATACAGGGAACAGGGGAAAGGAGGAATCTAGGGCCCCCCAAAAGGGAGTAAAATATGAGACAATACCTCTCAAATAACTTAGGGACTAAAAAGGGCTACATCCATCATTTAAGAGCATGAAAACTCACTAAAGAGAAGGGAAAAATACCTGTCTTGAACTTGATACTGAGAGGTAGGAGGAGTTAAGAAATGACTCCTTTGAGAATTAGCAACCACAGGCTAACCATCACCAGAGTTTCTGGTCAAAATTAACACTTCATGGTGCGCTCTATAAAACCTCAAGAAGAGAATTCCATTTAAAATGGTCCCAGAGGCCATATGACCTGAACCCACTGATCAATCTTAATACCAGTTGTGGTAGGACAACGAAATATTAGGATGTTAACATCCTGATGTAACACCCTCACTTCATCACCTATGAAGTATACAAACCATGTCAGTCAGTAAGGACGTGTAACAAGCCACCCCAAACTTAGTGGCCTAAAGCCACCAGCATGTATTATGCTCACAGATTCTGTGGGTGAGGAATTCGGACAGAGTACAAAAGGGAGAGCCTATCCTCATCACAATGTCTCTACAGCCTCAGCTGGAAGACAGTTGATAGTCACCAGACGGCCTGGGGCTGCAACCATTTGGAGGCTTCTTCACTCAAAGGGAGGGTCACAGACCCCTCCACTAAACAGAAACAGTGACCTAAACACAATCACAGACAAAAATGTTTAACTTCAAGCCTTTGGATCTAACTTGCAATTTACAAGAAACAGAGGGGCTAGATGAACAAATTAAGCCACATCAAGGGAAAACAATCAGACAAAGCCATTTCATAGGACAACTGACTCAGTTTTTTCAACATGCCAAAGGCATGAATGGGGGTGGGGTAAAAAAGAACTGTTCCAGATAAAAAGACTTAAGGACCAAATCAATGTAGTAACCTTGTATGAACTATAAATAAGGCATTCTGATGACAACTGGGGATATCCGAATATGGCTAGGTTAGCAAATGTAAAGAACTTATGGTGGCATGTGAATGCGCATTCTATCATCCTGTTTGTCAGCCTATTAAGAACTTTCTAAGCAATAAAACTTTACAAACTAAAACATGAAATATGATTCCTGATGACTAGTGCCCACAAGCAACTGGCAAAAGCATACAACAATCCTTCTGAGGGAACAGGACACAAACCCAAGCCTCAATAAAACTATTTAAAAAGATGAATGAAGGGAAGTCAGAAAATTCTTAGAACTAAAAGAGAACAAAAATAATGCACATCAAAATTTGAGAGATTTGGGCTTCCCTGGTGGCACAGTGGTTGAGAGTCCACCAGCCGATGCAGGGGACACGGGTTTGTGCCCCGGTCCGGGAAGATCCCACATGCCGCGGAGCGGCTGGGCCCGTGAGCCGTGGCCGCTGAGCCTGCGCGTCCGGAGCCTGTGCTCCGCAACGGGAGAGGCCACAACAGTAAGAGGCCCGCGTACCGGAAAAAAAAAAAAAAAAAAAAATTTGAGAGATTTAGCCAAAGTAGTACTTAGGAGGAAATTTTTTAGTCATATTTATTTGGCTTTATCAGACAAAAAGCAAGATATAATCAAAGTAAGAACAGAATTGAAACTTATAAAAAAGAACATGTAATAAGGAGGACAGTGACCAAACTTGTTTTGGAAAGACAAACCACTGGCAAGATTAATCAAGATTAATAAAAGAAGGAATAACATTATTAATTAAAATGCTTAACTCTGGATGTTATAAAAATTAAAGAAATAAAGACTATTATGAACTTCAGGTTAATAAACTTGAAAGCCTTGATGAAATGGATACATATATAGGAATATATATAAGTAAAAAGCTGACTCAAGAAGAATTCGATAACTTGATATGCCTATATTCACAAAAGAAATAAGATCAAAAATCAGGAATGGGACAAAAGTTAAAACATCAAGGGCTACACAATCCTTTATGACTTTACAGATGCTTCTACCAAACACTCCAAAAGCAGGTAATTCCAGACTTTAAAGTCTTCCAGTAAGTTTAAAAAGGGGGCTTCCCTGGTGGCGCAGTGGTTGAGAGTCCACCTGCCGATGCAGGGGACACGGGTTCGTGCCCTGGTCCAGGAAGATCCCACGTGCCACGGCGTGGCTGGGCCCGTGAGCCACGGCCGCTGAGCCTGCGCTCCATAACGGGAGAGGCCACAACAGTGAAAGGCCTGCGTACCGCAAAAAAAAAAAAAAAGGACTAGTTTGGGAGCTCCCTGGTGGCCTAGTGGTTAGGATTCTGGGCTTTCACTGCCATGGTCTGGGTTCAATCCCTGGTAGGGAAACTGAGATCCCGCAAGTCACGCAGCAGTGTGGCCAAAAATTTTTTAAAAGGTGGAGGGGCGGGGAGAGGGGGCGAGACTAGTGTCTAACTCATTCTGCAAAACTTCGTAATACAGATAACAAAACCGCACGAGGATAATTACAGTCCAATCCCTTTTATGAACAGTGATTCAAGAAGCCTAAATAAATGTCAGCCGACTGAATTCAGTGATGTGCAAAAAATATGTCACAAGGCTAGGTTTATTCTAGAATGCGTGTTTGGCATAATACTTAAAAAAATGTAATATACCCCAATAACAGATTATAAGAGGGAAAACAAAGTGATCATCCCAAAACACACAAAAAAAACACATAAGATAAAATTCAGCATCCATTCATGATAAATTCTTAGCAACCTAGAAAAAGAAGGGAACTTCCTTATCCAACAATGGGCAGCTACAAAGAAAAGAAAAGAAAAAGAGAGTAAACATTATGTTTAATGATGAAATGCTGAAAGCCTTCTTTTAGATCGGAGATAATACAAAAACAGACAGTCCTTTCAAATGCATTGAAGAAGCTGTCTGAGGAAGGACAAAAGAAGGGGAGATGGGAGAGTTTTTTTTTTAAGCAATTAAAAAAATAAAATTTGGAAAACATACGAGAATCTATAAATGATTAGAGTTAGTAGAATTCACAAGAATTTAAAGGGTCAAAATGTACAATAAAATTTAATATACCAAGTTCATTATATTTGTATATACCTGCAACAATGAGAAAATGTAATATAATAAAAATATAAAATCTATGCTTACAATACCAAGAAAAATATAACGTATATAGGAATAATTCTAACCAAAAAGTACGACAGTTCTTTTTGAAGAATATTATAAAAGAAATTTAAAACTGTCTAAACAAATGAAGAAATGGAGAGAGAAGTCATTCAGGAAGAGGAGGGACAGTGGGGTAGGAATGTGAGAAGAAAAGGAAAATCAGCCCTGAGAACAAGCAGACCGGAGCACCACCCATAGCACATAAGCAGTGCTGAAAGCAGATTTGGACAAGGCCACTTTTTGACAACAAAAATGACTATAAACATCTGCCTCTTCTTACTAACACTGTCTTTCTCTAAGCGACTGGTGCTTCTTTACCAATGACAAAGCCCGGACACACTTAAGTCCTGCCTCATGGCTCAAAATTAAGACACCTAACCACCAAATGCTCACAGCTGCTTTGAAGTAGCCAGTCCAGACTGACCCTCACTCCCCTGATACCTCTTAGAACCAACCAGCACACACCCCAACCCCTACCCTATAAACCTCCCAACCCCACACCTTCCGTGAGGCTCCAAGGGGCGTGTTCTCCCTGGCCCCTAGTAACCCAAGCCAGGTAAACCCAGCTCGTTCTATTACGTGTGTTGCTAATTGTTCAAATGAGGTACTTTTTTTAACTCATTATTTTATAAGTATCACCTATTTCACATAAAACAAAAAAGGTACAATGAAAAAAAATCCCATTATAATAACAACAAAAAAGACAAAATTCTTAGGAAAAAGCACGGTAAAAAATGAAAAGTTTATATGAAAAATAAGCAAACACAAATTGCCAAGAGAGCTCTGAAAAGAATAATGAAGATGTACTAACCCTACCAGATATTAAAACATGATAAAAACTGTACAGTACTGGCGCACTAACAGAAGGACCAATGGAAAAGAATAAAAGTCCCAGAATAACCTCAAACACTGTACATAAAGGAAAATTTTAAAAGTTTAAAAGGAAAGATAACAGTAATGGTTAATTTTATGTGTCAAGTTGGAGAGTATTTGGGGATGAAATTAGCAAATCAGTGACCTTGAGTAAAGCAGATTACCCTCCATAATGTGGGTGGGCCTCATCCAATCAGTTGAAGGCCTAAATAGAACAAAAAGACCAGCCCCCCAAGCAAGAGGGAGTTCTCCAGCAGACTGCCTTCAGGCTTCATCTTTACCATCAGCTCTCCTGGGTCTCAGCCTGCTGGTCCACGCTAGATTTTGGACTTTCCAGCTTCCATAACTGTCTGAGTCAATTCCTTAAAATAAAATATCTTCATCCTAACCAATAAGCTAGTTCTCTGGCGAGACCTAATACAAGAAAAGTTACTTAACCAAGTGGTCATCTAGAGAAAAAAAATTATATTGGATCACACCTCTCTCCATAGATTAGGATAAGTGAAATGTAGAAATTACTCTATGAAAATACTACAAAATAACAGGGGACAGTTCCTTTGTAACTTCAGAGTATGGAAGGTTCATAATCTCACTAAAAATAAAATCCAGATATCATAAAAGAAAACACTGCTAATTCTGACTACATACACATTTTTTTAAATTCAAAAAACCCTTCTGCATGACAAAAAAAATGTACCACAATTAATGTCAAAAGACAAATGATAAGATGCGGAAGTGAGTAATTCATATCACGGACAGAGGTCTAGTCTCCCTAATATACCTAGTTTTTATTATATAAATCAATTTTTAAGAGACAAACAACTGAATAGAAAAATTCAAGATAAAAAGATATGAACTGACAGTCCAGGAATAAAGGAAATGTAAACATTTTTACATATATAAAATGTTCAAAATCACTCATAACAAGAAAAATGTAAATTAAAACTACATTATCAGATTGGTAAAAAGCCAGAAGCTTCTTAAAACCATGCTACTGGCACATGGTAGGTACTCTCACACATCGATGGTGGGAGTATAAACTGGCACAACCCCTAAGAGGAACAATCTAGCAATATTTACCAGAATTACAACTGCATATATCCACTGATACAGCCAGGAATTTATCCTACAGATACACTTGGACATTTGTGAAATGACACATATACAGAGCATCGTGGCATTGTTTGAATTGCAAATAACTAAAAATAATCTAAATGCCCATCAAAAGAGAACTGGTTAAGTACATTATGATATGTCCATAAAATGGAATGAAGCTATAAAAAAGAATGGAGGATTGCTTTATGTACTCCTTTGGAAAGAACCACAGAAAATATATTTAAGTGGGTAGGGAAGGGGGAATGACAAAGAACAGAAGAATGTTTACAGTATGTTACAGTGTACCAACATTTGTGTAAAAATAGAGCTAACAATTAAAATACGGTATTTTGCTTCTTTATATAAAGAAACGTACAATAAACTAATGAAGTGGTTATCTAGCAAAGGGTGAGGAGGGTGGTGAGCTAGGCAAGAGGAACTATGGTGGAGACTGGAATCTGTACCCTTTCCTTGTACTTGTTAATTTTTGAACCATATGAATGTATTGATTATCCAAAACATTACACATTAAAAAATGTTAAAGACACAAAGTGAGGTATCTTAATGGAACCCTAAAATTACCTTTTGTATCAACCACATTAACAAAAGACACAAAGTCATACTTGCTGATTATCTCCTAATACAAAAATCAACAGACTGTGTATGCTATATCTGGGAACAAAAGGAAAGTCTACAGGAAGGAATGTTCTGTCTGTTACGAAACACTGGCTTCTTACATTAAATACAGTTGAGCTCCTTTGTTTTTTAAATGCATGTGAATTCAGCATTCTAAATTCTTATTAAAATTTGGCTTGATTTTGAAAATATTCTAGTGGTTATTTTTACTTTGTTTTGGGATAGATTTGGGGGGATTATTCTGGTTTTGGAGGTGCTAACTATATCTAAAATGCTAGATCTCATTTCCTAGATAAACTTTCCAAATCTATCTGAACATCAAATTCCCTAAAAAGTAAAACTGTTCCTGTCAAACCAGACCCTCTGATTAGACTACCTAAATGTCTCAAGCTACCTAAATGTCTCTGATTTCCATTTCTTTGTCCCAGAAGAGTTTACTGAAACTTAAACTTAAAAAATATTTAGACATTCTATATAGTTAGGGAGTATGAAAACAAGAAAAAATTTCCAATATACTTTGAGAAATATTTGTTTTTCCTCAGAATATACCCCAAAAAATGACAGTATTTACATTAAGGAATCATTTTTATATAGTATTTCCTGACATATAATTTATTGTATTCAAGTCAATAAAATAACAGCAGTATCGTTCAAAGCATAAAAGAGGCCTAAACTAAGCACATTAAAATAGTATTCATTAAAATAAGATTTGACCCGTAGTATGCTTTAAATATTTAAATATGAAGGATATTAAATAACTAATTGCCATGTGGAAGAAGTCATCAGTGAATGCTTCATAAAGGAAGTAAATTTTGAACTTGGTCTTGAAGGAAATGACAGGCACTCAGAATCCTTAATCAAATTGGTTTTACAATCAGAGATTCATTTTAGCTCACTGAAGGAAAATGAGTAATATAATCTCTCTATTGAGTCCTCCTTAAACTCTGATGACATGACAAAACATTCTGTCTACAGAGAAGCTCAATAAGGCTCTGAAAGCCCAGGAAAAGCCTGTAACTTTATATATCATAAACCCAGACACCAGTCTCTCTCACTTAAAAAGAAACGGTATTGAAAGGTTATTTAATTTTCCCACATTTTAATAAAAGACCAGACTGAGTAACTTTGAAATAATGTACATTCCTACCTCTATAAATTGCTTTATATAAAACCAAAATTTTGAAAACATATATGCAAAAAACAAGATTCTACAGATCTTCAATCTCAGCTGTTGTTTTAACATGTTTTCTTTGAAGTCATAAACTCTTTTTGGAACTCAAATAAAAGTCACATGGGAAAAGACTCCAAAGAACCCAAGAAAATACTTAAGAAATCGGCTGAATTTATTAAAATTAAGCTTCATATATTTATATATGTTGCTTAGCATCTACAACCTCTCCAAGCTGTGTAAGTAGCACTTTAAAAACTGAATAGTCAATGTCACTGTCTTCCCCTCTCTTCACCACCCCCAACCCACAAAAATGAAAGGAGAGAGGAAAATATAAAACGCAAAGTTACATTTTGACGCTTATGACGGAAAGTGCTATGAAAGCTCTATTTGAATTCAGAGTACAGGTCCTGAGCTCACGATACCTTTTAATATCACTGAGCGACAATCTCTAAAACAAGATGAAACTTAATCACTGTACCAAATGCATATGTACCATTTTTCTACAAATCATGTAAGCTGACATGCACAGCCCAATAACCTAGGAGTATTTAATGAGGCTGATTTAAACTAGAAAGTGTTTAACACACTTAAAAGTACATGATTCCCTTTAGTATTTTAATATATTGTAATTGAAGCGACTATCTGTCTATAAGCTAGTTTAGGAAGAATAACACTGCCAAAGGCAACAATGTTTTGACCCAGTAGCACGTACCATTAAAACAAGAACAAATCAAAAGAAGGCTCAACATAAAAACACCATGTATGTGTGCCAACTAGATAGATTAAATGATCAATAAAACCATTTTCCGGAATAAGCCTCAACGGAGTGACAGAGTACTTTCTGGAAAGATTCAGAACACAGATGACAAAGAACATGAAATGACTGACATTTTCTGCTGTCACTAACCAGTAATGTAAGAAGCTATTAAACTAGTCATTCTTCTTCCCACCCTTCAATCTCAAACATCCATTCGTAAACAAAGAGTTTAGGTTATAGTTCTGCATTTTCTCAAAACTTCAATTTTTCCCACTGAGAACAGAAATGTTTTCAATGGGCCGGGAAGACATCTCAGAACAGAGGCCTGGGGACCAGGACTGTGCTCACCTGCTGCGGCTGGTACCTCTGCTGGGGCTGGGACGGCAGATACTGCGCCTGCGGCTGCTGGCTGTAGTAAGGCTGCTGGCCCTGCTGGCAGTAACCGCTCACACCTGGCTGGCCATACTGAGGCGGCACCTGTCACGAAGTCAAGCGGGGCAAGTGAGAAAGTCAAGACGTGCCATTCAGCGAAATCAAATATGGTTTCAATTCAGCAACAGGAAGTGGGTTCTTTGCTAAGCAATTGAATTCGATATTTTTAATGTTCTCCCCATTAGATAAATTGGCATACTGCTTTCTACTCACATACTATCAATGAAGACAAAAGAAAAAGTATTTTTTGAAGCAGAGTTAAATTATCAGACATCAAAAATTGATAATTTCACAAACATCCAGTGGCAGGGTCGGGGGGAGTTCCTAATACTGACGGCAAAAAATTGTTTCTGCTAGGGCTTCCCTGGTGGCGCAGTGGTTGAGAGTCCGCCTGCCGATGCAGGGGACGCGGGTTCGTGCCCCGGTCCGGGAAGATCCCACGTGCCGCGGAGCAGCTGGGCCCGTGAGTCATGGCCGCTGAGCCTGCGCGTCCGGAGCCTGTGCTCCACAATGGGAGAGGCCACAACAGTGAGAGGCCCGCGTAACACCAAAAAAAAAAAAAAAAATTGTTTCTGCTAGAAAGTCAAAGCAGCATTATGCTAATCCATTCTCATGCAACACTCAGATGAAAATGAACTCCAGTCCAAGCTCACTAATACTTTGTAGGATGCTTGTGGTTTGGGGACATGTTTGTTTCAACTAAGGTCAGAATGCCTCAATTACATTTTAGCAGATACCAGTTACAGCAGCAATTCCGTTACCCAATACTATTTTGGCTAAAAAGAAACAACACTGCTTTATAATAAAATGAAACCCATTTAGAAAACAATACTATGTATATCAAACAATGTAACTATCAATATGAGTTCTTGATGGAAAGATATTCATAGCTATACAAGGACAGTATTTTCCTAGTTGATAAAACGGTTACTGATATAAAGCAAAGCGTATTGTGCTGCAAATACCCAAGTTACAGACAGAATGACCTAAAATCAGTCTTCTCCATTTCTAATTTACATGAGCCTAAAAAATCTTGAAATCATTGTTCAAACAAAAGTCCTTCCTCATTCAGTAAATACACCACTGATGATATTTTCTGATGTTCTTTCAAATGAGAAATCTATTGACATTTTTTTTTCCCTAATTGAGAGAAAGAACAGGAGAGGAAAAGAAAAACAAGATATCAGGACGGCAAAAAGCACTCCTGGAATGAGAATGGTGAAGTCACTGTTAACACCACAATAGGGTCCATTTGAGAACTGCAAGAACATGATCCCCATAAGCACACATACTTAAGAATTCAGTCATCAGTCCCAGATATACACTTAAAAAACAAATTGACTATAGAATACTGAATGAGGAAAAGAAGAGAGTGAGAAGGAAAGTATTAAACACTCTGCCTCTAAGACCAATTAGCACAGTAATTGGCAACATATTCAATGAAGTAAAAGGGAAAAAATGCAGAAAGCTAAAGTTCATATTCCTTTTGACCCGATCTAGATTATTTTCGAGCTGCTAGCAACGCTGACAAAACATTTGGCCACAATGGCTTACAAATGCCTCTCATTTCGCAGACCCCAAGTTAGTAGAACAGACAAGTTTGTATTGAAAACCATTCAACAGCACAGTTGAATTCTTTGCTTTTATTTATTTTACAGCTTGATATCTCATAATGAATGTATGTCCCTGACATAAGCCAAGCCAAAGAATTTCCATAAAATACAACTCCACATGCTAGAATACCATATACTACCACAACACATACCCTTCCGTTCAACACCCATATGTTTGATTTGATATCTAATACTGCATTTCACACAAGCATCTTTGCAGTTTGATTTGAAGCAGTTAGGGTAACACTTTGCCAGTGTTAAAATGACTGTAAAGCTCAGTCAACACAGCCAGCAACTCCCCTGTGAATTGCACTTTAATATGTTGACTTTCTGGTTTACAGAAACCCTTACGCACAATATGGGAGTGTGTGTGGGGGGGTTCTATTTTCTAAGCAAGACAACAAGAGGACATATTGCAGGAGTCTCCTAACACTAGAGAAGCCATGAACTTACTAGATTCTTTTACTATCTATTCCAACTCCGAAAAGTGGGGAAGCAAGCTGGATGCAGGGGAGGCAGGTAGGATGGGTGGGAGTGTACGCAAACCTTCAATGGATCCATAGCAACAATCTGCAGAACAGAGCAAACGTCAGAGGGGGAACCATCAAAAGCATCTGCTTGGGAGATTTCATCACTGTCTTCCACAATTAAAAACCTACTTGCTATCCTTTTAAATACATGGTCTAATTATTTGGTACTAACTAACTGGCTAACTAACCTTCTGAGACCCTGGGATAACTGATAGGGCCTAGAGCCAATCAACTGCATTTGGCTTATTGTCCTTACGTGGGAGCCACGACAAAACAGAGATTACTAAGTTCTAGTCTACCTAAAGAATCTCTGTACTAGAAACGTATGAAATCTAAATCCAAGCCCTCCTGTACCTCAGTTGTGTGAATATGATCAATCACATAATGATATGCCTTACATCTCCGTCTGCAAAATGGGGCTACCTCCTCTATTAATTCCTATTAATATTATAACCAGCAATATTATCATCCTATTTGGAATTCTACACAATAATTATTACTTACTAAACTAAGTTGTAGTGCTACCTCTAAAACATTGTTAACTGTTATCTTTAAAAAGCAATTTCTAAATATAATACACCTCAGCTGTCAGGAACTAATGTCAATTCTTTAATGGTCAATAATGTTTTTGCTTTAATCAATTTAGATGTAGGGCTTTCAAAGTTCTATTATATGATTTTCTGACATCTTAAACCAAACAATCATTATTAAGAAACATAAATGGAAGGGTGGAGCCATAATACATGTAATGCCCCAGAGCCTACTGCCAGAAGTTGTCTGCACAAACCCCAGAGAAACTGTGGTCTCGCACTGCCGGCTTCTCACACGCCATCAAGGCCTTCAGCCACACCGCTCCTCACTCAGATCTCCCATCTTTCACAGCATCTGCTGAGGACTGAGAAACCCACCACACTGTTATGAAGACCCAAAGGACTAAGTCATGAGGGAAGCATATGAGCTTTTATCGTCTCAAGTTTTGCAAAATCAATTTTGGCTACTAAGAGTCCTTTTGTTTATCTCTCAGTTCTTAACCATATTCAGGATACATAAGATTACCAAACTGTTGAATTCAACTGTTCAACAGTTACCAAACTGTTGAAATTTAACCAAGAGTTACTGAGTTTCAGGAACCAAGGGCTGAGAATTGAGGAAACAAAGCACTTCTGTCTCAGATACCACCCGTCCCCTAACCGGCCTAACCCACCATCATTTTCATGCCACTTCTGATTTGATTTTACCACAGGGGAGATTATTAGATTTCGTCAGTTACCCCTTTAATTATGTGTTTACCGTTTGTCCTCATCACTAGACTACACACTCCTACACCCATGGTATGCCTCCTGGAAGGGGGCCTGCCACTGAAATGTTTGTTGGATGAATAATGAATGTTGTTCAATGGATTATTAAATCAAGTTATTATTATATAAAACTTTAGTGCTCGCTTCGGCAGCACATATATTATATAAAACTTTAATGATGGAACACATTATAAAACTGAAATGACTTATACCATCCAAGTCTTTGATTCAGCTTCATCCAATAGACAAAAACCTCAAACCTCACATTGACAGCAGCAGAGGACCCTCGGCTATTACCGGCTAACCCTCGAGGTCATTACTGCCCAGCCAACGCGCTGGACATTTATCACTAAACTAAACCAAATGGAAATCTCCAGAAAATGTCTAAGATCAGGGATTTTCTATCTGTTATGTAAAAATAAGAAAAACAGAAATTTCTCTCATTTCTAAATAAAGAGGATCTTCAAGTGGAACATAAGCACACACAGTAACAAAATGTTTTATTCCAATTTTCAAAGAAATGTGAATGCTTTCAAACATTATCGGAGAGGGAAAGTATAGCTAAAAATGATTCATTTACTTTAAGTATTTATTTTACGAAACTACTCTGATAAAGGACATGAGTATTAACTTTCAAATCTCTGTGTCATGTTAAATGTGCAGAATTCCAGGCCCCACTTTTCATTTTACTTTACCTTGAACTCTTTGCTCATACTTCAACAATGAAGAAATGATCAGGTTTATATTCTCATCCTTTTCCTATCTAAAGAAGTTTGAGAAAGCAGTTTCTCCACTAAGTTTCAAGGTGCACTGCCCTATGACCCAGCAATTCCCCTGTGAATACATACCCATGAAACACTCACATGTGTCCCAGGAAGGATATTCCATCCAATACTATTTACAAGAGCCAGAAAGAGGAAGCAATCTAATTCCAACACAGTAAGTAAATGGGAAAAATAGATTTTGCTAGAGTCATACGTGGAATTCTAACCATAAAGTGTACAGTTTAGTGGCATTAAGTAGATTCACATTGTTGTGTGACCATCACAACTATCCATCTTCAGAACCTCACCATCCCAAAACGAAATTCTATTTCCATTAAACAGTAACTCCCCATTTCTATCCCCCACCCCAGCCCCTGGGAACGACTATTCTGCTTTCTGTCCCCATGAATATGGTTATTCCTTTTGAGTCGGGCTTACTTCACTTAGCCTAATGCCTTCAAGGTTCATCCATGTTCCAGCATGAATCAGAATTTCATTCCTTTCTAAGGCTGAAAATATTTCCATTTTAAGTATATACAATATTTTGTCCCATCGTGGGCAATGGGTGGGTTGTTTCTACCTTTTGGTTACTGTGAGTAATACTGCTACGAAAACAGGCATACAAATACCTGCTCAAGCCTTTTCTTTCACTTCTTTTGGAAATATACCCAGCCCATAAGTGGAACTGCTGGATCATACGGTAGTTCTATGTTTAATTTTTTGAGAAACCGCCATACTGTTTTTCACAGCAGCAATACCATTTTTTAATTCCTGCCAGCTGTGCACAAGGGTTCTAATTTCTCCACATCCTTGACAACACCTGCTATTTTCTGTTTGTTTTTGTAATAGCCATCCTAATGGGTGTGAAGTGGGTTTGATTTTCATTTCCCTAATGATTAGTGATTTGAGCATCTTTTGCATGCTTAACAGTCATTTGTTTATCTTACTTGGAAAAATGTATTAAAGTCTTTTGCCCATTTTTTGATTGGGTTGTTAGGTTTTTGTTGTTGAGTTGTAGGAATGCTTTATATATTCTGTGTATTAATCCCTTATATGATATATGATTTGCAAATATTTTCTCCTCTTTTGTGGGTGGCCTTTTTGTTCTCGTGATAGTGTCCTTTGATGCACAAAAGTTTTAAATTTTGATATACTCCAATTTATCTATCTTTTCTTTTGTTGTCTGCGCATTTGGTTTCCATGTCCAATAAATCACCGCCAAATTTAACGTCATGAAGCTTTCCCCTAGGTTTTCTTCTAAGAGCTTTAGAGATTTAGCTCTTATGTTTTTAGGTCTGACACATTTTGAGTTAATTTTTGCACATAGTGTAAGGTAAGGGTCCAACTTCCTTCTTTTGAAAGACCTGTTGTTCTTACTCTAGTATATAATTTTCGTATCGGCTTCAGATCCTTTTGCTCTAACAGTTTGGTTTGGTATCTACACTTCCCTCTAGAACTATATTAAACGAATACAACACACATTCAACGAACTGTATAATCTGTTTATATGAAGTTCAAAAACAAACTTTATAGCAAAACTAATTTATAGTGATAGTAATCAAAACAGTGCTTGTGGGATATGGGGGCTGGTGAGAAAGAGGGGTGAGGAAACTTCTGGCGTGATGAAAATATTCTGTATCTTAACTGGGATGGTTGGTTCATAGGTGTACCTTATTTGTCAAAACTCATCGAACTGTACACTTAAGGTCTGAGCATTTCATTGTATGTATATTATAACTTTAAAAGTATGTATATACACTTAATAACGAAGAAGGTATCTAAACTTTTGACCTCACGTTTTTTCTAATGTATTTATGTCAAACCATTCCGGCCTTACTTAAACCTAGATGTAAGTTTCCTATTTGACAATAAAATAGTAACCGTTTCTAGGAGCTTAACAGGGAGTTTTCATACTTTCAATTTACATAATTCCAAAATATTACACAGCAATTAATACTGAAACAATCATAATGAGTATGTAAATTCAAACGTTTAACGCAAGTCACAATATGTATAGGAACAATATCCCTTCAACCCAGAATTCTGCTTTTGGGAATTTACCTTAAGGAAAAATATAAAACAAGTGTGCGAAGATATGTGTAGCAAGGAGGTCACTGCACGCCCCTGATACCACCCCCACTCAAAAACAGGGAAGCAGCCTAAATGGTTAAATGTGCCTCCATAGAGACTGGTTTAAAAGGGGAGGGTAATGATATTTTATTCAATAAAATATCACAGAGTCATTAAAATGAATGATTCTAATTGTAGATAATATGTATTGAATAGCAAGAAAGTCTGTCCCTGGATTTTTGAGGTGGGACTTAAGGTGTAGCAGGTTACAAAACCATATATATATTTTTTTAATATGAAAATCTGTGTATGTGTGGTGAGTAAAGAATTAATAGCCCAGAAGAATATACATCAAATGTTATGTACCATTTCTTAAACCAACTCTGAGTTTTTCATGAATCTAAAACTAAATGCAATTTATTTTGGATTAATTATTGCTGTCCTTCTAAGAATTATCAAAAAGTATAACAATTTATATTTAACAGCAGAAAGCTTCTTAATTTTTATTTGTTTGTTTTTCATCATAAATGTGAGTCCTTCCATATAAATTCTACAAGAAAAGGAAGGCAAAAAGCATAGGAAAAATGAGTTCACAACAGCTACATTTTAGTCACTACTGTGGCATATTCTGCTGGCTTCTGATTTTACAGAGTAAATGCTATTTTTCATGCATAAGAGACAGACTGAAAATTCCCCACAGCAAGGAATTCAGATGCTAAGTCTATGTGTGGCTGAACCAACTGCAGGAGGAAATTTTATTATGTCAACATGTCCAGTCAAAAATAATGTGTTAGAAAGTAATAAATAAAGTTTACACGGTCAAAATCCTACAAATGCTCCACAATCTATAGTCCCTTAAGCTAAGTTCCCAACTGAGACTTTTAAACAATTTAGGTGCTTTTTAAATTCACTTTCTTATTTTAAAAAGAGAAATAAATCTTGTCCTTAAGTTTGTCTAAGGGGGGAAAAAATACTCTGTAACTTCCTGAAATTACTCCTTCATGCTTGAAAACTGAGAAACAATCAACGAATGTATACTGAGTGCTTATTGTATGCACTGTATAGTAAAGCCATAAGTTCCTTCAAATTTTGTCCAGCTTCCCTTGAGTAACAGAAAAAAGACAACGTGGGCTTGGAGGAGTCAGCAAAGAAGTCAAGGGTCAAGCAGTGTCTAAACTCCAGAACAGGCTTGATGACCAACCACACAAACAAGCTAGTTACTCAGTTCTCGTTGCTATAAAGCCCACTTCCATTTTTGTCTATGCCCTTGTACCTAACAGATAACTTCCGGGCCATGAACACTGCTGCTGTTTAACAGACGGAAAAATAACCAACATATCTGGGCTACTTTAGCCCACTCCCTTAGTTTAAAATTTTTTTTTAATTCGTATCAGAAAATAGCTTTACTTTTTGATTTGTGAAACTAAATTAAAAAGTTCTCATTTGTCATCAGCAATAAATTTTTTCTCATGACAAATTTTGCTTTCTAAAACTTCCTTATCAGGTAACACACTTTACGTTTATAAGATCATAAACAGTGAAAATAATATATATATAATCTCTCTTGGATTTCTTTATAATTATTAATTGCCTACAAAATTTCACTGCTTATTCTAAGTCCAACTGCTCTATATTTAGCAAATCACAGCTTAAGCGAATACTATGTCAGACCAATTTCTGCAGGAGTGAATACGCTACGTGGCTGTGGGAACTAAATGGTAGTGCCTTTCATGACCTCAATTTCCAAAAGCCGGCGATATGTCCTGAACGGCCTTTATTTCCTCTTCATAATCACTGTCATTCTATTACCCACAAATTTATTTATACCCTTCTTAAATTAATTTATATTTCTAGTCTCTTGAGGGTAACAAGTTCTGGAACATTAGTCTCTCGAGGGTAACAAGTTCTGGAACATTACTATCCATTTTGTAAAGTGGTACATCCTTTAGTTTCCATAAAATTAACTCCAAACTTCAAGGAGTGCCCCCTAATGCTAGTACATGGAACTTGATTAACAAATGCATGGTCAATCAATGCCAGCCAAAGCCTTTATTGTACCAGATCAGAGATTCCTTGTCAACTGCTTTCTGCCCCCCTCAGTCCCTTGATTATTTTCACTGCCTTATCTAAACTGCATCCACTGTTGGTCTTTATTGTGGCATAGCAACTAAAATAGCGTAAGTGATTCCAAAGGCACAGCAACCATGGCTGTACACAAGAGTGAAATCACTTTTCTACTTACTTTTAAAAAGAAACCTCTAGTACACATTTTGTATTCTCCTCTACCTCTTAACTGCAGATGTTTTCACCTTTTTTTCCAGGTCACCCAATTAGAGAAGATTTTGTTTAAGTATTCATAAAATGCAGGCATTCACTGGCAGTAAAACGCTTCCTCTCATTTACAACCAGTGTTGAACGAAAGTCTTACTGTACACAAAATTAACACACAAGTGTATAATTGTAGTTTTATGCTCAAGTGCCCTAATTATGCACTTTAAAACACTTTCTTCCCAAGGATCCATCGAAGGCGTTTGGTATCACGGATCTATGAGGTCTACAGTGCACTTCTTTGACAAAAGAGAAGCATAACAAGAAAAAACCCTGCAGCTTCGGAAAGAAAGTATGCATGCAATGTACATGATGATAAATCTCATTCTAAAAATTTTAGCTAGAAAAAGAGTATATTTCCAATGTATATGAATGGGTGAGGGGTCTACTACCTAAGAGTAAAAGATGAATTCTTACTACCTGTTCTTGAAGCAACCAGAACCAGCATACCACAGCAAGTGGTCTAAAATCTTTCATAAATCATCATGGGGAGAACAACTCACCTATGAGTCTGCGAGCCTTACTAATATAATAATACAAGCAGGAAAAAAACTTCACAGTAAAAGGAGCCTTGCTCATTTCTAACGCAGAAGCTTTGACATCTAGGTTACTAGTATTTACATTTAAAACAAAATGAAAAAAAAGTATTTTCCATACCAAACACACGCAGTCATTTTTCAATTAGAGAATCATAACTATGGAAATGCATCAACATGGTTTGCATGAAGCCCTACTTCTGTGGAGCTCACGGTATGTACAGAAAGAAAAGAAGGGCTCTGACGGCCATCTATAGAAATAAATAGGTCAACTCTGCTACAGAAGCAACATTTTCTTAGAAAAAGTGACTTAAAAATAAAAACATTTTTTAAAAAGGAAGGAAGGAAAGAGGGAGGGAGGGAGGGAGGGAGGGAGGGAGGAAGAAAAGGCCTGAGCTGCCTCACAGGGACACAGTTGTCTCCATTCAAGAAAGCACTTTACCAAGAAACCAGGCACGTGATGTTGTATGTAATGAATACATCTCACTGAAAAGCAACTTGGAGTTTCCATCTTTCTTGTTATATTACTGGCCAAACTGCAACAGGTAGTTGTAACTGGTGAATATAATCTTTGAGTTGTTTCAATTTTTAAAAATATATATAAAAAGATTACAAAATCAAAAGTCAAAACAGTACAACAGTACCTCACACACATATTAGAACAGCAGTTTTCTAATAGGACTTTAAGTGTGAGGCTACAGTACGTTCATGTTTTCAAAAACCACCCACTTGGTCTACTCACACGTGGTAAGAACACTGTTGTTTACTACAGGTAGAAAATGGAAAATACTCAGCAGTGCAACTGATGGGAACTTCTTGCCTAGCTGCCCTTCTGGCCAGATTTCATAAAGCACAGAAAGAGAGGCCAAGAGCGTTGCCAACTCTCCCACATAAACCCAGCTGCCAAAATGGATGTGCCGAAAGGGCGTTTCAGAGAATTTTGAAGAGATAACCTTTGCTGAGGCTGCAGGGTCAACTCTGTAACCGCATGACTGGAACATGTGCAGTGAACGCTAGATTGAAAAGACTGTTCTACTGCAGATAACTATGGAGTGGGGGAAAACAGAGAAAACAGGGATTTACCAGAATCAGACTAGAATTTTAAACCAGCCAATGGAGAGACAAGCAACTGGTATCTTCTATGGAGGGGAACTTGATGGTGGAGGGACATGAGGAGAGAGACCGTTCACAGCAGGGTCTTTCTACCTTGGGGATTTTATACCATGCAGTTAAAAACTCCGTGTGTGTGCGCGCGCACGCGCGTGAGTGTGTGTGTGAGATTTGTTAATGCAGTTCTGAAGTTGTTTCTTTTTTTAATTAAAGAGTCAAAGCGGGGAACTATGTGATTACACTTTTCCAAGAGTCTAAAGTTCATCCATGGAGGGTAAGGGGGCTAGTTGCTTCTATATCCTCTCTCTCCTGCTCACAAAAAGAAGAGAGAGGGAGGGAGGGAATGATTTTAGTAACTGAGTTTATAAAAATGTGAGTAAAGAAACCACCAAGCCCCTCAAAAATGGATATTTCAAAAATGTGATCTTTTAAAAATATACAGTCTAAGTGTTCTATAAGATACCTTTTAAAGGAGAAACTTGTACTCATTTATCTATCCACCCCTAAACGTAAATAATGTATATGGTGAAAACTGTATGAATGAAGAAAAGTAATAGCGATGGTAATGCAAAAGGGTCAGACTTCTCCATGTAACACGGCCAAAACCCAAACCTGGCTTCCTCTGAGACTTTGAGAATTCAGTAGACTGAAGAATCTAAGAATAGACAGTCCCAGGGGACGAACCAGTATGGGGACCTTTACCGGCATCCCCTCTGAGTAGAGGCACTGACACTGGCTCGGAGGGTGGGGAGACAGCTGCAGGCTTTGTCCTTTGCTACCCAGGGACACAACAGCCTTCAAATTACCATAATTAGCTGGTCATTTTATTTTTTGCCCTTTCAGAATGAACTCATAACAAATAATGAGTGAAAATAAAGGAGTCCTTTTGCACTGGGAGGTGTTCCTACCACTAACCCACCCTCTCTCACAAATCAGTGATATCGCTCCTGAACCCAACCTGCAAAGGTAAGACTAAAGGAAATATATATATGCACATGAGTGGCTGAAAAACTGACTCCTTGCATTTTATTCCCTGGATCATAGTCTGAGTTGGGGGGCCGGGTGGAAATGCTCAAAAATACATGCAACACACAAAATCACATATTTGGATCAATAAGCTATTGTTTTAAACTGAAAATACACACTCATTCCCCCATCCTCAGAAGGCTAAGCCTAATTACACTTTATTGTAAATTATTTTATCATGCGCTGTTAGAACTGGTAGAGATTTCAGAGATCACTGGTTCAACCCTGTCCTTATTAAGATCAAGAAGGTAGGGTCAAGGGTTAGGAAACCTGCACGATTTCACCCAGCTGGAGTCTCAATTGGAATTCAACTCTCTGCGCACACCCCCTCCCTACCCAGGGCTCATTCCACTCTCCCAGGGTGCTCAGTCATTGGATGGAAGGACTGGGGAGTAGCATGTTAAGCTAAGCATGGAAGACACTCAGGCTGGGACAGGAAGAGCAAAGGACACTCTGGACACTGCTCTGTTCTAGCAGAGAGCAGTCTAAGAACAGACAAGAGTACTGGGGAGCCCAAAGAACCTAAGGGAAGCAGCTGGAGTGGGAAGGGGTTGAAAAAAGGGAGCTCGGTGAGTAAAAACACAATGGCTACAAATGAGAAATGGACACACATTCTTTTAAGTTTTAAACACTGAAATTAGAAAGGATTAGGATATAAAATTTCTACCAACACAGATATCATATACTCAAGGCAAAAGAGAGGAGGGCGGGAGGCCCTTCATTTTTAGTCATTTGGCACATAAATTTAACCTATATGATAAACTTGTGATATCGGGTAATAGTTTAAAGAGGAGTTTCATTTTGAGGTTGAGACAGTATGAGGAAATGATGCTTTAGATAAAAATATCAAAGCCCTTGAAGTATAAATATATTTCAAAGCAAATGTTTATATAAGAAGAGAAAATCATTTAATTATTTCCCTTGAGATCTGCAATTTTTTTTTATTTCATCAGATGGAACACACGTGCCAAATAGTCCCAAAAGACTGGTCAGGAAAAAATATAGGATGTTGATATTTTAAAATCATTAACAGAAAGACACTTGGGGGTGGACAGAGGAAGCTTTACCTAATGTAGAATTATCAACAAATTAAATGTTTCACTTCTTTCTCTACCGTCTCTTCTATTTATATTTAATAATTTATTTTAAATCATTAAAATTAGACATTCTATAACCCATTCATTTTGAAACACAACAAATAATCAAAATTACAATTATCCCCCACAAAACTATACTTGAACACAGATGTGTTCTCAGACTGTCCATTCTAAGCACCTCTGCGGGGAAGTCAGTAGACTTTGGGATAATACAAAAGTCATTTAACTATTTTGCTAAAACATGAAGGGGTACAAAATAATTGTCCTAAGATACAGTCCTCCAATCCAATGGCAAATAAAGATAACAGGGTCAAAATGTTTCTCATTAGACCATATTCTAATCCTACTTTAACTACAAAAAAACAATTTCTTCATTACCTTTAGAAGGAAAAAGCCACACTTCAAACAGTATACCAAAATAATTTTCATTTTAATAACTCCTTTAAATTTAAAAGATGCGTTACACATATTATTGGGGGAGGGGGACGATTTCCAACTATTCATTTGACATATTTAGTTTCCTTTCAAGAACGTTGCTTACAAGACCAGTGGAAGTCCATTAGAGTAGCAAGGTAACACTGAGGTCACGGAGTCTCCCCGAATCAAGACCAGGTATGAGGAACTAGTGAAGAATGGTCATTTTCTAACCAGAGATATTACATTCAATAATCATCACAATCACTTAAAACCTATAGCTATTTCTTACTGCCAGAGAAAAGAAGTAACAACACTAGTATCTAGCCATTTGGTGTTTCCTAAAATCTCTTTCCAATATCCTCCACTCCCCAGACTGGTGGGAGCCTAATAAATCTAGAAATCCCTGCCACCCCCTTAGCAGACTATGATTACCCCATACGTCCCAGACAAATCAATTGTTAGGGTCTGGGCGTGCCACCCTGAGCAGGTTCTAACCCTCCTGAATGAAACTCTCCATCTGCAGGACAGCCTCCAGGTGGTGCGCCTTCACTGCAGGCTTCTTCAGGGGGCTTCTGCTGGGACACAGGCTGCTTAGCTGGCCACGCCCTGACATGGAGCTGATGTGGAGGGTAAGTGACCTGTCCTGCAACTGGTAAATCAAGTAACTGTGCTTTCAATTTTCCATCAAGTTGTCCTGCAAATAGGCCATATTCTAATTCTACTTTATCTCAACTATTAAGAAAAAAAAAATCTTAAATTTCCATTAGAAAGAAAAGGGGTGAGGAATCAAAGGAGCTAAAAATACTGAAGGGTAAGCGGAGCAATGGCTTTCCAATGTTTTGATTCCAAATCAAAAGAAGAATTACGTTTTATATCACAACCTTGAACACACATGACATCCTTACTACATGTGATGCATTCATATTTTGTTTATATTCAAATTCCCTTTTTAAAAATTTCTGGTTGCAGCTTAATACACTGCTTTCATGCTCCCACTAACAGATTACAAAGAATAGTTTAAAAAACACTGCACTCAAGGATGATTTCTTTCAGAGCATCTCAGGGAAAGCTGTTCCAAGTGATATTGTATCAGAATCAATCAGGGTCCATGGATATCGGTTCCTAAAGTTCCTTTCCCCTGACCTGCAGCTGCCATCGATACTCAGTGCCACTGCCAGAGAACAAAACCACTGCTGATTTGATTTGAGTAGGTTGAACAGGTGGAGCAGTTCAATAGGAGACAACCAGCAAAGAGAGAGAAGGCAAACTCCAACAGCGCGGGGTAGCAAGCCACCCATGGCGCCTACTGCTCAGAGAGGAGGAGACAGCAGCTCCTGGAAGGATTCAGGAGTCACAGCAAGAACGGGTGAAGGAGAGACAGGAGGCTGAGCAGAGAATCTGGAGAATGAGGGCGTGCCATGTTGAACAACAGGCCAGTGCCAGAGATGGTACATATCAAACGTATTACCGCTGGAGGAAAGAAATGAGATCAAAAGCATGGAATGGATTGAATTCTGGAGGAGGCGAAGAAAAGAAAATGAGTAAATTTTTAAATATAAAGCGTAAAGAGAAAGGGCTATGACTTCTTTTGATTTTCCACATAGATCCCAAAAGAAGAAACGTGAAACCTCATAGGGAGAAGGCAATATATTTGTCTAGGGGTGGGGAGGGCAGGGAGGACCTTAACTGTGGAAATCCTGACCACTGTGTCCCTGGGGCAATTGAGGCTCCCTAGCAATAAGTGTTTTGTCAGGTTTACATGAATATTCAGGCAAATAATCTCTCTGGGAGAAATATCTGGAAAAAAATTGTAACCTCTGAGCCCACGAGCCACAACTACTGAAGCCCACACGCCTAGAGCCCCTGCTCCGCAACAAGAGAAGCCACCGCAATGAGAAGCCCGTGCACTGCAACGAAGAGTAGCCCCTGCTCGCAACTAGAGAAAGCCCGCGTGCAGCAATGAAGACCCAACACAGACAAAAGTAAATTAATTAAAAATAAAATAAAATTTAAAAAAAATTATGACTATGACTACCTGAAATTTGCAGTAATGCTCCTAAGAAGAATAAGGAAAGTTAACATATAATGGAAAAAGTGAATGTTCACAAGAAAGACTATTATAGGTAGAGAGGCACTGGGTAAGACGCTACAAGAACAGGGAGCCTGAAGGTGTCTCACAAATGTTCCCTGAACAACCAACCCTGGAAAACAAAAGAAACTGAAGGCAGTTGTATCGAGTTTGTACCTTTAGAAAATACAGAAATTAAGCTATGGAACTCTCCCTCTTGTCAAGTTTCCCTGGTACTCTTTTATCATAACCTTACTTTGTTCTCTACCCCGAGACCTCAATATGAAATCCCCTCTACCACACATTAGGGTATAAGAGTAATCAGCTCTGATTCTTTTCTCCAAATGACTGACTACAGGAACTACCAGAAAGATGTCATCATAAAAACTGTTCATTGTTATCAGCTAACCACCCCCCCAATTCATGACAATATCAATACTTCATAGGTACCGAGCGCTTTTAAACTTCTTTCACACAGATGATCTCGTTTAACTCTGTGATAATTCTATGAGAAAGGGTAGAGTTAGTCTCCTTTCACAGAGAACCTTCTCTGTGAAGGTTCTAAGAGTATGTGGCCAATTGGTGACAGAATCAGTGATAGATGGCTGGTCTCCTGATTCAAACAGACTGCAGTGTTGAAAGAGAAAGATATGGCAAGGCTCCCTTGAAGTCGGTATCTGTGCTTTGTTTTCACAAATGGATTTTGAACTTCTCTATACATTCCATTATATCACATGTACTGATTCAACATTTTATTAAACAATAAAGTACCAAAAGAATCATCCTAGTCTCTATAGAAGACATAAATACGAATAAGACAAAACCCCTGCACACAGCAGCTTACAAGCAGAAAAGAGAGGTAATACATGTTTACAGTTCAGAATAAACAGGGAGATTTTGAGCAGTAACAGAAGGACAGGAGAGAAGGAAGCAGGTAAATTCCACTTGAAGAGTTGCGGAAATGAGTCCTAGAGCGTTAGGAAATGCTGCTCAGACCAGAAGTACTGGCCCTAGGCCTGGAGGGAAGACTTGACTCTCGACTGGCAGAGAAGAGAAAAAAGAGGAATCCCTGTTGAGTAACAGAAACCCAGGTGGGGAAGACAGGAACACATTAAGGGTATGAGGAATAAACAGTTCAGTGCAGTGTGAGGTAATGATAGAGAAGAATTTTGATTAATGCCCAGGCCACATTATGCACACTGCAGATCCTTAAACAAAGAAACAAACAAACCAAAAAATAAAAAACAAAAACCAACACTGGCTGTATGAATGGCTGACTCTGTAATAAATTAGTACATTTCATTTTAAAACATAAACTTATGAGTTACCACCCAAGATAATGACTTACAGTTAACTCTCAAATATCAATTGCGAATTGTCCTTGGAAAAATTTTAAGCCCATTAAGGCTTTCCGCCTTGTCACAGACACCTTTAGGACGCCTCCTTACATTACTGGCCAAGAACACATCTTTTTCATGGTAACCCAAATAAGCCATTGGTAAGGAGGTAAACTTTCTGCTCTCTGAAATCAAATATTGCATTCCAAAACCGTGCAATAATTTTTAAAGAATACCTACCATTTGGAAATTATGGCTGTAATTGTCCCCCTTTAATCAACATGAACAAACACTGAGCATGCCCCAATGGGTACTACTTAGACTAAAATTCCAATAATGGGTGATGAAAGTAGTCAAATAAATACTGAGGTCCACAAACCCATGCAATCCTCAGACTCCCTGAAAAGTGAGTGATACAGAGCTGAAGACAATGTATCACATGTGCACACAGTAAGAGAATGCACCCGAATACGGTACAGGTGACACTACCTATATACATACATATTTGTTTATTTGAAAAATAAAACTACTAAAAATTATCTAATTTCTTCCAATTCCTTTTGGCATATCATGAATTTCAAATCTGATACATCCAAATTTTCAAATACCATATATCAGACCTCAATCTGGGTCCACGTAAACAACTACAGGGTTACCCTGGTACTAAATAACTGAAATCGGCCTGCGCCAGTCACAGGAGGGCCCACAGAGAGGCTGTTCCAGACCTCACAGCCAAGGTGAGGGTTGGGAGGGAGGCGAGAGGGGAGCAGTTGGGCGTTAGGGGTGGCTCACTTGGGCCCAGTTACAAGTTAGTCACCTGGCAGAGCTGTGGAAAGTCCGGCAGGCCCAGGGCAACTGCACAGACACACGGGCTCCTGCATTTTAAATCCCTTCTAACCTCTACCAAGCCAACAAGACCTCCTGTATCTATCAAGCTTCCAAATTCTTCTCTTTGGCCTTTTTCTCTACATTAGAAATATGAGAAAACAACCACACAAACTGTTGTCAAAGTAAAATATGTTTCCTGAACAAAATTTACAAGTATTTTCTAAAATAATAAAAGTTTAGTAACTACCATCCGCCAAAAGCCATCAGTATTTTTTCTTATGCAAATTTTACACAAGATATTTATTAAATAATTACAAAATTTTCTTATTCTCTATAAAGCATTATGTTTGACAATTTAAACACTACACCAACTTATCAACTCCCCTGCAAAGGCTCTGGAGTAAGTTTCTAACACAATCATACGACATTCTCCCTGGTTTTCTCCCATTATCCTTCATTACCAGCAGTCCAGTTTCTACCCCCTCCCTTCTCTCTCCAATCACATCACTCTTTCCCTCTGACTCTCCTGACTAATGATAGGGTTATTCTTCATTTTATGATGTCCCCCTCCCCAGAAAATATACTTCTTCTAATTCCCAGACTTGCCCTCGCAGCCTCCTCTCCCCTTGGCGACAATAACCTGCACTCTCTTACCACCTGGCCCCCACCTCGCGCCTCAAATACACCAAGGGGGACCTTCCAATGTTGGAAGGGTTCTTCCACTCTGGTGATACTTTGCCAGCTACTGATGCAGAGAGGGTTTGAGATTTTTGTTGTTGCTGTTTTTGCTTTGTTTTCCTCCCATCATTGTGAAAGAGTTGACTCAGCTTTTCCTGCAAGATATGAGAGATTCCCTAGTCTAAAACACAGGAACGTTAAGCTTAACATATATACCCTCCACCTCGCATGCGTATACATGCGTGTGTCAAGTTAATATCTTAACTCACAGCAAGAATCAATGTCCTACTTTATAAGAAACAGTAAGATACAAACCCTCTGTCCCTATAACAGAAAAATTACCTAAGATTCTTAAAATTCTTAAGAATTTAAGAAGTGTTTAATATGATGTAAGCAGAAGTATTTAATATGATATGAAAAAAAATCAACTTGAACACTTCTCATACTACTTGTTTTGAGGTAGTCATTCCCCAAATATATTTGCCAATGTTATAATCCTTTAAAGTGCTCATCCACCTGGCTTCTGCAACAATCCACAAAAGGGGAGCAGATACACAATTCACAGAGAGGAAAAAGAGTGTGAAGGCTTAACCTGCTGTACTCTCATCTGGCAGAGTGCACAGGTGTGGGGCACAGCCACAGAAGTGCCTGTAAATTCCACTGGTCTAAGGAACAGATACCGTGTTCGTAATTTCTACTGCTGTACTCCACAGCCAAGGGTTTGCCAGGCCAATGCCAAAGTCCAGGTTCCATTTGGATGACATATGGCTTCAGTCAACCAGAGAGATGTTACAACACTGAACAACACAAGCAGACAGAACGAGGATACAAAACGCTAAATTGGCCCTCGCAGAACCAGGTTAGCGCGCACTGCTGCCCTCGGAAGAGGCTCCGTGTGAGCGTGCCTGTGTGAACACACCTTCCTGAGCCCCTCTCGGCACTGTACCAGGGCACTGTGTCTTGCAGGCTGGTGCACTGGGAACAGGCTGCGCGGACTCTGAAGTCAGAAGCGCAAGGTCAAGCTCCAGTTCTGCCCTGAACGGCTGCGTATCCTTTGTCAGACTGCATTACTTCTTTGCCCACCAGGTTCCTTATGTGATAGTACTACAACACTCCCCCCACCTCACTGAATGAGATGCTGACGTGAAAACTTCCCAAATGGTCAGCCACTCTGTGAACAGTCACAAGATAATAACACGTATGCACAAATAAAAACTCCTCGATGTACATCTAGCCCGAGTGGTAAACATCTGTCCGTCCATTTGGTTGCCCAGGCTAGGAACACTTCTGGTATTTGGGTAATTCCTCACTGAGTGTGATAGGAGGCTGTGATGTGGTGATTTAGAGTGAGAAATACATATTTGGTCTTTGTCCCCATTTCAGGCACTGAGCTCCAAAATCCCTTGGAATTTCCTAAATGTTGAGAGCCTAAAAGGTGCCTTTTGTTATGTTAATGACACTTTCAAAACTCACCTAAGGATGGGGGCTGGTTGCCAGGAGGACCAACCAAGTGATTAGAGGGTCGAACCTTTCAGTCCTAGCCCTTGATTTCTGGGGAGGGGACAGTGTTTGGAGGTTGAATCAATCGCCAGGGGGCAAAGATGTAATCAATCGTGCTTATGTAATGAAGCCTCCCTACAACTCAAAAGGGCAGGTGCAGAGAGCTTCCAGGTGGCTGAACACGCGGAAGTGCTGGGAGAGTGATGCACTCAGAGAGCAGGGAAGCTCCCGCCCTTGCCCTACTCATCTCTTCCATCCGGCTATTCCTGAGTTACATCTTTTTATAACAAACCAGTAATCTGGTACGTGAAACGCTTCTCTGAGTTCTGTGAGCTGCGCTAGCAAATTAATGGAACCCGAGGAAAGGGCTGGTGGAACTTCTGGATCTACAGCCAGCCAATTAAAGCACAGATGACGACCTGGATTTGTGACTGCCATCGGAAGTGGGGACTGGGGGCTGTATTGTAGGACTGAGCCCTTAATCTGTGGGATCTAATGCTACTTCCAGGTAGACAGCGTCAGAATTGAGTTAAACTGTACGACACCCAACGGGTATCTGAGAATTGCTTAGTGGTGTGGGAAAAAAACAGACGCTGTAATTAGTCAGGATTGTAGAGATAGACTCTGCCTCCTAATAGGCTGAAAATGCCACACTTGCTTTACCAAACTCACTGGCAACTAGGGTATTGGCATGTGACCCAGGATCAGCCAATCAGATGCACATGCTCTGCTCTTTGACCCAATAGCTAGGAACACAAAGAAGGACAGCGATACTCAATTTCAGGTGTGTGTCACAGGTGCATGTTTCCAAGATACCAACGGGGGTGACGGTGGAGGACAGGCTGTGCTGCCGTCTACTAAGTGACTGTGGGTGCCTTTTCTGTCCTCATGACCTGGCCTTGGCATTGTCCTCACAGCGTGGTGGCCCATGTGCTTTCCCTTCTTGCTGGCCCAGTTCTTCATCCTTCCTGGCAATTCTGCAGCTTCCCACTAGCCTGTCGATACTTCCTTTTCTGCGTGGATATGCCAAACTTGGTTTTCACTGCTAACAACCAAGAATTCTGGCTGATAGAAGCAATTTCGGAAATGGTAGAAAAGGTAGGTAGAGAAGGTAAAGGAGAACTTCCAAGTGTGCAGCACAGCAGAGCAAAAAGAGGAGACACTACATGATACACAGCTGTCATGATACACATGATGAAGGGCAGTCGCCTAAGTCAAGAACAAGAAAAGAACCAAGTCCTTCGTAAGATCTTAGCTAACTAATCAAAAGTCAAAAATAAATATGGTTATGTGAGAAGGTTCACAAGTCACACGTAATGAGATTTCAGAGGCAGGAAGTTCTAAGGTACTACATGAAGATCACAAGTTCAGTAGTGGACATGTTCAATATAAACCAATAATTTTAATATACAGAAAGAAGTTTTAATTGAAACAGAAGTTGCCTAAATGTAGCTGGGGGCCAGTGAGCAAGGAAGACTTCACTCACAGAGAAAGTGACACCTAAAGCAAACAGGGAAGGGGGAAGGTGGAATGGGTAATCTCGGACAGAAGGAATAGTGGGAAACAAAGCATGGTATATACTCAAACTGCAAATACTTCAGTAGACTGATGCACAGACAGAGGAGGGAGGGCTGGTAGAAGATAAGGTGGGAAAGTTCAGAAGGGCCATGCCATTAGGCTAACAAGTTTGGATTTTACATAAAACAGGATTTCACTAAAGAACCGTAAGCAGGAGAGCAACTTATCAGATTTACATTTTATATGAGCGAGATGACTGGGAAGATGCCACATGAAGAACTAACTACACAAAAACTGTTCTTAACCATTCCGGATTCATAGATCCTTTGAGAATATGATGACCAGAAACTGCACCTACACACATACACAGAAATCTTAATAATGAATTTCAAAGAACCCACAGCCTTCTGAAGTCCATCTGTGAACACTCAGGGGTCCTGGGACCTCAAAGTGAGAATGACCTAGAAGCAGGAGAGAGACAACTGGCAAAGACGCTGGGTGACAGGCAAGAGCAACTGCCCACACCGGTGATGGTAAAGAACTCAACTTCAGAGATTACTGTGAAGAAGGCCACGGACAGAGAGAACAGAAAAGGTCTGACGTAATTTGCAGGAATTAGTGATCAGCTGGATGTGGGGTGTGAGGGAGGAACACCAAGCATGACTTCTAGAGGGATGACTTAAATGAATGAGCTGTACCATGATTTTATGGGACAAATGGACTCAGGAAAAGACAAGCCAATGGGATACTCAGCACGGAGTTTCCAGGGATACATCCAGGTGGAGATGCCCACCCGGCAATCAGAAATCAGAGCCTCAAACTGAGGAGCCCATAGTCCAGGGTAGAGTCACTGGACCAACATGGAACACCAGAAGCTACATGAAACAGCTAGATGTGGCTGGGTCTGGAGGATACGAGGCAGGCCAGAGACCACAAAGGGAAGGCTCCTAGGACTCAGCGTGAAGTCCACAGAAGCGTGAGGCTAGGAGGGCCTCGGTTCAGAGTCAGACCGCCACCACAATGTCATTTTATAAACAGAAACACAAATGTACCAGTTTGTGCATGTGATTTGTCTGCATGGTCACATGAGTGCTATCTACTCCAAAAAAATATACACCCTTTAAATAACTCCATTCAGTGGCCCATAGGTACAATAAGAAAATCAACATTATTATCCAGAGGTAACAATTCTCAAGTTTTTCAGAGCCCTGACTTCAAAAAGGATAGTGTGTGCAAATAAAAATTTTAAGGATGTCTTTTAAATATCCATATAATTCGGAATAGTCAATGATACACTTCAGTAACACCAAAAATCTAAAAAGGATCTGCAACCTCCTTTCAGAAAAGCAATTTTTTCAACAGAAGTATTTAGCATGTTATATAAACATGTTATTCGGAGAAACACACAAAATAGGGGATTTTCATCACATTTACTCTATTTGTTAGCCAAAATGTAGCACTCTTGTAATCACCAACAGAGCTGCAGTAAAACCTCTACAATATTAAACAACAACAAAACGTGGCAGTAAGCCATCCTTCTACTAAGAAAAAGAAAACATTCTCAATAAGTACAGCATTCTTCGTGATTTTTTTTCCCCCTAAGGAAATCATTTTAAACAATAGCTTCCTGGCAAAAGCATGATACTGTTGAAATTTGGGCAAAGTCTGGCATCTCTACTTTGTGAGGAGAAGCTGGCAGGAGAAAAACTATAATAATTTTAAAGGTTCCATTATTCTCACACTAAAATGCAGGGTATGAAATAGAAATAACAGAAACATTAATCCAGAATATAGCTCTGAATGGTCATACATCTCTTTATCACTTTGCTCAGCTTTTATCATGGAGAATTATAAACACAATTAATTTTGAAGAAATGGCAAATGGTTCTATACTTTCCTAGGGAATAAAGTATAGATGTCACTAGACTGAAAGATGGACAGAGATATGAAGAAAGTTTAGGGCACTCAATTAACAGTTTCTAAAGTTCTGAAATCTGATCATGCAGTACATACATACTCACAATCATTTCCTAAAAGACTAAAGAATTCTTTCCTTCTACATAATGCGTTTTCTGCTACATGACATACTGAAGCGCAATGGTACTTAATGTCAACGCAATGATGGAATGAGGGAACAATAACAATGAATAAATGCTTATACACTCAAATAGGTAATTTAAAGATGGTCTTTCAAAGTACATGGTCAATTTTAGCAGGTAAAATAAAATATGTCAATTAAATTCAAATATTTAATTGACCAGTTACTACACGCAGGCTATTATACGTTACGCCACAGCAATTAAGTCAAGATGTGGCTCCTGCTCTTAAGGAACCAAAGGAGAAAGGACCAGTACTCAAAGTACTGTACGTCAAGATTCAGTATCTATGACCATGATGAAGCACACTTACGGCATATTCTGGAAACAAAGACATGCTCCACAAAGGAGAATGGAACTGAACTTTGAGGAATGGCCCAAGGTTCAGCAGACAGAGATAAAGAGGTAAAGAAATCAGGACTTCCAAATCAAAAATAATGGCACAGACAACGAAAACGTGATGATCCAAAACCTATGAGATGCAGCAAAAGCAGTTCTAAGAGGGAAGTTTACAGCAATTCAATCCTATCTCAAGAAACAAGAAAAATTTCAAATAATCAATCTAACCTTACATGTAAAGGAACTAGAGAAAGAAGAACAAACAAAACCCAAAGTTAGTAGAAGGAAAGAAATCATAAAGATCAGAGCAGAAGTAAATGAAATAGAAACAAAGGAAACAATAGCAAACATCAATAAAACTAAAAGCTGGCTCTTTGAGAACATAAACAAAATTGATAAACCTTTAGCCAGACTCATCAAGAAAAAGAGGGAGAGGACTCAAATCAATAAAATGAGAAATGAAAAAGGAGAAGTTACAACAGACACTGCAGAAATACAAAGCATAAGAGACTACTACAGGCAACTATATGCCAATAAAATGGACAACCTGGAAGAAATGGACAAATTCTTAGAAAGGTATAACTTTCCAAAACTGAACCAGGAAGAGGTAGAAAATATGAACAGACCATTCCCACGTAATGAAATTGAAACTCTGATTAAAAATCTTCCAACAAGCAAAAGTCCAGGACCAGATGGCTTCACAGGTGAATTCTATCAAACATTTAGACAAAAGCTAACACCCATCCTTCTCAAACTCTTCCAAAAAACTGCAGAGGAAAGAACACTCCCAAACTCATTCTATGAGGCCACCATCACCCTGATACCAAAACCAGAAAAACGTACTACAAAAAAAGAAAATTACAGACCAATATCACTGATGAATATAGATGCAATAATCCTCAACAAAACACTAGCAAACAAAAGAATCATACACCATGATCAAGTGGGATTTATCCCAGGGATGCAAGGATTCTTCAATATACGCAAATCAATCAATGTGATACACCATATTAACAAACTGAAGAATAAAAACCATATGATCATCTCAATAGATGCAGAAAAGCTTTTGACAAAATTCAACACCCATTTATGATAAAAAAAAACTCTCCAGAAAGTGGGCACAGAGAGAACCTACCTCAACATAATAAAGGCCATATACAACAAACCCACAGCAAACATCATTCTCAATGGTGAAAAACTGAAAGCATCTCCTCTAAGATCAAGAACAAGACAAGGGGGCTTCCCTGGTGGCGCAGTGGTTGAGAGTCCGCCTGCCGATGCAGGGGACACGGGTTCATGACCCGGTCCGGGAAGATCCCACATGCTGCGGAGCAGCTGGGCCCGTGAGCCATGGCCGCTGAGCCTGTGCGTCCAGAGCCTGTGCTCCACAACGGGAGAGGCCACAGCAGTGAGAGGCCCACGTACCACAAAAAACAAAAAACAAAAAACAAAAAACAAAAAACAAAAAAAAAGAACAAGACAAGGATGTCCACTGTCACCACTATTATTCAACATAGTTTTGGAAGTCCTAGCCACAACAATCAGAAAGGAAGTAAGAGAGGAATACAAATTGGAAAAGAAAAAGTAAAACTGTCACTGTTTGCAGATAGCATGATATTATACAGAGAATCCTGAAGATGCCACCAGAAAACTACTAGAGTTAATCAATGAATTTGGTTAAGTTGCAGGATACAAAATTAATGCACAGAAATCTCTTGCATTCCTATACACTGACAACGAAAGATCAGAAAGAGAAATTAAGGAAACAATCCCATTCAGCAATGCAACACAAAGAATAAAATACCTAGGAATAAACCTGCCAAAGGACGTAAAAGACCTGTACTCAGAAAACTATAAGACACTAATGAAAGAAATCAAAGATGACACAAACAGATGGAGGGATATACCATGTTCTTGGATTGGAAGAAACAATATTGTGAAAATGACCATACTACCCAAAACAATCTACAGATTCAATGCAATCCCTACCAAACTACCAATGGCATTTTTTACAGAACTAGAACCAAAAAAATTTTAAATGTGTATGGAGACACAAAAGACCCTGAATAGCTACAGCAATCTTGAGAAAGAAAAACGGAGTTGGAGGAATCAGGCTCCCTGACTTCAGACTACACTACAAAGCTACAGTAATCAAGACAATATGGTACTGGCACAAAAACAGAAAATACAAAAAAATGGAACAGGATAGAAAGCCCAGAGATAAACTCATGCACCTATGGTCAACTAATCTATAACAAAAGAGGCAAGGATATACAATGGAGAAAACACAACCTCTTCAATAAGTGGTGCTGGGAAAACTGGACAGTTACAGTTGAAAGAATGAAATTAGAACACTCCCTAACACCATACACAAAAAGAAACTCAAAATGGATTAAAGACCTAAATGTAAGGCCAGACACTACAAAACTCTTAGCGGAAAACATAGGAAGAACACTGACATAAATCACAGCAAGATCTTTTTTGACCCACCTCCTAGAGTAATGGAAATAAAAACAAAAATAAACAAATGGGACTTAATGAAACTCAAAAGCTTTTGCACAGCAAAGGAAACTATAAACAAGACAAAAAGACCCTCAGAATGGGAGAAAATATACACAAATGAATCAACAGACAAAGGATTAATCTCCAAAATATATAAACAGCTCATGCAGCTCAATATTAAAAAAACAAACAACCCAAGCAAGAAATGGGCAGAAGACCTAAATAGAAATTTCCCCAAAGAGGACATACAGATGGCCAAGGGGCACACGAAAAGCTGCTCAACATCACTAATTATTAAAGAAATGCAAATCAAAACTACAATGAGGTATCACCTCACACCGGTTAAAATGAACTTCCTCAGAAAATCTACAAACAACAAATGCTGGAGATGGTGTGGAGAAAAGGGAACCCTCTTGCACTGCTGGTAGGAATGTAAATTGATACAGCCACTATGGAGAACAATATGGAGGTTCCTTAAAAAACTAAAAATAGAATTACCATAGGACCCAACAATCCCACTACTGGGCATATACCCTGAGAAAACCATAATTCAGAAAGACACATGCACCCCAATGTTCACTGCAGCTCTATTAAATGCCCATCGACAGATGAATGGATAAAAAAAGATGTGGTACATATACACAGTGCAATATTACTCAGCCATAAAAAGGAACGAAATTGGGTCATTTGTAGAGATGTGGATGGACCTAGAGACTGTCATACAGAGTAAAGTAAGTCAGAAAGAGAAAGACAAATATCGTATATTAACGCATATATGTGGAATCTAGAAAAATGGTACAGATGAACCGGTCTGCAAGGCAGAAATGGAGACACAGATGTAGAGAACAAACGTATGGACACCAAGAGGGGAAAACAGGGTGGGTGGGGCGTGGGATGAACTGGGAGATTGGGATTGACATGTATACACTAAAAAGAACCTGCTGTGTAAAAAATAAAGAAAGAAATTAAAAAATAATACTAATGGCACAATAAAAGGTATGGGGCAGGGACTTCCCTGTTGGTCCAGTGGTTAAGACTCCCAATGCAGGGGGCCGAGGTTCAATCCCTGGTCAGGAAACTAGATCCTGCATGCTGCAACTAAACATCCCACGGGCCACAACTAAGACCCAGTGCAGCCAAATAAATAAATAAATAAATAAAGTGTGGGGCATATTTAAGAAGGCAGGGTATGTGTAAGAAGGGGAAAGAGAGACAAGGATGGAAGAAGATGAAGGGATGGGCTAGCACAGAGAGTTCCTGTGCGTGGAATAACTCTCAAAGAATTATCTAACAAGTGACAGGAGTGGGAGATGGAATTCCAATCTGAAGATCTACTATATGCTGGTCACTGGACCTATATGCTAGGCCCTGGGCCATGTCGCTTCACTCTCTCAACAACCTGATGAGGTAGAGGGCATCATCCTTACTTTATAGATAAGGAGACCAAGGCTACCTAGGTGAGTGATTTGAACATCACACACCTAATAAATAAATAAGCCAGACTAGAAATCTAGAATACCTGGGGCCAGGGCCCCTACTGTAATACATTAAAATGAACTCAACTTGAGAAGTTAACCAATATAAGAATCCAGGGCAAAATGAAATATGACTCTTTGGTATCACCCCCATGGGACTGAGAATACCATGGTTTTGTTAGAGAAATAGATAAACAGGGGGAGGAATAGCTGTTTCTGAGGAGACTTGGGCAACTTCTTAGCAGGCAGTTGAAAAGGCAAGCCTGGAGATGGGAGTAGGTGAGTCATGGCCTCAAGGGGATAGCTGAAGCTAACTGAGGCCTAAGACTATCAACAAAGGGGCTGTACAGAGACAAGAGGATGGAAAACCAGGCTTATCCTTCAGGATACATCAGGCAAACACATCTAAATTAAGAAAAATCCTCGGGCTTCCCTGGTGGCACAGTGGTTAAGAATCCGCCTGCCAATGCAGGGGACTCAGGTTCAAGCCCTGGGCCGGGAAGATCCCACATGCCAGGGAGCAACTAAGCCCGTGTGCCACAACTACTGAGCCTGGGCTCTAGAGCCCACAAGCCACAACTACTGAAGCCCACGTGCCTAGAGCCCGTGTTCCACAACAAGAGAAGCCACCGCAATGAGAAGCCGGCGCACTGCAACGAAGAGTAGCCCCCGCTCGCTGCAACTAGAGAAAGCCCGTGCAGCAACAAAGACCCAACAGAGCCAAAATAAATTAAATAAATAAATAAATAAATTTATTTTTAAAGAAAGAAAAATCCTCAAAGTGCTTGAAGTATTACCGTAAAAGCACTGTACAAGATTCCAGTTCATCTGCTAAATAATTTGCATTGTATATTATAGCTCTAACCCACAAACCAACTGTAAAGACACAGACTCTACCAAAGCAGATGGTTTATAGATTTCAAATAAATGGTTCTGGATCTTCAATGACATATATTCATATTTTCACCTACCCTGGGAAATACTGTTTTCCCCTTTCAAAAATCAGTCTCTAAATTTTACACCAAAGGTCACAAAAATATACATGCCTAAATTTACGTTTAAAGCAGTAAAAATAGACTAGTATTAGTTACCTTCCCCTCAAAGTATAATTTCTTCACAAGAAGGATGTTTTCTAAGAGAAAAGAAACTACTTACCTTGAACTTATATATCAGTATGTGAGTTGAACCATTACACAATTATAGTGATAGAAAATTTTATACAAGTGGCCTAACCCAGAATTTTCTAATCATTAATCTACAAGTTAATTTTACATGAATACCAAAATTTGTGCCCTGGCCCCATTTAGTCAAACACTTTCCCTGAAGCCCTCCTATTTGTAAGGCATTGTGTGAGGTGTCAGGAACAAAAACAAGAAAAGCCATGCACCCTGGCTTCTGATGCAGTTAGACGGAAACAAAATTTCAATGGCATTTTCCACAGAAATAGAAAAAAATACCCTAAACTTTGTATGCAACCACAAAACACCTCAAACAGCCAAAGCAATCTTGAGAAAGAGAAACGAAGCTGGGAGCATCATATTTCCTGATTTCAAACTATGCTGCAAAGCTGTAGTAATCAAAACAGCATGGTATTGCCATAAAAACAGGCACATAGACCAGGGGAATAGAATATAGAGCCCAGAAATAAACCCATGCATATACAGTCAATTAATTTTTGACAAGAATGTCAAGAACACACAATGGGTAAAGGATAGTTTCTTCAGTAAATGGTGTTGGCCAAACTGGATATCCATGTGCAAAAGATGAAAGTGAACCCATACCTTATAACAAACACAAAAATTAACTCAAAATGGATTAAAGACTTAAATGTAAAACCTGATACCATGAAACTCGTTGAAGAAAACAAAGGGGGAAAAGCTTCTTGACACTGGTTCTTGGCTAAGACACCAAAAGCAAAGGCAACAAAGTCAAAAATAAATAAGTGAGACTCCATCAAACTAAATGGCTTCTGCAGAGCAAAAAAGCAAAATAAAACAATAAATTGGAATGGCAACCTACAAAATTAGAGAAAATATTTGCAAACCATATATTTGATAAGGGGTTAATATCCAAAATATGTAAAGGCCTCATTCAACTCAACAGCAAAAAAGCAAATAATCCAATTTTTAAAAGGTGCAAAGGACCTGAATAGGCATTTTCCCAAAGAAGACATACAAATGGCCAATAAGTAGGTAAAAAGGTGCTCAACATCACCAATCATCAGGGAAATGCAAATCAAAACCACAATATCACCTCACAATTGTTAGGATGGCTATTATTTGAAGAAAAAAAAAAGATATCAAATGTTGGCAAGGATATTGAGAAAAGGGAACCCTGGTAACTGCTGGCAGGAATGTAAATTAGTACAGCCATTATGGAAAACGGTATGGAGTTTTCCTCAAAAAGTTAAAAAGAGAACTACCATATAATCCAGCAATTCCTCTGCTGGGTACACATCTGAAGAAAATGAAATCAGGATCTTGAAGAGGATCTGCACCCCCACGTCCACTGAAGCTTTATTCACAATAGCCGAGATACGGAAACAGCCTAAATGTCCTTTCATGAATGAATGGATAAAGAAAATCACACACAGAGAGAGGAATATTATTCAGCCATTAAAAAGTAGGAAATCCTGCCATTTGTGACAACATGGATGAACCTGGAAGACAAAGACAAATACTATATGATATCACTTATGTGGAACCTTAAAAAAAAGAAAAAACAAAAAAAGCCAACTTCACAGAAACAGAAGAGAATGGTGATTGCCAGGGGTTAGGGTAGGGAGAAATGAGGAAATATACAAAGTGTACACACTTTCAGTTATAAGAAAGAATTCTGAGGAGCTAATGTTCAGTAATGGTGACTACAGTTAATAATATGGTTTTGTAGAGTTGAAAGCTGCTGAGAATAGATCTTAAATGTCCTCACAGAAAAAAAAAAAAGCTAACTATGTGAGAGTGATGAATGTGTTAATTATTTTGATCTTGGTAATTATTCCACAACGTATATGTATACCAAACCATCATACTGAACACTTTTGATAAATACAATTCTATGTGTCAATTATTCCTCAATAAAGTTGGGGGTGGGAAATAAAGTACCACAGAGGGAGGAGGAAAAAAAAGAAACACTAACTGCCAACTGTGAACATGGCCACACTGGAGCTCAGGCTGCAGTCATGGAAAGAGTGGCAGAAGAAGGGAAAGTAAAGGCTTCACTGAGCAGAGAAGTCTTGGAGCAGAAGGGACCACCCATCACACAGTGTAACTGGGTAGATGGGTGGGAGCTCCAGTCAAGACACAGCATGTAAGGGCTTCCCTGGCGGCGCAGTGGTTGAGAGTCCACCTGCCGATGTAGGGGACGCGGGTTCGTGCCCTGGTCTGGGAAGATCCCACATGCCGCGGAGCGGCTGGGCCGGTGAGCCATGGCCGCTGAGCCTGCGTGTCCGGAGCCTGTGCTCCGCAACGGGAGAGGCCACAACAGTGAGAGGCCTGCGTACCACAAAAAAAAAAAAAAAAAAGAAACAGCATGTAGAAAAACAATGAGCCGAGAAACAAGAGAATGTGTAAGGACTACCACAGCAGCAGGTTCATGGAACATCAACAGTGAGACTGTCACAGTTAGGGAGGAAGCATTCAGTGGTCTTGTTATTTCCTAAATACCTATTTCCCCTTACCAGTCTCTGAGAAGGCTCTATCTTGCTGAATGAAAATGATCAAGGAGTGTTTATCAAGCCATGAAACAAGACAGACTAAGAAATGATGTGTTAATCAGATCAGCTATGACTCCAAGAAAGGATGAAATGGAGGAAGGAACGTTTCTTAGGCCCTTAGTGCTGGGTCCGAGACTACCGGCTTTTTCACACAAAATCTCATTTAGTAATTACAACTCTCTTTTAATAAGGAGGGCATTGACTATTTAAGCAGCTTGCTCTAGATCACGCACCTGTTGCTTAAATCCAGGTTTATTTTATTCCACAGACTCCACTCCACCCTCCCCCTAATACAGCACTCTGGGATCATATATGTCTTGATACCATATTATATAAGCATTTATTCCTTCGTTATTTTTTCAAATCTAAAAACATGAATAAAAACAGAAAAACTTAAGCCTTCAAGAATACATAAACCATTCAAACACCAAGAAGCCATCAGAAAAAAAGCACACAGTGATTCCTCAAGAGTGGAAAAAAGAAGTGACTGCTCCTGTAACCCCTACTGAGTCCAGTCAGTCTCAAGTGGCCCTGGAAGGTACTGGCATCGTCATACATAGGACACTACACCCCCGTGGTGAGGCTCCCATAACCTCACGCCACAGAGGGAAGACTGCAGACATGCTGGCTCTCCCTACAGAGAGAGCATGTAAGAAGAAAAAGATACTCTCAAACCAGAATACGTCCTTCCACACAGCACTTACAAATTCACAAAAGTAGGATAAAGTAGTTACGGACAACAGTGTGGCTGGAGTCAGTCAGAGCAGGACTCTAACGGTGGCTCTGTCCCGTAATCAGGTGACCTTGAGCAACTTACCCACTCCAAGAAAATCTTAGTTCCCCATCTCTATCAGGCCTTCTCCACTACACGCTATACAGTGTTCAAGAGGATTATGCAAGAAATTTGATTTCTAGTCTATCGAGGACCATTTTTTAGACTGTCCATTACATAAGTAAGCAAGACCATTCAGTGGGGTTCCCTCGACATTCTGTTACAGCTTCACTTAACAAACATTTATCATCTCCTACATGTCGGGCACTACACCAGCTAGGTGCTGATAAACACAGGAGGTGACTAAGCCCTGCTCTCCAGAAGTTTCACTCTTCTACGCCACAGACTATAGTTTATATGGGTATTTATAAGAAACAAAGACTGCACAATACAGAAGAAACTATGAAAGTGGGCTTCGTTTCAAATCTGCTTATACCTCTTCATCAACGGGTGTCTTTCCTTTTTCCAGATTAATGACAAGTGAAAAAAACCACTTAAATTAGAGTTACAAAACTTAATGAGATAAGCACTAAAGCCCTTTCAGATATAATGCTAGGAAACCCAAAGGTCCTAGGTATCACAAAACAAGAATGAAAATCACAAATATAAAACAGGTTCAGACTTATTACGGTTGTTTGTGAGATGTTATTAGGGAATTTTTGAATAGAGAATCATCACTAAATACTGTCACAAGAAAGTGAGGTTTAGTAAAATATTCTAACTCTGGGTCTAGAGTCCAATGTGACACAATTTTTTGAAACATTTAAACATATGTAAAATGTTCAAATATAATATCCTTAGCAGCTCTTTTCCCAGTTTATGAAGATATACGCTACCATTTTAAGTACTGCTTGAAAAGTACTTCTCTTTTTCCCGGCAAAACACGGAATCCACACTTTTCCCATCGTAATAACTGTTACCACACAGTCTTTGACAGGATTTAGTTCAAAGCAAGCTCTTCAATACGTAGCCACTAAAGCACAAGAAACCTTTTAAACTACCGATATATAAAAGACAATGAATGAAATTTAACCTAGATAATTTGTTTAATGGCAAATATGTTTACTCCACGTTATCATAAGCCCTGAAGTTAGGACGTTTCCAGGTGTCCTTGGCCTCTAGCACCAGGCTGGATGCACTGCGTTCAGGGTCAGGCAGGGTCTAGCTATAAACAACCATCAGAATGCCAGCTGGAACTCCCTGCCACAGTCCTGTCTCTTAACGCAAGCCAGGAGTGGGGCTCAGAATGGGGACTTGCTATCCTATGATAAATGCATGTAGTTGGGAGAAAGAAGGGAGATTTACTGAAATTCCCAGCCCTCTCCAGCCTCTCCCATTATCACCCAACAGAATGCAGGATGGTCATCTCCATTTACAAGGCAAGGCCATGAGTAGGCATTTCAGCCACTGGCTTTTCAACTTCTTCAGACACTGTAATCCATGATGTTACAGAGCTAGAACTGTCTGGAATGAAGAAAGCAAGTAGGAATGACAGGAGAAGCAGAGTCCTGACCCAACCGGACCAGCAAGAAGACGAAAAAGCAGACAACAACCAGACTGGCTGCCCTCCGCCGCTGTCCCACTCCCCTTGGTCCCTGCTGTGTAGGGAACATTCACCAGGGAAATCAGTAATATCTATAATTATCAACTGCTCTATCTTGTACAATGAATATTGGAAAAGATATTTAAATATGCATTTTTAACAGATGTCTAAAGTTCTTAAGTATGAGTTTCCTACTAGTTCTCAGAACCAATTTTCCCCCATAGGAATGCATCACTTTTTATTTTAAAGAATTTCAATGGGCACATATAATTTAATACAAAGAAATTCACTTTATAGTTCACTCTAGACAAATCCATCTCTTCACATATTATCTGACTCTTGGCATGCCTGCAAGCCTACTAAATTAATGCAAAGAAAAATAGCATAAAATTAGATCTTTATATGCCCCAACCCCTTGGAGTAGTTAATATACATCACTTTCCTTCTTTAATTTTCTATTTTCAGATAAATCAAATTCGTGCAGAGTAACAGCTTAAAAATTAATTTGAGTATAAAATTTCATTAATATTTATAGGGCAGTTGTGCTCCTCAATGTTTATCTTCTAATAATAGAGATTTTTCGTCCAAAAATGTAGTACAAATTTCAAATAAATACTATTATTCACTTTTTATAGCCAGATGCTGAAGCAATGGAAGATGAATGAATTATACCAAAGGAAGAAGATGACCTATAAGAAAAACGCAAAGATTTTTTTCCAGTCTCTTGTCTTTGTAAGAATTATCATTCAGAAAAAAAGCTAAAATTATGAAATCTGAGAATTTGGCCACTCTGAAACAAATTTGAATATGGATTTCCAAATCTTCAAATTCTTCTTGAAAAAAATACATACACAGTATATACAAAGTACATCAATTAAAATGAAATTAAAAATCTCAATTGATAACATAGATAATTTAATGCATTCAAGGAGAAAAGGCTAAATTTATTGTTTAAATCAGAAAAGTTTTATAAACCATCATATGTCTCTCCCTCAACCAGTTAAACCAGTTAAAATTAGATACCCTGAGTAAAATTTGATATTCCAATAATCACTAGTCTTCACCAGTCTGTCATCTCTTTTATAATGATTTTGCTGAATTCCTCTTCAAAAACCTTTCAATTTCACACTGATAAAACAGAAAATACCATATTTAAAAAGTGAAATTAAAAGTTTTCTCTAGATTCTATTTCTAAAGACATCATTTACAGTCCTGAATGGTTTGGTGTGTGAATATTTATTATTTTGCTTTGCTTTGTCTTAAAGCTTTGCAGCATTTCTGCTCTCTAAAGTCAATTCTTCATCATATTATGTTTAGATCCTAAATATTTATCCTAATGTTATAATGATACAATGGTAGCACCCAGGTACATCAGAAACAAATATCATTATAGCAAGTGAGCACTGTGCCAGGCCACACTGAATGGGCTATTCACGTACAGGGGAAGACCATGGTCACAAGTCATTTTCAGATGTCTGTACAGAAAATAAAATGCACGAAACCACATTTAAATGAAGTGACTTCCATGATGCTTGCAAAATCAACTGCATTTAACTTGCAAATAGTATAAACCACTCACAAGAGATCACAGAGTGTAGACAGTTCTTGTAGCTGTTAATTACATTTTAATGTCTATGACAATTCTGTTTATGTACTGGACAGACTGTAACCCACAGTTATGTACATATTCACATAAATTACAAAGATATTTATAAAGTAGCACACTTGGGTCAGACCTACAAATTAAATGTACATATTTATAACCTACAGAGAGATTCTGGATAAACATGGCAGATTCAATGCTAACATCTAGTGTCATCCTCTCCTAAAAACAAAATCAACAGTACAGTTTGCTTTTCATTTGTTTTTTTGTTCGTTTGTTTTTATAAAACAAACTCACAAGAATAGGAACAGCAACAAAACTGTGAATGCAAAAACAGATGGACAAGTAGTAACTAACTGAGCCAACACAGTCGACAAGGCAGAATCTTCACAAGACTCAGAAACTGGTGGTACCAGATACCTCTGAGAGCAGAGGGGTGGTGTGCTGGGGGGGGGACGGGGGCAGGGCAAGAGGGGGAGTAAGCCGGTGCCTAAAACAAGGAGGAATACTTAAAAGTTGACTAAGAAGCAGCACCTCTCCCAATAAGCACAGCACTTCCCTCAACCTAACAGAAGCCCAGAGTACTCCCAGAAGAGGACAAACAGTGGTTCCAGAACCATTGTTGGAGCAGTACTACAGCAATATCTACTGAACGTTGAGATACCCTCATACAACCCTGCCAAACAGTACCCTTCCCTTGGTAAATCTGAGGCCAGACCAATAGGAAAGATCTAACTATGTACTGGGGTAGGAGAAGGGGTATCCCAAATTCCCCTCAACAGCCTACCAGGTGCCCCACAGTAGAACTGATGGTCAGCAAGCCCTGCCAAGGCATTCAGACAACCAAGGATTACTGATAGCTGAGGAAAACCTTCAACATGAACTAGAGACCAAAACAAGCAAAAAAAAAAAGAACTAGAAGACAATGAAATGCTGCAAAACAGAGTACAATCATTAATATCTCAAAGAGATGAAAGAAAACACCATGAAACAAAAACAGAATTCTATTAAAACAAAACAAAAATGAATTAGGAAATGAAAAGGAAGAAATGGGAAACAGGAGGAAAAAGGGAGGGAGGAAGGGAGGGACTCAGAGGACTAGAAAGAGCCTTAGAAATTAAAAATACAAAGGAATGAAGAACTCTTCCAGAAATGGTAACAAAAAGAAAATGATATAGAAAATAGTAGGAAAGATAAGAAAGTAAGAAGTCCAATAAGTCCAATATCAGATGAAAAAAGTTCTAGAAAGGGAGAAGAGTAAAAAGGAGGGAAGGGAGATCAAAGAAGTAATTCAACTTTCCATGACTGAAAGGAATGCACAGGGCAGTGGAATAAAAAGGGACCCAGATGAAACTTAAGGACACTGGGGGAAAAGAAGGCCCCACAGACATTAGGGCGTGGAGAGAGTATCTACAGAGAATCAGGAAGCAAGAAGAATGGCTTCAGACTTCAGAACCACAGCACTGGGAGCTAAATGACAGGTGAGCAAGTGTTTCAAAATTCTGAAGGAGAATGATTTCCAGAATTCTATTCTCAGTCAATCTTTAAGTCATGTATGAGGGTAAAATGAAGACGTTTTCAGAATGCAAGATCTTAAATTTTACTTCCCTGAAACATCTCGAGAAAGCTGCTGGAGGACGGGCTTCACCAAAATGAAAAAGATACAGAATCTAGGAAGCCAAAGATCCAAAGAGGTGGAGGGAAACTCCACGATGACAGTAAAGGGAGACCCTGGATAACAAGTGTGCATTAGACACAGAGGGTACCCTGAGAGATTGGTATAAGGTAGAGGTTCTAGCAGAGATATCTCTAGAAGATAAAATTGATAATATACCTGTTGGATCTGAACATCTTACAACAAAAATGGACAATTGTTACTGATAAAAACTTTTAAATGGAGTGATAAGTACATGTAGAAAATTAAAGAAAAATCGATTATTAACTCTAAGAAAAACAAAGAACTGTGTAGAAAAGGAAAATAGTAGTTTACTACACAGCTCATTTCTGAACAGTTTCCCCAGTCTCAATAACGTAAACAGAACAGTGATCAAATCAAAATCATAACACATCCATACTGGCAGGATGAGCTGATATGAAGGATTCATGCTTGTGGTGAGGACATGGTAAGAAAAGGGAATTAAAAGGTCATCTTGCAGGAGAAATCAACAGATAAATCTTAAAACTGAAAGTAGTAATTCAAGTACATTATTCAAAAATACGGAGGCATCCTGGAAGAATCAGCTAGCAGAGCTCAAAGTAGCTGCCTCTGGGGAAGGGAAATGGGGGAATGAGGGCAGCTACTACTGCTTTTGATGGCAAATATTGTAGAACCACTGACTTTGTAAACCATTTACATCTGTAACCCTGATACAAATAAAAACTTTTAAAAAACTAGGCTAAAAGATTAAAGACACCAGTGGAAAAGATGTACAGTATCATACGCCAAACAAATTTAAAAGCCATCCTTTCTATATTACCATTACTTAGAATTAAGCTAAAAGCCCAGGGGAGGCGTTGAGGGTACACTCACTGCTCAGAGCACACTTCTGAAAGACAAGATAACAATTTGTCAGAGAGCGTCCTCTCCTTATCTCCCTCAGAGGGCTGCAAGATTATTAACCTTCAGAACACAAAGAAGTGGAAAACTACAATTCCCAGTATACCCTGCAGCCCTTTCAATTACTTTAAAGTACATGAGGCTTTGCTATGAGGGAAAAGATTAATTTTAAGAAAATATGGAACTAGTTCTCACAAGACATTTCTAGGCTACTGTGTTCTACAGACATAATTTTTCCACTCTCTACTTGAAGAAAAAGAAGATAGAAAATAAATCATCTGTTGGGGTGGAACACTATTATTTTAGTTACTTCAAAGAAAAACTGAAGATGATGGCAATGAAAGTCTAGAAACACAGAATGTTTGAGCTTGAAAGGATCTAAGAGGTCACAGAATCTCTTCTCCCGTCTTCACGCCCCATACGCATCCAGTTCTGCAGATGAGGAGCCCAGGGCTCAGAGAGGTTCAGTGAGCAACCAAAACGCTCAGGGGCTGTGTGCAGAATCACGAGGTCAAAATGATTCACTTATCCATTAACAATTTAAAACACATTTTTGGTAATTACTATATGTAATTATATCACAAAACTGGGGTATTCATAAACCTAGGTTCCACTTCCTATTTTATACTTTTGGTTAAGTCACTTAATATTTTAATTGCTTCAACTTTCCCATCTGTAAAATATATTTCAGAGGAAAGTTTATGAAAGTGGAATGAATACATTTAAGATTCTTAAAGGAAAAAAGAAATCCAATATAATCTCTCTACTATCCTCACTATATACAATGAACACAATCACCCCAAACTCAATATATCCAAAAAACAGACTCATCACCCACCTTCTCAAAACTTGACTCTCCTTCTGTATTCAGGCTCTGGGTTAATGGTCCCAAAATCTTCTCTTCCACTCAAACCAGGGAATCTGGATCATCCAACACTCCTCCTCTCCCATCCTACACCTTTGTACCTCAATATAATCAATCTCCATGCCCTACCTAGTTTACCTTCCATATAGATTTCTGTCTTAACCTCTTCAAGCTATAACAGTAATACCATAAACCAGGTGGCTTATAAACAACAGTAAGTTATTTCTCACAGTCAAGCCAAAGCACCGGTAGATTTGATATCTGGTGAGAGCCCACTTCCTGGTTCATAGACAACCATATTTTCGCTGTGTTCTCGCGTGGTAAAAAGGAAAAAGGAGCTCTCTGGGGTCTTTTTTTTTTTTTTTTTT
>NW_020173666.1:10994692-11005246 GCF_003031525.2 Neophocaena asiaeorientalis asiaeorientalis | reverse complement strand
AATGGGAGTGTTACCTTAATTTCCCTTTCAGATTTTTCATCATTAGTGTATAGGAATGCCAGAGATTTCTGTGCATTAATTTTGTATCCTGCAACCTTACCGAATTTCTTAATTAGCTCTAGTAGTTTTCCGGTGGCTTTTTATTGATTTGTGACCTCTCCCTTTTTTTCTTGATGAGTCTGGTTAAGGGTTTATCTATTTTGTTTATCTTCTCAAAGAACCAGCTTTTAGTTTTATTGACCTTTGCTATTGTTTTCTTCCTTTCTATTTCATTTATTTCTGCCCTGAATTTTATGATTTCTTTCCTTCTACTGACTTTGGGTTTTCTTTGTTCTTCTTTCTCTAGTTGTTTTAAGTGTAGTGTTAGATTGTTTATTTGAGATTTTTCTTGTTTCTTGAGGTGAGACTGAATTGCTATAAACTTCCCTCTCAGAACTGCTTTTGCTGCATCCCATAGGTTTTCGGTCTTCGTGTTTTCACTTCAGTTGTTTCTATGTATTTTTTAATTTCTACTTTGATTTCTTCAGTGATCTCTTGGTTATTTAGTAGTGCACTGTTTAGCCTCCATATACTTGTGTTTTTTACATTCTTTTCCTGTAACTGATTTCCAATCTCATAGTGCTGTGGTCAGAAGAGATGCTTGATATGATTTCAACTTTCTTAAATTTACTGAGGCTTGATTTGTGACCCAAGATGTGATCTATCCTGGAGGATGTTCCATGTGTACTCGAGAAGTATATTCTACCACTTTTGGGTGGAATGTTCTACAAATATGAATTAAATCTATCTATTGGGTCTATTGTGTCATTTAAAGCTTGTGTTTCCTTATTTATTTTCTGTTTGGATGACCTGTCCATTGGTGTAAGTGGGGTGTTAAAGTCCCCTACTATGATTGTGTTACTGTTGATTTCTCCTTTCATGACCTTATGTATTGAGGTGCTCCTATGTTGGGTGCATAAACATTTATAATTGTTATATCTTCTTCTTGGATTGATCCTTTGATCGTTATGCAGTGTCTGTCCCTCCTTATCTCTTGTAACAGTCTTTATTTCAAAGTCTATTTTATCTGATACAAGTATTGCTACTCCAGCTTTCTTTTGATTTCCATTTGCAAGGAATATCTTTTTCCACCCCTTCACTTTCAGTCTGTATGTGTCCCTAGGTCTGACGTGGGTCTCTTGTAGACAGCATATATATGGGTCTTGTTTTTTTATCCATTCAGCCAGTCTGTGTCTTTTGGTTGGGGCATTTAATCCATTTACATTCAAGGTTATTATCAATATGTATGTTCCTATTACCATTTTCTTAATGGTTTGAGGGCTTGTTTTCGTGGGTCTTTTTCTTTTCTTGTGCTTCCCGCCCAGAGAAGTTTCTTTAGCATTTGTTGTAAAGCTGGTTTGGTGGTACTGAATTCTCTTAGCTTTTGCCTGTCTGAAAAGCTTTTGATTTCTCCATCAAATATGAAGGAGATCCTTGCTGGGAAGAGTAATCTTGGTTGTAGGTTTTTCTCTTTCATCACTTCAAGTATATCCTGCCACTCCCTTCTGACCTGCAGAGTTTCTGTTGAAAAATCAGCTGATAACCTTATGGGGGATTCCCTTGTATGTTATTTTTTGTTTTTCCCTTGCTGCTTTTAATATTTTTTCTTTGAATTTCTTTTTTGTTAATTTGATTAATATGTGTCTTGGTGTGTTTTTCCTAGGGTTTATCCTGTATGCGACTCTCTGTGCTTCCTTGACTTGGGTGACTATTTCCTTTCCCATATTAGGCAAGTTTTTGACTATAATCTCTTCAAATATTTTCTCAGACCCTTTCTTTTTCTCTTTTCCTTCTGGGACCCCTATAATTCGAATGTTGGTGCGTTTAGTGTTGTCCCAGAGGTCTCTGAGATTGTCTTCAATTGTTTTCATTCTTTTTTCTTTATTCTCCTCCTCAGCAGTTATTTCCACCATTTTGTCTTCCAGCTCACTTATTCGTTCTTCTGCCTCAGTTATTCTGTTATTGATTCCTTCTAGTGTATTTTTCATTTCAGTTATTGTGTTGTTCATCTCTGTTTGTTTGTTCTTTAGTTCTTCTAGATCTTTGTTAAACATTTTTTGTATTTTCTCACTCCGTGCCTCCATTCTATTCCCAAGATTCTGCATCATCTTTACTATCATTACTCCGAATTCTTTTTCAGGTAGATTGCCTACTTCCTCTTCATTTATTTGGTCTTATAGGCTTTTACCTTTCTCCTTCATCTGTGACATAATTTTTTGCTGTTTCAAATTTTTTTTTTCTTTTTATGAGTGGGATTGTGTTTCTGTCTTACTGGTTGTTTGGCCTCAGGCTTCCAACGCTGGAGTTTGTAGGCTGCTGGGTAGAGATGAGGACCTCTGTGAGACCTCACTCCGATGAATATTCCCTGGCGTCTGAGGTTCTCTCTTAGTCCAGTGGTTCAGACTTGGAGCTCCCACCACAGGAGCTTCGGCCTGACCCCCAGCTCGTGAACCAAGATCCCACAAGCTGCGTGGGGTGGCGGTTCACTTGGGGGTTCCTCCTGCCTCCTTGGGCGTCAGTGTCCCCTACCAGTGGCTGGCAGGTACCCTAGTTGTGGGGAGATGCTAACTCGGTGTCTTCCCACATGGCCATCTTGACTCTGCCCTTCTGGGGTCTTTTTTTATAAGGGCACTAACCCCATTCGTGAGGGCTCTGCCCTCATGACCTAATCACCTCCCAAAGGTCCCACCTCCTAATAACATCACAGTGTTTTCAACATATGAATTATGGGGAGACAAAAACACTCAGTCCCATGCCTTTCCTTTTTATCCTTACCACCACTATACTAATCCACTGGGGTCCTACTTTATTTTGGTCTTTGTGTGGCAAAACTCAGAACAGATCATTCCTGTCTCCAGGTTTTTTTCCTTTAAATCCCTCTTCCCTACCAAGCAGCAGGCAGAAAATGGCCTACCTAAAACGCTAACTTCAAAGGGCCACCCCCTCCTCCTCCTTGGAACTAGAAAGTCTCCATATTGCTTTACAGGATCAAGTCAAGCTTCCCAACTTGGCATTAAGAGTTCTCCATGACCCAGCACCCCTCCAGTATCATCCCAAGCAAGCTACCCACAAGCAACTAAGCAAAGGTCCCTATAGCAAGCAAGACTGGCTGGCACCACACACCACTTCCCACCCACCCATATGCTATTCTTTCTGCCTGAGACACAAGTCCCACCTTTCTTTTTTTTTTAATGACTCTTATTCATCTTATAAAACTTGGCTGATGATCTGATTAAAATCATCACCTTACAAGACTACAAGCTCATCAAGGTTGGGAAGTAATTTAGTCACAACTTCACCCTGCCAGGGTCCAGCACCCAGGTAGACACAGAGTGGGCCTGCAATAATGCAGAAGCACTCATCAATCTTACAAAACAAAAGATGCCAACTCAAAGAACAGTCTACATTCACTGCCCCTTTCTTCATTCACTCCTCAAACCACCGCAATTTAGCTTTTACTAAATCACAGGAAAAAATCCCTAGCCGCTTCATAATCCTTGTTTCTTCTTGACCCTTCTGCAGCATGTGGTATTGCTGGCCACTCTGTACTACTCTGTAACAGATACCCATCTCTTTCATAACACTGATACTCCTCTCACCACTTTGTCTTCTGTACTGTACCTTCGGTCTCCTCTTTTGCCACTCACCTCTGAAGTGCTTGTTTTCCCCTTGGTTTGTCCTCAGTCCCCTTCCTTCTTCTATTCCTTTGGCAATGCACCTCCTTTCTTACAGTTTCTACAATGGACCTACCATTACAATTCTCAACCCAGGTTACACAGAGTCTAGGACCCACTCCAGATCAAGTAAAATAAACTCTCTGGGGAAGTATTCACCATGGACACTTGTTAAAATTCCCCACTTGATTCTAAAGGAATGCCAGGGCTCAGAAGCACTGAGCCACACATTAACTTTAGAATGGAACCTCAAATTTCTTCAACATCCACAACCCCCTGACCCATATTTCCAAATGCCCACTGAACACTTCTGTTTCCTGCACACTCCTTTCATAAAACCAAAGTTGATATCTTCCCTCAGATCTGCTCCTCCTCCTGGATTCCTTTATCTCTAAACTGACACCTACATGGGCGCCCAAGCTACACACTGGGGAACCTTTCCCTTGCCTTACCTGATACTCAGTTACTAAGATCCATGTGTTCGACCTATTAAATACATCTTAGGCAGCCCCTACCCCTCAAGCCCTAAGTAGGGTAACTTCCTTATCATTCACCCTTCTTCCAGGCTCCCTGTTCAGTCTACCCTCCACACCACCAGCAATCACCTATCTAGACACAGATTTATAGTTACTCCCCAGGTAAAACTTCCTACAAAAAGAGAAAAGCTCTCCTACTTAGACATGGTAATGTTCAAATTCCTTGCAATGGTGTATAATACCGCTCATATTCACAGCCTTTCTCTAATCTACTTTCCCAATCCAAACTTCTGTCACATTCTCCACCATCTTTAGCCCTGTGAGAATCAGATTACTCTCCATCAACATACCGGTCAAGCTCAGGATTATAAAACATGTCCACCGTCGGGAATATGAGACACACACACACACACTTCTGTTATTCTCATCAAACCTGCTTCAAATGGTACCCTCCTTTCTTGTAAAGCCTTCCCACTCTAGCTTTCACAGAATCAACATCTCCCTCACCTCTGATTCCCACAGCTCTTTTTATAAACCTTTATGATACTAATTACCACACTATACGAGGTTGTTGACATACCTGCTCTATGGTTCTTCAAGTGTTCTCTAAGGGCCTAGAATGTATATCTTTTTCAAAACCAAGTTTTTGTTACATTAGAGAAATTATAAAATGTTGGTTGCACAAAAGGCAAATTACCTTGGCACAAAGGGGGTGCCTTAAATAGACCCAAGGCTTTTTTCTAAAAAGACTCAGACTGTCACAGTCTAGAAACAAAATAGCAGGGGAAAAAAAAGAGGATTTCTGTTTTAAGTTCTCTATTCTAATTATGAGAAATACAGAATGCTGTTCCTCAAAAATCAGTTATTGACATCTTAACTAAATATGTTTTGTGGGAGTGACTGAAGACTCCATTAAATGGAAGTTAAAACTATCATTTTGCCAACTGAAATTCTTTTTTTCCCTTACAATAATTCCCAAGTAAATGAAAGAGTAAAACTATTGTCTTCATCTTGGTATAGATGTTAGATAATTAACTTGCAGGAAGAGCAAAATTTACAGCTCTGGACTACAATAATATGATCATTTTATCTTACTACCTCTTTATTGGCATAAATCCCATTTTTTTAATGGTCTTCTGGTTCCTGACTATTAGAAATTATTGGCAGTTTACACTAACAGGCTTCCGCCATGTTTCACTTCCAAATCCTACTGTGGCTGTTCATCCCAATCAAAACCAAAATCGATCAATTTTTAAGATTAAGAAAAGGGACATTAAAAAATAAATTATGCAAGCAATCTAAAATCCTTCCAATATTATCTACAATAAACTCTGAGCATTAAATAAGATTATAAAGAACTATTAAGTCATTAAATCTATGCTATACCAACTTTAGAAAATGAAATTTGAGAATATAGCATTAAAAATTGGTAAGAAAGCAAATTCTGCATAAGAAAATGTATCCATAAGTATAAGTGTTTTTATTCACATTCATCTCACTTATGCAATCCACTTAGCCACTAACTCGATGAGCAGAGGTTAAATTCTCAGTCCTTTTACAGTTTATCAGATTCTCAAATCTGCATCAGTACTGTGTTAAAAGCACAGTCTTTCCCTGTGCCCCCCCCCCAACCCTTTAAAAGGCAGAATAGCACCAAACGGTTGAAACAACAACTCCTGCTGCATGCAATTACACAACTAGACAAGAAGGGTGCGAAAGTTTGAATGAAAATATTAGAAGTGACGGCTTTCCACCTTAGTCTTTCTGTGCCCTCTCCAAACTGCAGGGAGCAGATGGTAATTTTCAAGTACATTTAGACCAGGCTTGGAAGGACGACTCAGCGATAAAGAAATAACTGCACATGGAAAAAACCACATGTTTTGCAACCTACAGTTTTTAATCTAGAAAAGCTTTAGTCCCAGTTAACACAAACAGAAAAGCTGCCATACGCATGGCTCCATATAAAACGCTGGTGTATAAATTATAAAATACATTTTCAACAGTTTCCTTTTCACATTTGTACTACAACATGCCAGTTAAACACTGGAATGTTTAAGAAAAAACAACCGAAAAACTAAAATCTAAATATTATTTAAGTCACCAAAGAATACTAACTCTTAAGGGAAGGAGAGCGCTTCCCTGCTCTGAATCCCATTACGGCCAAAATAAATCAGGCAATGGGTGGCAATGCCAATGGCATCAATAGCAGTACTGATCTCCAGCACATAATCACATCAGGTTTACGGCCAAAAGTTTAAAGGATAACAGAGAAGGAATAAATTAGACATTGTTGATTCATTTATATTTCAAATGCAAAACTGACTACAGTAATGATTAAGGATTAGAAAGCTATTTTCCTCTTTTCCTCTTCAAGCCAAATTAAAAAAGAAAAAGGAAAATGAAAGCAGTTCCAGAACAGGCGACCAGCACCTTGGTCATGGCTCTTTAGCCCCTCGCTCATCTCCAGCACCACCTTCAATTTCCAGTTAAACAGAAATTTCAGAAAAAAGCCCTCCCTAACACTAAGCCCAGGGACGCAAATAAGTAACAGCGCTCGCGAGCAGGAGAGCCTGGCGGAGCCCTACACCAGAAATCTGGACCCAGGCCATGGCCACACCAGGGCCTCTCCTTCTATCCACTGGGCCACCTGTCCTTTAATTTCAAGTGGCTTATGCCTGGTATTTAAGCTTCAGAGGGCCTACAAACTGCCTCTACATGGGGAGGACAGGGTTCTGACATTCTCCAAAATGTGGGTGGCAGGAAAACAACATACTTTTGTCTTCAGAAAACCTAGGTTCACCTTTTTTTTTGCGGTACGCGGGCCTCTCACTGTTGTGGCCTCTCCTGTTGCTGAGCACAGGCCCCGGACGCGCAGGTCCAGCAGCCATGGCCCACCGGCCCAGCCGCTCCGCGGCATGTGGGATCCCCCCGGACCGAGGCACGAACCCGTGTCCCCTGCATCGGCAGGCGGACTCCCAACCACTGCGCCACCAGGGAAGCCCCCTAGGTTCACCTTTTGACACTTCAAAACTGTATAACCTTGGGAATGTTACTTAACCTAAACCTCCATTTCCTCATCTGGGGAATAGTAATACTCCAGGTACTACTTAACAAGGCTATTATGAGGTTCAAGTGAGATTACTGGTTTAAAAGCACTTAACAAGCTGTAGGAACCTTACTAAGTTGATGTTCTAGTTGTCGTAATACTTTTCCATAGTGGGAAATGTAAGTTTCCCTCAATCACAGCTGTCACCACAGGACACCCGTAAATTCAACCACAGGCCTTTCTGGGTCATTACAGCCTTGGAATGAACTAGTGAAGTCAGAGACGCCATCCTAACCTTACATCACCAGTACTTCAGTCTCTCAACTGCTCAGTTTAGATACTGCATCAATCATTTTTCTAGCTTTTCCCCCAAGCATCTTCCCTTCACATTTTATGCCATAGTTTCCACAAAATGATTGATACATTTTACATTTAAGCAAAGCAGTGTATTTTTAAGCAGTGGGGTTTACTAGACCTAAGCATTTTGAAGAGCTGACATTTATTTTCGTGTGTGAGAATACACACACACACATAGAAACACACACACACACACACACATATATATATATACAATGCAACAAATGAGCTATGATATAGATATGTGTGTGTGCATATATATGTACATATGGGCTATGATGTGTGTGTGTATACACACACATACACACACACACCTATGGCTATAAGAGAGTGAGCCAAATATAAGAATCCAATCTACACACAAAACCCAGTGTGTGATGCTGAGGGGGCAGCATGGCTTAGTGGTTAAGAGTCTAGAGTAGCGCTGACCGGAATGAATTCCAGCTTCTTCACTACAAGTACGGGGAAAGTTACTTATTAATCTCTCCGTGCCTTAGTTTCGTCATCTGTAAAATGAGATAGTATATACCTCATAGAATTGCTGTGAAGTTTAATGAGTTATGTATTGATAAAATGATAGAAACAGCATATGGCATATACTGGGGGATGTAAAGTGTTTATATTAACATCATTCAATGTGTCCTGAAAAGTGTAGGTTATAAGATCATCATATACACATGTATATATGGTTCTATGCATTCAGATACAGGTGACCTTTGAGCAACACGAGGATTGGCGCATCAAAACTCCATGTGTAACTTACAGTCAGTCCTCTGAATCCGCAGCTCTGCATCCAAGGGTTCAACCAACCGTGAAGCGTGCAGTACCATAGTACATATTTAGTGAAAAACATCTGAATGTACGTGGACCTGGGATTTCAAATCCGTATTGTTCAAGGGTCAACTGAATATGAATGGATTTGTTTAAGCATACACACATCTTTCCATATGGTATCTACAGAAAGTTCATTTGGGTTAACATTAGGTTAACACATACTGAGTGTTTACCCTATGCCGAACACTGTTCTAAGAACTCAATAATATATGAACATGTTTAATCTTCATAACAACCCTACAAGGAAACTGAGGTGCAGAATGACTCCTGAACCCACTATCTTATCCACTACTGGCCACCAGTTTACATGAACACGGTTATAATCACAGTACATGAAAACAGCAGGTTACATAACCAAAATTTTTCCTTATGAATTTGATAACAGAGAACAAACCACTATAGTCTTTACTTTCATACTGGTATTTTCAACAACTCTTTTTCATAGGAGTACTACGGCAACTCTAAGGATCCCATGAATAAGAGAGCAGTCAGCTACTTCCTATATTATAGAGTCAATTTTAATTTCTCTGATATAAATCAGTGGATTACATACTCCCATCTCTAACTGTGGTATTTTAAACAATACACACACACCCACACACCCCAGATTTAGGGCTCCATTCAAAATAATGAACTGTTTTGATGAACTTAAAGCTTCATTGTTTTCATCAGTTTTCATATAGCTAACTTATTGCTTGGCTTGATTATTAATATTTCATCTTAATAGAATTATAAAAGATTATTTTACAACTTTTATCAGAAACACTGCCTAAAATATGTGATATCTGTCAAAACAGAGAAACTAAAAATAAACGTAAACTCGTAGCTCGATCAAATGATTATTCATTTGTGAAATAAATACCAGTTAAACCAGGACAAATGAAACAGAGAAGTGAAGCTACAGGTGTGTTATACTTTACGTGCTACAATCTCATGCTTCTATTTTAACATACACTTCCACAAAAGAAATAGCCTAGGGCTTCCCTGGTGGCGCAGTGGTTGAGATAAAAAAAAAAAAAAAAAAAAAAAAGAAAAGAAAGAAATAGCCTATATTCTACAGAAGGTAAACTTGGATGCATTTGTATACATTAATGTTTTTGTAGCTAAAGTTCACTCTCAGTGTAAATTCTGCTGAATCCCCAGCTTTGGAAAATCAAAGGGCAATTTCCTCATTAACTTGCTTTTAAAGTGTCATGCACTCCACTTGAAAACGTACTGCTAATTCTTAATACAACTTAGATAATATTATAAACTTGTTCTTCCAAAATTGAACATTATTCCCAGTCTCTCTGACCTATATTCATTCATCCCTTCATGTTAAATTAAGCTGACACTGGTATGGATTTTTTTATATAAATTTATTTATTTATTATTATTTTTGGCTGCACTGGGTCTTTGTTGCTGTGCGCAGCTTTCTCTAGTTGCGGCGAGCGGGGGCTACTCTTCGCTGCAGTGCGCGGACTTCTCACTGCGGTGGCTTCTCTTGTTGCGGAGCACGGGCTCTAGGCACACAGGCTTCAGTAGTTGTGGCACGTGGGCTCAGTAGTTATGGCTTGCAGGCTCTAGAGCGCAGACTTAGTAGTTGTGGCACACGGGCTTAGCTGCTCTGCAGCATGTGGGATCTTCCAGGACCAGGGCTCGAACCCGTGTCCCCTGCATTGGCAGGCAGACTCCTAACCACTGCGCCACCAGGGAAGCCCCTACAGCATGGATTTCAACTTTAACACAGAATTCCGTTCAATATGAGAAGCATCCACCTAACCCCCTCCCGCCTTGAGCTAGTAGTTTATCACAAAAGCCTTATCAAAGTGGCCCAAATGGACAAAAACTGCCTAGCGGTTAACTGGAAGTTAACAGGACAAAGCAATGAAAGGAACAGAAGCCCATGTTACCACCTAACACGTTTTGTTCATTTATTCTAGTGATCCTGTTTTTGTTTTAATTATTTATGGTAATTATAGCAGTTAATGTGTTGTAACATTTTCACAAAAGAAATGAACTCTCAATATAATAAAACCTTCCCAAATCTTTCAATATTTCATCCATGCCCAACACACTCAACACAACAACCAGACTGCAGTGCATTAGCTGATTTCCAGAGTCTGAAAGCACTCCACATTAACCAGAT
>NW_020173666.1:10973440-10994551 GCF_003031525.2 Neophocaena asiaeorientalis asiaeorientalis | reverse complement strand
ATCAGTAAGATCTAAAGCACGGGGAATAGCATAGCCTAGAGTTTCTCAATCCTGAGACAATTTGGTCAATTCTGACATCTCTCCCAACACCTGCCTTGGGTCTGGAGCGGCTATTTAATAAGCCTGGGCAAATGAACCAGACACTCAGATCTTCAGTGCGCGCTGCTGCTCCATCACCCCCGACCCCTGCCTCCTACCCTCTCAACGGGTCCTTAAACTGCCTCAGGTATGGGTGGTAAGGATTCTTAATTTTCTGAATTCCATGGAAAATCCCCAAATAAAAATCAATAATTACTCAAACCCAAAGAAAACAGCCGTTTCGAGTTCATTTTAGCTCATTATGGCAATCGTGCTCAATCCTTAGCCGGAAAAAAAAAAGAAAGAAAAGAAGAAAGAGGGAGAATAGAGTACTAGTTATAAGCTGGCTTTAGTTCATAAAAGAAAACTGTTAACGTCACAATTCAAAACTCAATGAAGAACCATATGTTTTGTGAAAACATTCATAACAGCGTTTTTCACCAAAAAAAGAAAAAAAATGTTTTTCAGTGAGCTCTACTGGTAAATTCTTTACAAGTTATCACCTCGTTTAACCGTAAAAACCTATGGAGGCAGATTAATATTATCTCACCCATTTTACAAATGCAGAAACCGTCTCCCAGAGGTTAAGGGTGAGCTTGAGAGCTCAAAAGCAAACAGGAAGGAGTCCATGTGTCACAAAAGTGACACAATATAAAACAAGCACAACTGTGCTGGCAAATCAGAAGTAACAAGAAGTCAGACATTCCTTCCACCACAAAACACCCAGGTGGAAGAAGAAAGAAGCAGGCTTCCAACAGGCTCCAGCTGTGCCCTACCTCAACCCACAGGGTGACCTGGAGGTAAACCAAGGCCTCCCTGGAAAGGAAGATTGGGCCCCAAACTGACCAGCTTAGGGATCTACCATCAGGGCCCATTATTATGCCCAGGGCAGAAATAAAGGTCATCCTTAGACACTCTCAGGACTCTGAATTTTAAAATGACAAGACTGTCTTAAAGAATATAGCAAAGTATTTCAAATCACTTTCACATAGACTTTCATCTAGTCTCACAACACCATTACAACACAGGCTGATTTAAGGACTATAATTCCAGTGGGTTAATTAGGACTTAAAGCACAGAGCTAAGCCTGGAATTCTGAAGTTCTTAATTCCTAATCCAGTCCTTAAACTCTATAAGATTATAAAGTACCACTCTATACCATGGTCCTGGTAATTCCACCTGTCAAACAGATTGCCTATGTGCAAATGATGTGCATGGTGCATTCCTCAAGGTAACACTAAAAGTTTCTGGACACTGTCCCTCCTATCAGCATTGTAACAGCATCCCCTGCATTTTACAGCAAGCTCACAACGGCATAAGGAGGTTTGGGTTTTCAAGCCTAACTCTGTTTGGCAAACTTCTCTTCCTCTGCTCCCCAATTAAATGGGGAGGAAGAAACATTAAGTATAAAAACTAAATCATAAATGAAAAGGAAGAATCTCATCTCTGAGAAGTCTTGCCTCTGGGTACACTAATGATTGTATCCGAAAGCTCTATAACACAGTAAAGCATAGCTCACAGGCACAGGAAAATATAAGTCATTAGCTATTAATAGAGCCAGAGAGTCAATTGTTGTAATTAAATCATAGTGTAATCTTCTGTATAATCCTGAGTTAGTCTTTGACAAGTTTCCTTGTGGTCAGTTTTGGAAAAACATCTGCTAATGGTAAAATTTTTGGTTCTGAGAGGGAAAAATTACATCCTTCTGGGTGGAAAAGAGTCACAGTCTTAGGAGACTAATTTTTATGAAAACTTTATATTAACGAAGTCCAATTACTGGCTCTCAATTTCTTTTTAAGTTAAAAGAGACAAACACAGAAACAAACTTATGAAAGCTACTACGGACTGAACAAACACAACATTCTGATTCCAAGTCCCTATATGCTTATTCCAGAGATAAAGAGCAGAAATACAACCTTCCCCAATTAGAAAGGAAATACGCAAATAACAAGTATCTGTACAACTGAAAATGTCCCTTTTCTAGACCGACCTAATACTAAAAGATAACAATACCTCTGTAACACCCTTAAAGAATAAGCAGCTGATCCCAGACCACAGGGGTCCATGTACTGACAATTTTGCTAAAGATCATTTAGATAGCTATATTCAAGCCCAGACTTTTCTTAAAAAGCCAGATCAGCTCTGAACATGTGCTGGGGTTATTTTCATTATTTTAGTATTCTACATGAAGCACTCAATCAATAAATATTCAAATAAATTAACTATGTAAGAAGTTTACTGTACTTGGTCATTTGAATGCTGAAATAGTAATCTTTAGCAGTCTTTGCAAAATTTCATGTTACACTGTGCAGGCCCAATTCAAATGCACTCCTGACACCCTACAGCTATAAAGTATCTCTGGAGCTTGAACGTGAGAGATGCGCCAGGTCTGAAACAGCCTAACAGTCGGACAGTTCCAGCTTAGAAAAGGCAAACCCTGCAATAACCTAGATCCAGAGCCTCAGAGGGAGTCTAATTCACTGTCAAAAGAAGAAAAATCCAGGGGCTTCCCTGGTGGTACAGTGGTTGGGGGTCCGCCTGCCGATGCAGGGGGCGTGGGTTCGTGCCCCGGTCCGGGAAGATCCCACATGCCGCGGAGCGGCTGGGCACGTGAGCCATGGCCGCTGAGCCTGCGCATCCAGAGCCTGTGCTCTGCAACGGGAGAGGCCGCAACAGTGAGAGGCCTGCATACTGCAAAAGAAAAAAAAAGAAGAAGAAGAAAAATCCCTTCCAAAATATATTCTTCTTTAAAAAACAGACTCTTTATTGTTATTTCTTATATATACTATTGAAATATGGGAGTGCCAAAAGCAAACCGGAAAACAGAAACTGCAAAATAACAAAGAACAAGCTGAACCCTTAATAACAAAGAGGGAACAACTCCTCCTCCTCAGAGGCAAAAGTTCTGTATCCCCATTCCCGGTTCTGAAGACCTGGGAACAGCCCCTACCTGCGGGGCTCTAGCAAACACAGAGCCCAAAGCAACTGACTCTTTCCGTGTGTAACAGGAGAACTCAAACACCAGGGCCTGTCCATTCCAACTCCAACATGCTAATAAACTATATGACCACACAGAATGTGTACAAAATAGTGCCCACTGTTGTTAATAAATATTTGTTAAACAAATATGCAAAGCTGTAGAGATTCATACAACACCTTGTTAACCCGTTATCTGTGGGTGGAAAGATTACTGCAGAATTGTTATGTCTTTATATTTTTCACATTACCTGGACATGTTACAGAAGACACCTATCATTTCTCCTGTCAGAAAAAAAATTAATAACCATTTTCCTTTTTTAATTTTTAATTCAGTGTGGCTTCAAAGAAGGGATGATAAGCAAGTTTAACATCTTCAACCAGGTCAGTGGCTTTCAAACATGTCTATTCAGCCCCAGATCATTTAAAAAAAAAAAAAAAAAGAAAGAACAGTTGCAACGACCAGCAAAACTACTTATCTGTCACGTGCCTTAAGGGGTAATTGAACTACACAATTCTTTCTACACAGAAGAATTGTGAAATACTAGGTCTAACTTTAATTTTCAGAGAGAAAAAAAATCACTTAAACTTCTTGTATGTTAAGTATTTATCTGTGGAATTATACTAATTACAATGGGGAGCCACTTTGTGATTATTAAAAATGCTATACGCTTAGCCTAAGGGTTTATTACAGTGTTTCCATCTAGCCTATTCTGCCTCACATTACTTTTCATCCTTTTAGGCTTTTATGTCTTGTAACTCCAATCAAATCCCCACCTGCCTGAGGACAGAAACTTTCTCACACTTGGTTGAACACTTTGCACAGACCAGTGTTCAATAAATTACTGACCAATAAACATTATCCACTTTCTAGACTTTAGCTATCATTTTGACTACAAAATCAAAAAAAAAAACTCAAAGGCAACAAATAAGCTCAAAGAAGTTTCCTAACATTACAGTATCTGGTGCAGATCATAAAACAGGAGGAAACAATGTTCACACCAAACAGACTATACGTATCCTTTTACGAATCATCTGTTATAAAATGCAAGCAAAATTTAAATATTCTAAAACTCATTTCCTGTAAAGAAAGGCTGTTGAATTGCAGATCAAAAACTATCTGAGAAAGTTAAATAACAAAAATTCCATTTCCAAACAAAAATTAATCCTGAGAGACTTTCCCCTTCAAAATGCAGTTTACCTAGAGTCCTAATTTTTGATGATATAGTAAAAGAATACTTTTTTAAAAAGCAGACGACCAGCCAAAGTTGAATTCTTGGGTTTTGACTGTTATCCTATTACAAGAAAAGTAACCCTGGCTCTCTGACCCTCCAATTTTACTTCTAGAAATTTATCTTAAAGAAATAATCTCACAAGCATACAACTGTAAGATAGCATTCTTTGCAACATCATTTGTCATAGCGAAATATCGGAATCAACCCAAATATTCCTCAATCAGAAATTTGGTTAAATAAAGATATATCTATTCTAAGGAATACGATGCAGCATTATTTAAATATGGATAACGTAAACAGGTAGAAAATGTCTAAGATATATTAGGCAAGGCAAGCAAGTGGTAGAAGAATATGTATAATATTCTACCATTTTAAAACTTTATTTAGAAGTACATATACCAGGGACTTCCCTGGTGGCGCAGTGGTTAAGAATCCACCTGCCAATGCAGGGGACACGGGTTCGAGCCCTGGTCCGGGAACATTCCATGTGCCGCGGAGCAACTAAGCCCATGTGCCAGAATGACTGAGCCTGCGCTCTAGAGCCCGCGAGCCACAGCTACCGAGCCCGCGCACCTAGAGCCCATGCTCCACAACAAGAGGAGCCACCGCAGTGAGAAGCCCGCGCACCTCAATGAAGAATAGCCCCCGCTCGCTGCAACTAGAGAAAAGCCCGTGCACAGCAACGAAGACTCAACGCAGCCAAAAATAAATAAATTAAAAAATTAAAAAAAAAATAGAAGTACATATACCAGACTGATCTCCGAGAAGTGAGGTTTCAGAGGATTTTTAACCATTTATTTTCTGCAGTAAGCATTTCAAAAAATGTTTTAATCTTCTACAAAAGTAATTTGTAGTCAGGAAATTAAAACTAGTGCCCCATTCACCCCAAATCTGAAGTCCGTCGTTTCCCCGGAAATAAAACATATCCATTTGCAGCTATATGTACCTCATTTACTGAAAACTAATACCACATGCAGCAACAAGACTGGAAATGGTCTTAATTCATTCAGCCTACTAAACCTCTTGAAATTATGAATATAAAGGACATTAAAAATAGGATTGCTTTTATGGATTTCCCATCCTACAAAATTAAGAATTCACGATATGAATTTACAAAAGCCACTTGTACTTTAGAAACAGTTCCTCCAAAAGAAAAATATTTATGCAGTGTCTTGTGGTGAAAATTCAGTCCTGAATAAGAATGTTGGAGTTCAAAATCACCAAAACTGTCACAATCAAAATACCTAAGTTCATATTGACCAGCAAAAACAAGCCTCTCCAATCTAATCATAAATTGTTCCAGCATTCTGAAGGTTTTCCACCACTGTGTCCCATTTTTTTCTATTTTCAAAAAAAGAAATGATTCGAAATGGGAACGTGGCAGTTATGTACAGTGAGTATGTAAACTAGCAGAGTTCTCTGCCCCTCAACTCAGAGACATGCAAGCAAGAATTCTCTCCCAGTGATAGGCAGCCCTGTGTCGAGGAACTAGGTAGGTGCTAAAATAAAACCTGTTCTGTGCTACCTGTTCAAAAATAGCTCTGCAAGGATACTTCAAGTTCTAACAGACGCCACTTTGTACAAAAACATCCACAGGAGTATTACAAAAAAGACAGCAGTGGGCTTCCCTGGTGGCGCAGTGGTTGAGAGTCCGCCTGCCGATGCAGGGGACACGGGTTCGTGCCCCGGTCCGGAGAGATCCCACATGCCGCGGAGCGGCTGGGCCCGTGAGCCACGGCCGCTGAGCCTGTGCGTCCGGAGCCTGTGCTCCACAACGGGAGAGGCCACAACAGTGAGAGGCCCACGTACCGCAAAAAAAAAAAAAAGAAAAAGACAGCAGTGATATTTTAGCAAACTCAGCGTCAAAAAGTACTCTAATGCATTTTTAATCCGCAAGAGAAAGTGAACAACTGTCCTTCAGTCATCAGCGTCAGGGCCAATGACACGGTTTCCCTTCCCCGGGGTCCACACAAACTGTTACAATTGGCTTACCAATCACGCTCCTTAAGAGCTTTCAAAAAAAAAAAAAACAAGACAAAAAACCTCGTCCCTCCCCACACCCACACAAATATTTGTCTTCTTCTTTTCCCCCTTCCATCAAGTGGTAAGAAAGGAGGGAGAGAATCAATGTGACTGTCCGCTCTTCAGGACAGAAGAGCATACAAAGAAAGTAAGAGTTTACGCAAAGAGGAGTTTAAATTTGACTCTTCCGAACTATGTAAATGCAGAAGGTTCTATGAATTAAAAATATGAAATAGCAGAATGTTAACTGAAGTCTTAGCAGTGGGTCACAGGTAATGCCCGACTGAAGTGCATGGCTTGAAAATTATTTCTAATGAAAATTCTGTATCGTCACACCTCACTTCACCAAATTTAGTAACAAAACAGTGTGAATGGCATTTTTTTACTTTAATCCTATGGTTTTCGTGTATGAAACGGGACCCAGGAAAGATGGGAGGGGGAAAAGAAGATAAAAATAATTTTCTAGGTATTGTTGGGAGGAAGGGGAAGAACCACGGAAACCAATGAAAACTTCAGAAAAAAACAAAGCAACAATTTGGAATAAAAAGCAGCATGCATAATCCCAAGGAAATTCTGGACGTAATTCAGGAAAAATGCTTCTGGACACAGAAGACCAAAAATGAAGACTAAATGTCCCCAAGTTGTTGACATTTAATAAACATGTTTCGCTAGGAACCTGGTGCTCAATTAATTAGTACGAGTATATGTACTTAGGCAGCAAAGTTTCTCCCTAGCAGATGGTACAACAGGCTTCAAAAATAAGGGGAAAACTTACTTCAAGTTGTCTCCTTGGTTAGTTTAACAAACATCTTACCAAGAGATACGGAGGAGTGGGGGTTGGCATCAGATTACTCTTGTATTTTATTTAGGATGACAGAGTTAGGACAGGGTGGCAGCAGGGCCCCCCAAGCCAGAGAAGACACTACCCACAGGGCCACTCCAGCACCTCCCCTTAGTGCTAAGTTCCATTCCCAGGCCAGACAAGGCTATAAAAAGCCTGGCCTCTGGCCAGCTGGCAAGACCACACACCAGGTATTTTTAACTTAAGGGGGCCTGAGGGTGAGGCCGACACCAGTGTACCAAAATGTTCAGGGAAGAATAACAACCACCTCCAGCCAGGACGGTGGTCGATACATCAGATTCTTTTCCTGAAGTATTCTGATTACCAATCAGTGTTTTAATGGTGATGGAGACATAAAAAGATAACATTTGTGAGAGCTGATAAAAGTGGGCAGATACTTCATTGTGAAAAAGCACAATCACTTTGAAAGACCGTATGTACAGTTACGTAAACGGCAATGTGAACATCAAACACTGGCCAAATAAACTGGACTCTTATTTTTTATTCCTGACACGTAAGACTACAATCTTGACTTTTGTTGTAATTACTCTGACCGTTTGCTGTTGTTGTTCTTAGTTTCCCACTGGTCTTGGCACTGGGCCACACATACAGATACCATGAAGCTGCTCTCTCAGACAGAACTCCAATGCAGCAAGGTCACACAAAGCTGAATGCTGAAGGGCTCAAGGCTGACGCTACTGTGGTTAATGTAATCTTCTGGATAAATAAGTATTAATCAGAACTTTCTTTTAGTTCCAGCCTTTAGTGTTAAAAATTCCATGTGAACAACGACATTAGTAAAAATTTTCTGCCGTAAATGAGTATCATTTCCTCTTTCTTGGAGAACTGAAGGTTTTCAGACATCTCTGTCATGATTCTTACTCTCAACCTTGAAAGCAGAGGTGTGCGGTGACAGGACGAGGCGGAGGCAGGTAAGTGTGGCCGGAAGCACAGCCGCTGCTCTCTGACTGCTGGATGGACTGGGTCCTCCGGAGGCTCCCAGGGTGCGTGCAGGTGGGGGACAGCAGGTCCAGAGCTGTAGTCAGGAACTCCTTTCTATTTAAAGGTAAGCTTACAAAATTTTATGTAACCTGCCCTTTTTTTTTCCTCTTAAGAGCAAAAGGCAACCAGAAAAATGTTATCTACTTGTAGATTTGCATTAAATAATTTTATCACAGAATGTAGCCACATTCAGTGTATCCTTAAAACTGAAAACACTAGGATCATCTTCGACCTAAATCTCATTAAAATGTCTGCTCTCATATGCCATTAACCTCCAGCTTTTTTTTCCCCCCCCCGTTGTATCACCTCTCTCAACTAGACTCTCCCTCCCGGTTCCCCTTCAGTGGGGAACTTTTATCCTGACGGCACTGATCTCTCCTCGGGCTGGTAGGAGAGCCTTACTGGCCTTCCTACTTCCGACCTCCCCTTGGCTCCTTCCTAAACACAGCTGGGGAGGTCATTTTCCCCTGAGCACCACTTCCTGAATTCCAGGAGGCTTTTCCTGGCTACTCTAAACAAAGGCCACCCCCGCCTCACACAGCCTCCTCAGGCCAGGCGCCCTGCCAACCAGAGGACACTCCAGTTGTGCTGTTCAGTTCATTTATTCATAGGCTGACTCTGGGTCTTCAAATTCCTTGAGCCACTGGAAAGTCTAGGGTATTACCAGGTAGCACACTGTGCAAACCTCTTGAGTTCCCAACAGATTGGTAAGAAAAAAAACTGCTTTATTAAAGATGTTTTTGTAGAGATTTCCAGTAAACAAGTCAGATTAAATTATCATGTTTATCTCTACTCCCTCATAGAACCCCATTAAAATAAAAGTAAAGGAACTGTTTTAAACTATAAACCCACAAGGACAAAGAAAACCGAAGATGAGATGACAGCAGATAAGAGAGGTCAAAAATGTTTGGAAGGAGTAAAGCAGACAGACAAGTGATAATTAAAGTTTTAATTTGTTCTAGGTGAGAGGATAAGAAGCAAACTAATTAAAGCTCAGAACCCCAAAGACTCAGGAATCAGAGGGTGGCAGGGGGCTGGGTGAAATGTGTTAGTAGTTATTCAGAGCCCCGCTCCCTAATCCCCACCCCAGTCCTGTCAGAAGTCAAGAGGATTCCCATCTGGAGGGGTTGGCAGTAGAGAGGGGCTGGAAAAGAGAGCGTTAAATGGAAACACACACACACACGCACACACACATATGCACATACACGTACACACACATATTCAGCTTCCAGATGCCCTGACTTCCTCTCTGGATGAGTAACTGTGGGGAAGGGAGAACACAGATAACATCTGAGGGGTCTCAGACAAAATGGTCTGACCCCCTCCCCATTAACCAGGCCCAGCAGTGGGCATGCCTGTCGGAGTACACAGAGCTTTCTATCAGCTTTTAGCTTTCTGTCCATGTGCACCAAACTGTTACAACAGACGTTCCAAGAAAGCCTTCAAGAGAACACTGTGGAGCAAATCTCCAAAAACAAAGATCCTAAGATGATCATCGGCGAGATAAACTACCGCATCCATCAGAAAAAGAGTAAGATGGCATTTTTAAAAAGGCAATTTAGACAAAAACAAGTTCATGGAAAGTGAAACTATGAAAGCAGAAACCAAAAATTCACCAGAAGAGATGGAAAACAAACTAAGACTATCTACCAGGAAACAGAATAAAAAAGACAAAGGGATGAAAAAAGGATAGAACAAAAGGTTTAAAACATAAAGAATTAGGGCTTCCCTGGTGGCGCAGTGGTTGAGAGTCCGCCTGCCGATGGAGGGGACACGGGTTCGTGCCCCGGTCCGGGAAGATCCCACGTGCCACAGAGCGGCTGGGCCCGTGAGCCATGGCCGCTGAGCCTGCGCGTCCGGAGCCTGTGCTCCGCAACGGGAGAGGCCGCAACAGAGAGGCCCACGTACCGCAAAAATAAATAAATAAACAATAAACAAGTCCAGAATTTCTAACATCTGACTAATAATAGTTCCAGGTAGTAAGAGAGGAGAAAAATCAAGATGAGGAAATTATCAAAGAAATGACAGCCCTCCCTTCCAAAAAATTCCCTGAATTGAAGAGTTTCACACTGGATTGGCCCAGCAAAATGAACATAAAAATACCACCTGCAAGGTTCATCAATATTTTAGAATCAGAGAAATAAAAAGCTTCTAAAGTCACCAGAGAGGAAAAAAATAGGTGGCATAAAAAAGATGAGGCACTGGATTTCTCAACAGAAGCTTAGAGAACAATCGAACAGTAACTTCTGAAGGAAAATTATTTCCAATCTAGAATTCTATACTCAACCAAACAACTAATCAAGTGTAATGGTAGAAATGACATCTTTCTGACATGCAGGGAAACTTTCCTCTCCTGCACCCTTCTTAAGGAGCTACTGGAGAATACACCCCACTAAAATGAGGGAATACATGAAGACACGGATTCAGAAAATTGAGTTTGAAGCCAAAGTAATTCTAAGAATGATGGTTAAGGGAAATTTTACTACACATACGCAGCAAGACATGAGAGGAACGGAGTTCAGAATGCAGAAAAAGAGGAAGAGGGATTCCAGTTCTGACTGGGGACTCAACCACTGCCTGCTGAAAGCCACAGAAATCTGGAAACATGCAACACGCTTCATTCCAGATCAAAATCTGCCGTGGTCAGTCTAACTGAAAGAATTTAAGTCATCTGAATGCATCCTAGCTGCAAAGGAGCCTATGAATTTGAGTTCTGAACTGTAGAGGCAGAGCTCTTAAACGTGGGCATTTCTCCAAACATAAAACAGCTATTCAACAGAGGGTGGGCATCCAAGAACATGAAAAACATTGAATACAGCTGATTAATTGATGGGTCCCACCTGTACAGTTCTATCAGAGGATGAAGACGAATTGGTGATATTTACATTTTTCAAAAGTAAAACAGGGAGGCAATTACCAACACCAAGATAACGGAAAGTTGTATACTAAAGAAATATATTCATAGTTCATGTCTCAACTAAAGACAGTTACTTTATACAGCCCTACTAATGTAAACACTGAATGCTGATTTAGCCTTAACGGGACGAGAAAGGGAAAAGGAACTGTAAGGCCGGACAGTGTAAAAAGAGTTAACTTTTACATAGTAGAATAGATAAAATCTAAATTTGAAAAAAAATAATAGCAACATAATCATGTCATTTAGAAATGGATTTAAGTACCAGAATAAATTATTATGAGTTGAAAATGGCTGCCTCCAGGAAATGGAACTCACGGGCAAGGAAAGATGGAGTAGGAATTGGTATTTTTCTCAAGAAGCCTTGTAATACTATTTTTTAAACTGCGTACACACACCGAGGAAACTGTTTTTTAACTTTTCCATTTACATGTCTCCTCCACTAGACTGTGAGCCTCTCGATGGCAAGTCCTTTCTACCGAGTGAGGAGCATACCGCAGACCCTCTTTAACACTGGTCATCTGTACCCAGATGTCCAACCAACATTAAATAGCTGTGATATTTTTTAAGGTACGCTCTCTTTTTCAAATACAAACAGGAAAGAGCCCTCAGAATGAATATGATAATTCATTAAGAAGAGACTGTTGTGGGGCTTCCCTGGTGGCGCAGTGGTTGAGAGTCCGCCTGCCGGTGCAGGGGACGCGGGTTCGTGCCCCGGTTCAGGAAGATCCCACATGCCGCGGAGCAGCTGGGCCCGTGAGCCATGGCCGCTGAGCCTGTGCGTCCGGAGCCTTTGCTCTGCAATGGGAGAGGCCACAACAGTGAGAGGCCCGCGTACCGCAAAAAAAAATAATAATAAAACAAAAAAAAGAAGAGACTGTTGGGCTCAGCTGCATTGCCCAGCCAATCAGACTGACCCTGCGGTCCATGCGCCAGAAGCAAACTAAGCCAAGTGTAACAGTAATGGCAACAAGGGAAAATTTGCGAATACTGACACTGACACTGGTGTCCTTTTTAATCTAATCTTTATAATTAACTTGCTGGATATTGCAACCATATGTTATCTGTAGGAATGATTCAAGCGTGCATATTCGGCAAAGCAATCAAAACGTAAGTTCAAATGCAGGTTTCCAAATGGCAGGTGAGCCACTAGTAACGAAGGATTTGCGACCTTCCTTACTCATATTCAAATTATAAGAATAAGGTAATCAACTTAAAACAAGATAAGTCATCCCTTACATCTTTACCTTGAAAAGAAATCATCTGACTTAATTCATGTGTGACTCTGGATTTCCATGTAACTAATGTTTAATAATCATATAATGCCAGGCTTACATCTTGTCATTAATATTAAAAACAATGTAATGAATACTAATAAAAAAAACAAGAAAAGATGCCCTAAAATATGTTATCGGGGCAATAATAACAGATAAAACTGGCAATAATCAGAAAAAGTGATGAGAGGTGCAGTTTTTTACATTCCTATTTATAAAAGCAGAGGTCAGAGATGAACATAAAAGTCAACTAGTAAACTCGTTTAAGGGGGAAATGAACAATGTTTACGTTTTTATTCAGAACTTAGCTTCTTTATGTATTTCCATATCACAATAGCTAAAAAGTGGAAATGACCCAACATCCATCAACAGATAAATGGATAAATAAAATGTGGTATTATCCACATAATGGAATAATGTTCAAACAAAAGAAGGAATGAAGCACTGATACATGCTACCACAGGCGTGAACCCTGAAATCAGCCAGACACAAAAGGTCCCATATTATATGATTCCATTTATATGACGTGTCCAGAATAGGCAAATCTATAGAGACAGAAAGCGGATTAGTGGTTGCCAGGGGGAGGGTACCTAGGGGGAGGAGGAACCAGGAAGTGAGTGCTTAATGGACACAGAGGTCTCATTTGGTGGTGACAAAAAAATTTTGGAACTAGACAGAGGTGATAGTTATGCAATACTGTGAATGTACTAAATGTCACTGAATTGTACACTTTAAAGTGGTTATTTCTATGTTACGTGAATTTCACCTCAATTAAAAAAAAACTCTAAGTGTGATAGACATGGTAACATTCGGTTTTCAATTTGGTAAAAGTCACAAAGGACTTTCCATGAAACTAATATGCAATGTCAAAATGAGGCTACCTTAATTATAATCCGTCTTATTATTTAAGAACTCAAATGAATCCTAGTCTCAGTGATGAGAAGCGTTCCAGTTTCACCAGAATCATAAAATGTAGTGCTAGCACGGGCCCAGACTTAAAGCGCCAAGAATCTGAAGTCCTTGCTCTGCCACTTAGTAAGCATGTAAATTTGAACAACCTGATCAACCTCTCTCGCCTCACTTTCCTCATCTGTAAACTGAGGATCCTAACACCTATACCTCAGAAGGCCATCGTGAGGACTGAGTTAATCGACGTAAAGCAAGAAAAACAGTGCCTGACAGAGAATAAGCCCTAACAAACGCTAGCTATTATTATTAATAATAATTTAAAATGGAGATAAATCGCGTGGCAAGAATTAAATGAGCGTAATGTAAAAGTACTTATTAGTATAATACCTGGCACCACGACTGTACTTCGTCATCTAGTGACCGCCTCTCAAGAGTACTAGGAAAACGGGCCCAGGAAGAAGACAAGGACACTGTGGGGGGAGGAGGGGGTTGGTAATTCCTGTCCTTCCTGGAAAGTGAGAATTACTTACCTACCATACATCCTCAACGGGAATAAACCACACGGCAGTAATTTTTAAAGGTTCAGGCTAAATCACCTTTCTCTACTCCTAGGTGTAGCCGCAATCTCCACTTCCGGAAACAAGCTACAGTGCAGTGTGGGTGTAAAGGCTACAGCTCCAAATCTCTGTCCGCAATATACCCTTTCTAAAAGCTAAGCGTCTGCGAAGTGCTCTGGCCCCATAAAGCACGTCTACTCAGAATAGTGAGCTCAACTTATCAATTCCACTTACGGAGAACTAAAATGTCAAACTTCACGGTTTTCTCCATAAATAAACACTGACTTTTACACAATTCCAGTATGAGCATGGATGTAAAATGTTCCCCCATCATTTCACAGCCCCCATACTTCCACCACACAGGACAGAGCTCTGCCTCCACTGGGAAGGAATTCTCTACCCTCCGGCAGTAAATCCCTACCGGAAAACTGTCTTTCTATAAACGGCCTCCTAACCGTTTGGGGGTGGAGGGCAGGGGTGGTCCACAGCAAACAACGTCAGATGGCCGGTGTTCGGACGAAGAGCTGAGCTCGCAGCGCACCGGCACCAAATCTGAGTCAGCTCTGAGCTAGAATCTTAGCTCCTCTCCCTCCTGAGAGCGCTACACTAAACAGGCAAATGCAGAGGGACACCACCCGCCAGGCAGTCATGGAGCAGCTGTCTCCAGCCCAGTCAATGGCGTTAGTCCCAGCCAGAAGGAATACAGGGCCCTGCACTGCACACACTGAAATAAGCGACGACAGAAAACCAGCTGCTATAACTAGCTCAGGCATCAGAAACTCCTCAGGGGTCTAAAAACAGGGTTAAAAGTACAGCTCAGAGACGTCAGCAGGCTTCCTACAGGTCAGCAAAGGAGCTGGTCACTGAGTTCAACTGGAATCTAAGGAGGCAACGGGGAAAGAGCCTGCCCGCAGCTGAGCACAGGTGCCAGATGCGCCGCTACCACACTCAGACCTCTCTGCACTGGGGTCCACGGATCTCACTGGCCAGAGGCTACAATTCTGCAAATTCTTTCCTTCGCTTGTTTGAAAATGTTCGTGAAGTGTCACGTACTGCTCTAGATGATGGGCTACAGCGGGGCAAAACCAAGTGCCTGCTGCCCGGAGCTTCTGCCCGAACAGGAGCAAGCACACGCAGGTGGTAAGCGCGGCGGAGGAAGGACGAGTGCCTGGGCGGGATGAGTGTGTGCTTCTACTCCAGCGAGTCGGAGACGGCACCTCAAGTTAACATTCCTTTGAACAGAAAGCTAGAAGTAATAAGACAGCAAGACTCACACAGACCTGGCCAAAGCCTGAGAGGCGCAGGAAGGACAAACACGAAGGCACAGAGGAAGAAAGATGGTATTCTGAGGGGTGAGGGTCAGTAGTGGAGGCTCGGGGACCCTCAGTGAAGGGGGGACTCCCAGAGGCAAGGCCAGGGCCTGACGTACGCCCTCAAAGGACCATTCTGGAGTCCACTGTGATAATCCACATGGGAGATGGGGGCCTGGCCACAGGGTGGCAGCTGTCAAGGTGGTGAGAAGTACTCAGTTTCGGGATCTATCTTGAAAAAAGGGGGCAATGGGATTATTTAACAGATTGAAAGGCTGAGAAAGAGGATGACTGTGAGGTTTGGGCCTGGGCAAGCAAAGCAGAAGCACAAAGCTGCCATTTATGTAGTGAGGAAAACTGTAGGAGGAAATGGAGCAGGTGTTTTTTTACACAGGAGAAACTTAGGAACCGTCAAGTGTTCTCTACAAAGATTTAGTAACCAAAAGCACCCCGCCCTGCCCCCCGCCAGTTATGAATTCAGAACTCAAATTCATAGCCTCCCTTGCAGCTAGGATGCATTCAGATGACTTAAATTCTTCCAGTTAGACTGACCACAGCCGAATCTGACTTGGAACTACACACGCTGCACGTTGCTCGTTGCCCCATTTCTGCAGCTTTTAGCAGCTGTGGTCAGAACTGGAATCCCCCCAGATCCCTCTGCTTCACTGTTCACTCTGTACTTTATTACTCTTGCGATGTGCTGCATGTGTGGAGTAAAATGTCCTTTAACTGTCATTCTGGGACGTTCTCTACATGTGCTGTGATACACCTGATGTCGTGAAGACAGGGCCAGTGATGTCATATGTTATCACTCCCTCCACCCTTTATTTTTTAAGTCAACGAGGAAGAATAATGGGGGAGAACTCAGCCACAGACAACAGTGGACAAGGGAGAGAGCTCTCCCTCCGGCAGCCCAGTGCACTTGGAAGGGAACTCTGGTCTCTCCTCTTCTCTCCAACTATGAGAATTTGGCCAACTACCGGGGAATAAGATCCTCTCATCTCTGAGACCCTGACAAGTGGCAAGGGACATACAGGTAGGAAGTAGAGAAGGAAAGTCGTTTCTGTATGAAGCCCACAACACTGAGGAGACCCTCCAAAGATGTAAAACGCCTATATACCTAGGCGTAGATACTCAGATACCTAGATAATCTAGATACCTAGATTACTGGGCTATCTCAAAATCTTATTGGAAATTTCAAGGTAACATAGTAACTAAAGGAAAGGGAAGTCTCCTTTCTGGCTGACTGTTTTGCAGTACGTGGGCCTCTCACTGTTGCGGCCTCTCCCGTTGCGGAGCACAGGCTCTGGAGGCGCAGGCTCAGCGGCCATGGCTCATGGGCCCAGCCGCTCCGCGGCATGTGGGAGCTTCCCGGACCGGGGCACGAACCCATGTCCCCTGCATCGGCAGGCGGACTCCCAACCACTGCGCCACCAGGGAAGCCCCTTGGCTGACTGTTTTAAGGAATATTCTGAAGCCCACAGACCAACAATTATTCTAACCCTCAGCTCTTCCGCAGTTCTCTCTGGCAGCAATGGTGATGATGATAATTGATTAAAAAGGAACTTTTTACTTTTAGTGTTGGGAAACCGTCTCTGCTTGGCTGTCTTTTCTGTGGAAACATCTCAAATTGGTGTTCCCTTCCCAGCAGACATCTCCCCAGCCCTCCTTGGGACCAGCTCCTACAACCATCCAGGTAGAACTAGATTTTTTCAGTCTCAGGACCATTAAGTAAAACTTAATTACCTCAGCAATGATAGATTTTTTGCATTTTTATTCCAGTACTTTCTGATTTTGTTTGTTTTTTGGGGTTTTTTTTTTTTTTTTGCTATTCATCTTACTTTTTGTTTCTGAATGTTTGATGTTGTCTAGAACAAAGGCAGTGTCTTTGACTAACCCTGAAGAGCCAATTCCATTGGTCTGTTTGGTAGTTAATTAAAAAAAAAGTATACTCTTAATGATTTAATACCAATAAAGGGAGACCAATTTGCTTAAATCTTTGGAACAATCTGTTTTCTAGATTAAACACACTTCTTTGTAGGAAATGCGAAGCTGCGTAATGCCTGCTGCTGTAGACAGTTACTAATCTTGGGTTTCGGACTTTGTTAGTAGGCAAGGGATGTTCATGTTATACACACACACTAACCACACTCAAGTCTCAGCTCCAGAATTTCCAGGAACTTTCTAGCACCTGGCTCCACGTAAGGAGTTCCTCTTGAGGTCAGAGAAACCTGGACTGAGCAAGGTCCCCAGTGGTAGTGAGGCGTCCACACAGTCCCACTGAGAAAAGCAAGGCTGCTGTGGCTTCCTGCTTTTTCTCCTTGTAATCCCCTCTTCCCTTCATGCTTCCACCCACCTTCTTTCTCTTCTCCCTCTCTACTAACGTGTTTTCCTAATTCCATTCACAACTACAGTTTTAACTTTTATAGCTATTTTCAAAACTGTAAGGGCAAATGGCCTTAATAGATATGTTGCATATAAAAATAATCAAACTGCCATAAACAACTTTTTACCAGAAAGAATTTAACTTTCTTCCACTAATATAAAAGAAGAGACTTCCTTTACCCTTAGGAAAAAACCTGTTTTTAAAATACAAAAACAAAGCCATCCAACTCTTCTTTGTGGAGGTGAAAGAGGAGTTGAGGTAACGGCACAGGACAAATCTTTTAAAACTTATTATTTCCATTAAGAATTCACTGTACACAGTTTATCCCAATGTTGTACAGTATACACTATTTTCAGAACTACTTAGAAAGTAATAGTGTGTAAAATGTGTAAGTAATTACTGGCTCTCTTTGATTCTTTTTGTGACTCCAAGTAAAGTTAGCACCTCAAACTTAAGATTTTCTACATATTAAAAAAAATAACATTCTACATATCTAACACACACCAGGTATTCAGAAGGAAGAGGTTCTCTGAGAAAATTTTCACTTTAAAAATAATAAATTAGGGGACTTCCCTGGTGGCCCAGTGGTTAAGAATCGCCTGCCAACGCAGGGGACACGGGTTCGAGCCCTGGGCCAGGAAGATCCCACATGCCGCAGGGCAACTAAGCCCGTGCACCACAACTACTGAGCCTGTGCTCTAGAGCCACCGAGCCCACGTGCCACAACTACTGAGCCCGCGCACCTAGAGCCCGTGCTCTGCAACAAGAGAAGCCACCACAATGAGAAGCCCGCACACCACCATGAAGAGTAGCCCCCACTCGCCACAACTAGAGAAAACCCACGCTCAGCAACAAAGACCCAACGCAGCCAAAAATAAATAAATAAATGTATTGAAAAAAAAGTTAGAAGATAATTTATTGTACTGATTACAACAATTTGCTAATCTTTGAGCTAATCTCTTTCCCCTTTAGAAAGAATTTTAAAGAATTTGGGTTAGTAGCTGTACTAATACAACTTGTCAAGCGTTAACCCTTAAATTTCACCAGACTATATTTGAAATGACAAGACTCTAAACTCTAAAACTAAAATAAAAAGACATTAACTTACTACTATCTTAAAGGGAAAATCCAAGCTGGGAGACCTTACAGTCCAACTCACTTAGCAGGTGAGCAGATACAGATTTTTCCAGTACTGCACATAGATTAAGCATTAACCGACAAGGACTGAACTGTCCCAACTCCTGGTTCTGGCCACATTTCTTCCCTTTAAGCAGTGGTGGGTTTCTGACTCACTGGAGGAGGGCTGGAGAGCAAGCACCCAGGGCGTACACCTGCAGGTCAGGAAGCTGCTTCTGTGTCTATCTCTGACACCTGGTTGTTAACCCTAGCTGCACAGAAGAGTCACCTGTGGAGCTCAGAAAGAGGGAAGCTTTTACATTCAGATGCCATTGATATGGGCATCCATCTGGGAGGTGTCAAAGCACTGTAGGAGAGTCTAACCTTCGGCGAAGTTTGAGAACCACTGGCCTAAGCTAAGCCACTTAGTTTAACTTTCAATTTATCTTCTGGTATTTTTGTTTTTACCGTTTGCTTTTCAGGGAGCTGTGAAGGAATGTGGTTGGTTGATTTTACTGTTATCAACTGTTAGCTTTAACTGAATTGTTTAAATTTTAACATAAATATCACACTAAATGTTTCTTTGATGAAAGCAAATAAACCAAATGTATTTAAATATCCAGGTGATTATAACGCTGCCTAAAACGTATACTTGAGTTTTACATTTCAAAAATAAAAATATAATAGAAAAGCTTAACAGATATTTTAGGTTGAATGTCTAGATATGTAAAATACATAGAACTCATATGTAAATGAAAAAACAGAATAAGCTACCAGCAGAGAATAGGCACTATACACTGTATGTAACCTTTAAAATTTCTAGGGCAATGTAAATATCCAGGTTAAAAAATAATAATAATATAATAATAAATACACACACACACGCACACACACACACACACACACACACCAGTATAAACTTCCTAATATAAAAGTAGCTTTCCAGGACTTCCCTGGTGGCGCAGTGGTTAAGAATCCGCCTGCAAATGCAGGAGATGCGGGTTCGAGCCCTGGTCTGGGAAGGTCCCACATGCCACGGAGCAAGTAAGTCCCTGCGCCACAATTACTGAGCCTGCGCTCTAGAGCCCACGTGCCACAGCTACTGAAGCCCGTGTGCCACAACTACTGAAGCCCACATGCCTAGAGCCCATGCTCCGCAACAAGAGAAGCCACTGCAATGAGAAGCCCGCGCACCACAACAAAGAGTAGCCCCCGCTTGCCACAACTAGAGAAAGCCCGTACTCAGCAACGGAGACCCAATGCAGCCAAAAATAAAATTAATTAATTTTTTTAAAAAAGTAGTTTTCCAAACTACAAGAGAAATCATTTCACATTTTCTCATTAAAATTTCAAGTATAAAACCTGGTCTTACCTCATTTTTAAGAAAAAAGGCTAAAGATTTAAAACTTTATATTTAACCTAAAATTCAACCTCTTCTAACACACCTCTGTTAAGAATGTCACACTGAATGCTTCAAAATATGTTGAAATTTAACTACAATATAAGAAGTAAATAAAACCAGTTAAATAGTCCAGAAATTTAAATTTTAAAGCACAACTAAAAATTACCATATCTAGAGATCTTTTCAAAAATATTTTCTTGGTACAAAACTCCATCTACAGGGAACTCTGGCATCAAAGACAGTAGCATCTGCTATCTAGTTGGAAGCAGAAATGTTAGGTGTAAAGCTTATATACCTTCATATTCACTGATGAAGAACAAGTGAGGAAATCAAGACAAAATGTGGCCAACAAAAGGCCATTATTTATACAGTCTGCAACCCGCTAAAAAAAACTCCAAACGTTTCAGGTATACAAGCAAAGCAGCTTGGCTCCAACTCTCTTAGAACAGAACATGCATATATAAAAATGCTGTGAATACACAGCAAAAGAAATCTCAAAGCATTCACTATTTTACTGGCCAAAAAGTTTACCTTCATCTTATTGATTTGTTTGTTTATATATGTATATATCTATATACATGTAAAATACATGTTTAATATATTATTTAGTACAGGTAGATGTCTCTGAGTGAATACAAACTATCAAAAAATTAAGACTCTGAAGGTAAAACAGACACTAGGCACCCATTCCTCTCCATTATGTTAAGTCTTACTTTATTTCACTAAGTCAAGCCTTCCTTTCTCATCCTATCACACCCTATTATGCTCCTTAAATAGGAAGTCTCAGCTCTGTTTTAGAGAAAACTAAAATTAAGCCCTGACTATCGAATTCACACTTAGGATTCAGAGAGTAAGTCTAAATAAACATTTCATGTCAAAAAACTCTTTTAGGGCTTCCCTGGTGGCGCAGTGGTTGAGAGTCCGCCCGCCGATGCAGGGGACACAGGTTCGTGCCCCGGTCCGGGAAGATCCCACATGCCACGGAGTGGCTGGGCCCGTGAGCCATGGCCGCTGAGCCTGCGCGTCCGGAGCCTGTGCTCCGCAATGGGAGAGGCCACGACAGTGAGAGGCCCGCGTAACGCAAAAAAA
>NW_020173666.1:10932723-10973378 GCF_003031525.2 Neophocaena asiaeorientalis asiaeorientalis | reverse complement strand
CGAAAAAAAAAAAAAAAAAAAAAAAAACTCTTTTAACCAGTCCTTCTCACTCCATTCTTCCTTACTTTTCAGAAACATTGTTAAAACTATATCGAAACATAATTTTAACTGTATTTTAAAAAACAATTTTTTTCCAGAATAGATTAACAATATAAAGTAACACAGGTGGGAATCCTAGAATTCACTTGGCTCCTTAATAACCCCAAAGAAAACATTTATTTTAGCCAAACAATTGTAATGTTTGTCTCCTTTCAGAAACATCTGCTGCCAAATTAAATATGTGCATTGGAAGAAGTGTTTTGGCTGTTAAGATGGTACCAAATAAAATGCTTATGTTCTGAAATAAATATTCTACTCAAAAAAACACACAGCAAAATAGACACATCCAAAGGGTGTAGAGGATAAAGGCACAAATTAAAACACCTATTCATTTTTAAAGCCTTTTTCAAAACAACCTTGGTGTTTAATTCAGTTGTTATTTAGATTGAAAGTGATAAGTTCAGATGGGTCACCTTAACAAAAATAACAAGTTCTATTTAATTTTGCCACGATATCTTTCAAAGCAATCATTATATTCCATATTCTTGTTGTAAAGGTCTTCGCAATACAGATGTGTTTAAAAACTAAAAAGTCATGTTTTCCCATTGCAAAAGCACTCATGAACTTATACATCTCTCACTTTGCCCTTTTTCTCCTTCCCTGGTTTTATAATTCCAACAGGTATCAGGTTATACAAACATCTGCAACAAGATATGGAGAGTTAAAATACCAGTCCAATAACACTTGATAACTTGAGAAAAATCTCAGACCACATAATTGAAATCAGCTTGACACAAATAAATATAACTTCGCTTCTGTAACCTATTCTCGGTGTTATTTCTTTTATATGACAAATCTTTTTTAAAGCAAGTCAGCATAGGCCTATGTATACATTTATGATCACAAAGGACAAGAAAAATGAAATAAAACATTTGCTCACCCACATCCCCGATCAAGCAAAGGATACATTGGTGTCTAAGTTTAAATACACAAAATCTAAAAAACTCAGAGTCAGATTCTAGTAACCTTAAAGATTATACATCCTCTATGTAGCTCCGTATTAGATGAAATCAACCAGTGTACTTCTTTCTGTTAACCATCCCCAGGTTTGAATTCCAGGAGCCTAGAGGCAGAACATTCTCCACAGAGGCACAGAAAATTCATTTCCCCTCTCAGCTCAATAAAAACCCAAGTAGACTAGTTTTTAGGACACGGTGCAAAACTAATCTGTTTACCATGTATTTGTCTGATGATGTGAGAGAATCAGCAAGTGAAAGACCACAAGTCTAGTTCCAGTTAATAAATACCAAAACGTTGTACTATTATCGCATCATGCTTCAAAGACCCAGTCATGAGTATAGTTCAAAAATAAAATTATCACCGTACAAATCAAGAATCCCCAGGTTAATACTAAAATCCAACACTCAGTGGCCAGTTTCCCCTAACTCTCCGAGACAAAAAGTAAGCAGTGATACTATGCATGTTAAATTTCATATAAGCACTGTGGTTCTTTCTAACAGAATACTCATTTAAAATTCCTGTCACAGGAGTAGAACGCCAGCCAGGAATCAAACTGTGACCCCTGAGCCAAAGACAACTTACCACTCAGCTAGTAAGTGGGCAACTCAACATACAAACTTGAATTCCTACATTTTAATCCTTTGCAGAAATATATGAGCAATATTAAATGAACTGGATTCAGCTCATTAGAGGTTCACAAACCAAGCACAGAAAGCTTTGGAGGCCGTCCAAAGTAAAGTCATGCCTAGGTGGTGATGTCCACTCAATAAAAACTCAATGTCATCATTATCTTCCAGTTTTTTCCCTGAAGAACATTACCAGCCATGACCACAACAATGCTTAGCCAATTACATCAGCACTAAGAGAAGATGGATAGGACTGGCAGCCAATCACTGTGCCAGGACCTTGTTTGTGGACCAAGTTTATAATTATCCAAAATTCGCAAATAAAGCAACTCACCGAAAATTCCTCACCAAAGGACACAGACTAAAGCTAAAAAAATAAATGTGTTCTAATAACCTTTACCAAAATCCACATTATTTTTTTTCCTTTCCAAAGCTATTAATTAGCCTATACCTAACTGATCACATGAACTTGGTACTATGCTGTGTGTCCCCTTTAAAATGTTACACACATTCAAAAATGCATTGGCAGTTCTTTTTAGCCTTTTAGGTTTCAAAACAAAAAAACAATACTTCAAGGTCGTATTATAACTAAATGAAAAAGTAAAAAAGCAATAAAGATTATTTAGAACGTCCGATTATGATTAACTCAATATGGAAGTGTGACAGCCAGGGCATTCCATTTCTTACCAGATACCCTACTTTTCTTTCATTATCAGAAAGATCTGTGCTTAATCAGAATTAGGCATTTTTTTGGGTTAGTAGTAAAATACCTAATCTAAAATCTTAATTAAAAATTTGCTAAAATACTTGGTGGGTAACCTTTATCCATTTGTCCCTTCAAATAAATCCGAGAGTTACTGGATTTTGAAAGTATGTAAATCCACCAGGATGAAATAAAACAGAAAAGCTAAGAAAACTAAGGTTATTCTATGTAACTGTGTATGTCCTCTAGTTTTAGCCTTACATATGTGGGAAGAAAATAATGAAAAAAATATTCCTAGGTAATCATTCTTCACACCTCTCCATTTGTTAGATTCCCACTTTGGGATTGCAAAATAAACCAACGTCTTAAACTTCGAATAAGACTTTAACTCATTCAGAGAAAAAGGTAAAGGTTCATCCAGTAGCTTGCCATGAACAGCTCCTTTTGAAATGACTCTCAAATTTCCCTTCAGGAAAACATGGTGGAAAGGAAGGTACAGGAACAGGGAGTGGCGGCATCTACTTCCCTCCACCCGTCCTGCTATTTCTCACTGCCCTTCTGTCTCTACTCTCTTCCTGTGGCCAGAGTATCATACAGAACTGTCAGAGCCCAAAAGAAATCAGCTGTAGAGCAGAATCAGGACTTTATTCGGCTGGCTGCCTGGGCCTTCTTCCCCTCAACTAAGGGAAAATTAGCTTTAAAACGTAAAAATAAATAAAATAAAATAAAAGGAAGAGAGAAAGAGAGAGGAAAAAAAAAATCACAACTGTCATCTTACTTTTCAATCATTTACAAATTAACTCCCTCTCATAATTAGCAGCCTCAACTAAAGAATTTTATTCTAGGCAGCAAAGTATTACTGGAAGAAAGGAGTAATGTTGAATCAAAGTACAATACAATTAAGTATGCAACTGACTGCTAAAATTCTGAGTGCCCAATCTTTAATAAACAAGGGGTGAGAACTTCTGACAATAACGAAGGCCATTTAAAGAACCAACAGCTGGGATTCAAAGGCTGAGCTGCTTCTATCTTTCCTTACAACTGCCTTAACATAAAAATATCGCCAAAGGACAAACTAAAATAAAGAGGAAAGACAATTTTCAGTCTCTAAAAAGACAGGGCTGAAGTGCCATTTATCTGTGAACTTTTAGGACACAGCTATGGAGCATATAAAGTATATCATTCTCCACATTCACTTTAGAGAGAACAAAAGTTCTATCCAACCTTTTTTCCACAGTGATTTTTGGTCAAACATGGGGAAGAATTTCCTGAGAGGAAGTACTGTGAAACTCTGGAACGGGTTGCTTGGCAACACTGTGGAATAACCTATCTGGAGGCAGGAAAACAAGCAGGGCATCAACCCGATGCGCCACCAGGTTAAAGGCATGGTGCGGGAATTTATAAATCAGCCTTTCTGGTGCTCCTAGAAACGAAATACCCTAAAACAAGTCTGAGTCTCCTCATGGCAACATGACAAGGATATACTCTCCAGTATCCAAGAGACTGTAGGCTTACTACTGCCAGAAGGTAGATGGTCATTTAAGGTAACTCCAACTATTTGATGCTAGAGAAAAAGGAGAATTTTTTTTTTAAAGAAGAAAACCTCTTTTTTGTTTATGTAAAAACACAAAACCCATCAAACCTACAAAAACTGATACACATCAAATTCTCTTATAAGAAATACAGAAATCTTTTTTCAAAAGATACAGAAGAAATACGTCAAGAAATAAAAGCAAAATAACTTCTGGGGAGACTAAAAAAATTTTAAGCTGATGCCATCTTTATGAGAAAGACCTTTAAATAACTTAAAACTTCACCCTAAGAAGTTTATTCACAGCTCAAAATTTGACACTGTCTGACATGAGAAATATTAGAAAGCCAAGTTCACTTTGGGGCTTAGATCTATATAATTTGCTGCAAAATGAGGACACAGTCAATCTTTCAAATATAGCTGGTAACACAGGCTTTCTACCAAACAGGAATTCTGTCCACTTTGCTCTAAGAAGGTCACTTTTCTTTCTTTAGAAGAGAGGGGAGAGATATTGTACCTGTGATTATTTCAAGAAACTATGAAATTTTTTAAAAAGTAGAGAAAAATCAGTGAAATGCCCCCTCTCAAAACTAATCTTCGGTAGACAGTAAAAGACAAAACTAGGACCAACTGTGCGGGGAAGTGGAGTAAAAACTAGCACAAACCTGCTGCTGTGGGTACTGCATTCCTCCCATGGCCCCTGGGGTCCGACCTTGAATGCCAATCGGATACCGCTGTGGGCCTGGGGGGCCGTAGGAACCTGCCGGGTAAGGGCTGCTCTGCTGTGGCTGAGAATGAGGGTTACTGCCCATCCCATACAGCTGAGGTCTCTTCATCACCATGGGATCCATTGGGCTGCCCTGTGAAGAAATACACGAAGAAGTAGGCTTATTAAGTCATTATTACAAAGGCAGAAAGTTTGCTATGCTAACGTATACATTATAAACGCAACTATCCTTTCTTTTGAAAATATTGAAAACGATGACCTGACAAATAAAACCCAGAAAAACATTAAGAAACAAACCTAGGTGGATATAAGACATTTAATTTTTTTTACTTTTAGCAAGGCTTTAATAATTAAGAGGGATCTGGAGCAAACAATATAAGGAAAGATTTCACGTTCATCTAAAATTCTACTATGCGTACAGGAAACGGGCATGAGTTAATCTCACCCAGCTCCTTTTAGCTTACTAGTAACAAAGGCAAAGCACAGTGAGTGGTTAGGAACCCTTTCTGACTTCAAAGTATTCTTAGAACAATTACTTTATTTTAGACCTGAGCCTGCAAGTCCTGATCAAACATTAATGCATCTGAGTGTTCATTAGAAAGTGAAAGGATAGATTTCAGATAACACAGAATGTCTAGGGTAAAAATTTTCAAAGATCACTAGTGCACATGAATAAGCACCCAGACTATGAGTCACAAGCCACCTTCTCTATGCAAGTAAGCGTCTTACCAAACATAACCAGTTCAAAACTAGACTTTGAGTTTTATTTTTGGCTTGGTGAGTCAGCCCATGGGCCTCAGGGCCAAGGCCATTCAGGAGAGCCGAACTGGAGCCTCAGTCTGCGCTTTCATGCCCTGGGTGCTTCAAAGGAGCAAAGCGGTGGTGGCGGAAGTCCCTCACCGCGGTGCTACAAAGGCCTACAGATCCCTCCTTCCTTCCTTCCAAAACCATATACTGATGCCTACTGTGTGCCAGACTCTATGTTCACACTGAGTACACGGGGACTCTCAGGAAGGCTTGAAGATTAGCAGGGTCAATGGAAGAAGCCACGTTCAAGGTGCGGAGGGCCAGGGCACAGAGTACCACGGAGCAGAAGAAACGGCATAAAGCACAGGCTCAAGGGAGCTGAGCTGCCTGGCGTGTGTGAGGAAACATAGGCAGTTTAGATCCAAGAAGCCAAGCGGCAGCTGGGGCAGGCAGAAGCCAGTAGATGGGTGAGCCTTACGTGCCATTTTAAAAGCTTCAGATTGTACCTTGGGGATAAACCACCGGGTGCTTTTAACAGAGAACTATAGAGTCAGATCCGCCTTCCGCAAGGACCACTCTCTTGGCAGCTGCCTGGAGCCAGGGTGGGCTGCCACAGAGGCAGGTGAGCTGAGGTCCTGGGCTGGCAGCAGCGCTGGGCAAAAGCAAGCCCAGATTCAAGTGAGAGAATGGAAACACAGCATGACTTGTGAGTGATGGAAGACAGGTGTCAAGGGTGGCTTAACAGATGATAAGACACCAGGTGAGACAGCATGCAGTAGTAGAAGCAGATCAACCCTCCCCAGGGGGCGGGAGCCTTCACTATTCTGCATATTAAAACTGAGGTTCCTATAAGGAAATCCAGGTGAAAATACCCAGAAGGAAGAGCCACCACGAGTTTCCAACTGGGGGAGGAAGGCCTGACCCAGAATCATAAATAGGGAAGTCAGCATACAGAGAATACATGCTCCTGGAGGGCGGTGATTTCTGTTTTACTCACTCACATTATATCTCCAGGACACAAGTCAAACAGTGCACCTGGCACACAGTAACTCCTCAGTAAATACTAGATGAATTCATTAATATGAAGCACATAAAACTCAAGGACTCTACCCAGGAAGAATATATGAAAAGAGAACAATAGGTAGAAGGGAAAAGGGGGCCACAACTAGGCCAAAAGAATGGTCAGAAAATGTAGTTAGAGGCTGTAGAGAGCACGGTGCTATGGAGGAGAAGGGAGCAGGTGTCGCAACATGCCAACTGCAGCCCAGGAGTCCAACAGGTGAGGGCTGAAGCTCTGGCTACGCCTCGTGACTGGGAGGTAACTGCTGAGCTGGGCGAGGGCAGTCTCGTTGCAGAGGTGAGGGCAGCTCTTGGAAGACCGGGAGCTGGGCATGAATAGGAGGTGAGGGGGAGCCAGGAGTGTAGACCCCAAACCCAAGGCGGGAAAGCTACAAGAAGCCCCAGTCAAGCAATTATACTCCAATAAAGATGTAAAAAAAGAGAAGCCCCAGTCCTACACATCCCCCAAGGCTGCCCGCAGTCTCTGCCCTCCCTCCTTCTTAGGGGTACCCTGGCGCTCATTTCAATGACTTGAGTAACCCACTCATCACACATTTACTAAGCATCTACCGTGTGCACCACGCAGGGCACTGGAAGCAAAAAGTGGACAAGTGTCGGTGGCTGTCCTGGAGAGGTGAACAGGCTGAACAAAGATGACAGTGCAGCCCAGCAGACATCCTGAAGGGGCCGTGAGGAGAGAGCACGCCAGTGGGTCTGAGTTCTCACAAAGCCCACCTATAGAAATACCTGAGCTTAGTCCTGAGGGGTTCATAGGAATTTGCCAGGAACTGATCTCACCTGAATGAAGATATGTGTAGGCCAAACAGCTCTGCTCAAAATTCACAATTTCATGTAATTTCAACTGTGCTACTTTCACCAGCCAAGAAAAACGTTTACTTACTGTGACAGAAATTGCTCAGACAATATACTGATGTTACACAAACTGTGCTGACTTCACAATCAACATACAAACATACATGGTGACCTCATGTAATGAAACTAAAATTGAAAACTAAGAATTAAGTTTTCTCAGAATGATTTAAATTAGAATTTATGCCTAAGAAAAGCAAAATGTAATGATTTTCCACACTTTCTTTCAAAAGATAAAATAAAACTTTCTATGCAAGTGTGAAAATCAAGGCTGAGCTGGTGATGCTAGAATCCGCAGAGTGAATGAATGGCCCACAGAGAGTAAATCAGATTTCAGGCTAAATTTCCAATATGGGGCCCGAGGCAGCCCTATCTTCACATTCAATCTGAATTAGCCGGGGCATAGGAAAGGTCTGCTTACTTGACTTTAAACAGTGCACGACCCAAACTGGCTTAATTAAAGCAGAAATTTAAAATGGGAGAATGACTGGAATGTCTATATTTTAATGCTATAGATAACAGTGCAGCAAATTCATCTTATCAGTGACTGAAACTGTTTTGTAATATCTTTCTCATCACTGCCATAAACTCTCACAGCCCTACTTAAAATTCAGTTAATTTGCACCCATGTCAAAATGTTAGCTTAACCCTGAGATTTCTGAAAATCGAAAGCATGAAATACACAGATTATCTCTACCTCTCAAAATGCATCAAATGCCTTTCAGTGAGATTCAGATATGAAAACAAGATACTTACACGGTGCAAATTATTTAATTTTAACCTTCTCTCCTTATGGCCTATTATTAAATAATCAACCACAATCCAAATTCATCCCACTGTGTACTCTTGCTATTTTTAACACTAAATATGTACCACTGCAGGATCTCAACCCCTGCTTTTTACAACTCTCTCCTTAAAGAAAACAAAACCCAGATCAAATCTAAGACTTTTCCAAAAATCAATTCACTTCTCAGTCACATCTAACCCAAAACAACTTTGTATTTTTATCATCTACCCTTCTATTGATTCTACAGTATCACCATTTTCAATTCTCACATATCATTTATGTTATATCAGAGACCACCACATTAATAGTCCTCAAATATTTCTCTAAATATGTTATTCCAAGCACATTTTTCCTTTCTAGTTACCATTCCACAACTGCTGCAATTTGGACTTCAATTCCATAAAATAAGACAAGTGCTTTTAGAGTCACAGTGTGTCCAGCCCATTTTCAAAGAAGTCTTAACATAACTAGTCTATGTTTAGTTACTCAGCTTCTAATGAATTTTATTACTTGATAAGACTTTCTTGTAACTCTTCCTTATTCAAGTAAGTTTTTAGATATGTATGTATTTAAATATGTAGTTATGGGGGTTCCCTGGTGGCACAGTGGTTGAGAGTCCGCCTGCCGATACCCTTTCCTGGATCTCCTTCTGGCAAGCTGCCACTGCTGCCTACATCCTCCAAAGTCTCAGAAGGTTTCCCATCCCTGGGACTACTAAATAAGAAGGAATACGAAGTATATTTTTTAAATATGTATTTGAATATAGATTCTAGACATATCAGGCAGCACAGTTAGGCTGTATTATAGGTTAAATAGGGTTTCAGAGGCTGGCCTGGAAATCCACCTACCCTTTAAAGATCATCCAAGTTAAAGAACAAGTCCCTATATATTTTTAGCATCCTTCAGCTATACTTGATGCTTTTTATACTTAGATATTCCCTCATTATCCCTCTTTCAGAGTATACGCACACAAGTATTTATAGTAAAGATATCTGCGTAACCGTATTCACTCCTAAATATCAAGTTAAGGGGATGTCTTATTAGTAGTTTCTTTATGAATATAATATTTCACAATTTTTTCAGCCAAATTCCTTAAACCACAAATTGAAGAAAGGCATTGAAAAACCCACAGAAAGAAGAACTATCACATCTTCTTGATCTATAATCATATCTATATATCTGGATTAAACAAGAGCTCAAGGAAAGAAAAACTCTCCCCCCTTTTGAATCATTATTTGGGAAAATGTTCTGTCTTACCAGCAACCAAAGAAAACTTTTGAAGTAATATTCCATTACGTATGAAATGACAAAAGTAATAAAACCCAATGTGAGTAAACGAGTGTTTGAACTAGTATGTATAAGGCAGTGGTAAACTCTTTCTGAAGGATAATATGACAAGAAGCTTTTTTCATTATTATTTTTATTTTATTTATTTATTTTTTGGCTCTGTTGGGTCTTCATTGCTGTACGCGGGCTTTCTCTAGCTGTGGCGAGCGGGGGCTACTCTTCGTTGTGGTGTGCAGGCTTCTCATTGTGGTGGCTTCTCTTGTTGCAGAGCACGGGCTCTAGGCGCGTGGGCTTCAGCAGTTGTGGCACGTGGGCTCACTGTCTGTGGCTCACAGGCTCTAGAGCACAGGCTCAGTAGTTGTGGCACATGGGCTTAGTCGCTCCATGGCATGTGGGCTCTTCCCAGACTAGGGATTGAACCCGTGTCCCCTGCACTGGCGGGTGGATTCTTAACCACTGCGCCGCCAGGGAAGCCCATTATGACAAGAAGCTTTAAACAAAAGCTTCAAAAATTATTATCTTGTTCCAACTATAATACCCTCTCGAATGGGGCAGGGGTGCTATTTATCCAAATGTGTCTGCAGCTACACGATTTCTAATACTGAAGGGAGAAAGCATGGTCTGTCCTGTGGGGGAAAGCATGGACTTTGGACTCAGAGAGGGTCCACGCCCTTATCCCAAAACTTAATACCACTGTGTGACTTTGAATATTGGTGCCTATTTCTTAGTTTTCTCACTCACTAAATGCGAGAAATACCTGCCTCATAATTATAATCAAAATTGACTTAGTGAGAACTAAAAGGATCTCAGAGCGACTAGTTGTTCAAAGAAGAAAACTGAAACAACCCAACTATTCAACGATTATAGAATATGAGAATGAGCCATAATGTATCAGCATAGTGGAATGGACAGGGACATGGAAAAGTACATCTAAAACAATGTCAAACGTTTAAGAGTGATGTGCATGAATTACAGCTGTGTGAAAACTCAGTTGATAACGATCAGGGCCAGCCAGAGTGACCTGTAAGTAGTGGCTGTCATATCGCAAGGCAATCTATGTTGACTTTTCTGTGATGATGTCTAAATATAACTATAAAATGCCTGTTTTTTCCCAGGCATCCTGGGAACACTACCATGGCTTGCTGGGGGATGGGGGTGGGCGGGACACGGCTGCCCCACATTCGGCCGCCTCCGTCCCCGCACCTACACCTACACCCACACCCTCACTCACAGCACACACAAGCAGGAGGATGCCGCTGCTCTGCTCTTTGCCTGTCTAAACCCAAGCTCACTCAAGCCCTGGATCAAGGACCACACCCCAGTAACACTATCTGTGGGACCTGCTAGAATCTCTCCTATGCAGGCTGTAACCGACTTCTGGGTTGCCTTATATTGATATTTAACTCATGTACCGTTTTTTTCATTTTTATGTGTTACTTCTTAACTCCCAAGGAGACTAAAATGGCAATGTCCATGCTTTGTACTTTTTTATGTCTCACTTAGCATACAGCACAAATGACTTAGGAGGATCATGGTGCCTCATAACTGCCTGGGAATGAGGACTGATCACATAAAGTGTTTTCGAAAATAAAAAGTAAAACTCACTAAGCAATTTCTGTACACACACGCAGAAGATGCACGTAAAGTCAATGATAATATATAATGCAACATTAGTAGTCAAGTTCTTCTCCTAATGGCATTAAAATCAGTTTAAGTGGGCTTCCCTGGTGGCGCAGTGGTTGAGAGTCCGCCTGCCGATGGAGGCGACCCGGGTTCGTGCCCCGGTCTGGGAAGATCCCACATGCCGCGGAGCGGCTGCGCCCGTGAGCCGTGGCCGCTGAGCCTGCGCGTCCGGAGCCTGTGCTCCGCAACGGGAGAGACCACAACAGTGAGAGGCCCACGTACCGCAAAAAAAAAATCAGTTTAAGTCAAAAACAGGCACGGGGCACTAAATATTCTCCCCTCACTTCATTCATATTCCCTTCAAGCCAGAAAATACCAAGATTCTCAGTTACCACTGTCACTACTACCACAGAATCCAATTACCGAAGATGACGTAATGGAGGCTTGGAGCTGCAGGGACTGGCCCAGGGCTGCAGTACTAGTGCAGGTCTCCTGACTCAGGTCCACATTTCCTTCTGCTGTATCACGCCTCTGTGTACGATCATGAGAATCAGGTAGAAAAAAAATGCAACCCAGCATCTAAAACCACTTTTTTTTTTTTTTTTTTTACTTCTATTAATGGCAAAATAGTGCCTGTTTAATTAAGACTCGAACTAAAACACTGAAACTTCAACTTTGGTTATCAATACACTGTAGGTTCTCCTCTGGTCAGTCAGGAATATTTGCCACATTCTACAACGGTACAGGAAGGATCAAGAACTGGAATTCTAAGACATCAGACAAGGCAGGAAAGGCTGTTTTGTTCTTGGCTCTAAGAACCATCAAATTACTGATGCCCTCTAACTATGATGCCATTCACAACGTGAGAGGAGGGGCAGGGAGGAACCAAAATACTCACATACTGACTTGGAAAGAGGGCCATTGTCAATATTTTTGTTTTTCGTTTGGTTTCCTTAAGGCAAGTTACAGGGAACATACATATTTGTGGAGCCACAAAATGAAATCTGAAGGAAGGGGGCAAGGGGATGATAAAAATTTTTTTTTTGTAAAGGTGGGATTATAGACAACTTTTATTTGAGCAGTTTTTCTCTGAAATAAACATGTTTTGATTTACAGTTTTAAATAAAGAAGTTTGTTTTTCACATATATATCATTAAACAAAACAGGAGTAGAAGGCACAGTATTTTTTCCTAACCACATTTTAAATTTTATCCCTAATCTAAAAATCTAAAATATCACTGGATTTTTACTTTTCAGAATTATTAATATTAGAAATAAAATATTAATAGGTTGTTACCTATGTATATAAACTAACTTCCATCAACTACCCATAAAAAGTAACAATCAGAAGCTGTGATTCTTAACTCTTAGGGACACTCTTTTTTAAAAAAAAATACATCCAGGATGTATATACATCTCAAATTTAGCATATAGTGTCAGAGGTTCGTATAATATCCTCTAGAAACCCATCCAAAGACCCTCCTGACCTGCATAATCATATAATGACCAACATCTACCATGCATTTCCAAAGCACTTTAATACATTATCATTTGATCACACAATTCTTAAGGCACCCTGATAAAGGATTTATCAATGAAACACAGAATCTGAGAACTGAAAAGAACCTCATTGGTCCATACAAGATGTACGTATGAATCCCCTAAAAGTGTCTGCAACCATGAACGTTATGAATTTCTTCCTTCTATATAACAAAAATCTGTTCCTTGTAATTTACACCCATTGGTTTTGTTACTTTGATCCTTTCGTAGAATATTTGAAGATAGCTATATCTATTTCCCTTTTCTGAGCAAAATATGTCAGTTCTTAGTCCTCTTAACACAAAACATATCATGGGGAGGACTTTGCTTCTCCTCCTACATTAGTACAAATCCTACATTAGTACAAATCTGGCCTCAGGTACCTGTATTATTTGACAGACTCATCACGCCCTTGATCCGTCCCATCAGCTGTGACAGAACCCTGCCTCCCCCATCTCCTATTATACAGTTGGTTAGCTGACTCAAGTGGCAAAAATTTTTATCTCTGCTTCATTTTGCTTGTTTCTGGTCACTATTCTGGCCTGACATCTAACATACTGACTGCATTTCCTATCTTGACGTCAACCACCAATTAAATCAGCATGCCATTTCATTCATACCTCCCTCCACGGCACTGATAAAAATACTGAAGAGGTCAAGGGAGAGGACAGAGCCTTAGCTAACTACTAGTGCCATTCATAAGGCCTGACACAAATCCAGGCATCAGAGCTCTCGGAAGAAGGTCTTCATCAGAAACCTTAGGAAAATCCTTTCCACTCCACTCATCCACAGCACTCTTCCGATTCACCATTACGCTCATGACGCACGCCCAAGTCCGTATCTACCTTTGGATGACAACCTCCTGCCCACTTCAAATTCCTCCATCTTTCCTAATATATAAAATAGATAGTCCAAAGTTTAGAAAAACACTTAGAACTTGAGACAAAAAGGTACAACGGAAAGGGACGTGGCTTAGACTCAGACAAACCTGGGTGTGAATCCTGCCTAGACTACTTATTAGCTACGTAAAATTAGGCTCACATTTAATACAGCACAGTTGTGTTCACCTCTGGCGTTGCTGGGGGGCTGATTAAATGAGGTACCACAGGATTTATCACACAGTGGGAGGTTCCTAAATCTTTTTTCTTTTCCTCTCAACAAATTAGCAAGTTGAAGTCAGAGCAAACAATCACTCAATAATTTAATCCATTTACTTTCTTGTCTCACCCGCATACTGTTAATTAAAGGTGGACATTTTGCCTTATTCATCTTTGCATACCTAGCACTCAGTAGAATGCCTGGCATGATTAACATTTGCTGAACAGAAAGAGCAATGACTTCCTCAACACCGCAATGCTGGTTAAACAGCAGGGCTCTATCAGACTGTAGGCCTCTGATGGCCAAGGGGTACAAGAGGCAAAGAATCATGCATCACTGCAGACAAAGCTTCACTTTTCCCAAGTTCACATAAGCCACAGCTTCCATTACCTCCTCATGTCTGTGACCCCCAAAGGTGTCACCCTTGGCTGGTTTCTCTCAGCTTCAGAGTTCTATTTCCAACTGCCACCCAACATTCCTGCCTGGATACCCAGGATCCTCCCCTTCTGTTTGTGATCTCAGTGAAAGACACCCCCATCCAGATGTACAAAACAGGGTCCAGGGGTGCTCCTGACTCCCCTCTCTCCTCTCCACCACAGCCAACCACTCACCAGGTCTGGTCAGCTGGACACGTCATTGAGGCCAACAGGAAATCTCCCCCTCCAACCATACTGGCCTCTGTGGGCCTCTAGAAAATCCACACACTTTCCCACCACTGGGCCTTCAACGACACTGTTCCCGCCATGAAGAAGGAGCTCTGCTCTCCTGCAGAACTCAGCGCTACAGCCCTGTCCTCAGAGAAACCCTCCCTGAGCTCCAGACTGAGGCAGGATCCTCTCCAAAACCACTGTGCTTTTCCTTCATAGCACTCATCAGAGTCCGTAAGAATATTTGTGACTACTTGATAAATATCCCTAACTAGATTGTCCCGCAGGAAAAGGAACAGGAAGTGAAGAAGACAAATATTAAACCCATTTGTAGCTATCGTCTAGGTACAACAGAATATAAGGCTGTTTTGGTTTCCTGGTTCTTACCTGATTTTTATAAATTGGCAAAACCTACTATTTGCCTAATCCCCCAAGCTCAGCAACTTGTAAGTCAATTCAATGAGTAAATTACTGTCTGACTAAACTACACTTTTTTTTGGGGGGGGGTCTGTTGGGTCTTCGTTGCTGTGCGCAGGCTTTCTCTAGTTGCGGCGAGCAAGGGCTACTCTTCGTTGAGGTGCGCGGGCTTCTCATTGCGGTGGCTTCTCTTGTTGCAGAGCACGGGCTCTAGGCGCATGGGCTTCAGTAGATGTGGCTCACAGGCTCAGTAGTTGTGGCGCACAGACTTAGTTGCTCCGCGGCATGTAGAATCTTCCCAGACCAGGGCTCGAACCCGTGTCGCCTGCACTGGCAGGCAACTCCCAACCACTGTGCCACCAGGGAAGCCCTAAACTACACTTTTAAATGTAATTTAGCAAACAGAGTAATTTTATGAACAAATCAAAGTATATACGTATTTTTTTTGTTTCAAGAGTAAATTAGATCTAAAAGGAATATCAAAATAGTAATTGAATATATTTCTGTTTTCCTCAGATTTGTTATTCTCACCATCCAAAACAACTGTAAAACTATTATCATGGTGTTGACAATTTCTAAAATTTATATCTCTAAGTACGCAATATTGTTCATATCCATGTATCACTACTGACAACCTCGTAGCAGGCTCTTATTTTAGAAATGGAAATAATATGGTATATTTCCCATATAAATACAGATTTCAATCAACAAAGGAAGCTTTTGTGAGAATAAGTCAAATTTCAACCCTACCACTTTTAAAGCTGTGTGATGCTAAAAAAATTCACCTCTTGGGGCTTCCCTGGTGGCGCAGTGGTTGAGAGTCCGCCTGCCGATGCAGGGGACACGGGTTCGTGCCCCGGTCCGGGAAGATTCCACATGCCACAGAGGGGCTGGGCCCATGAGCCATGGCCGCTGAGCCTGCGCGTCCGGAGCCTGTGCTCCGCTACGGGAGAGGCCACAACAGTGAGAGGCCCGCATACCACAAAAAAAAAAAAAATTCACCTCTTAACTTCTCTGCATCTCAGTTAACTCAGCTACATACCAAGAATACTACCACTATCACTATAGAGTTGTTAGAGAATTAGAGATAATAGTCAAGTTTCGACACGACAGCCTTTTAAGAGGGATAGATTTTATCATCATCATTAGTATATGGAGGTATAACTCCAGAATAATCACTATGAGGCATGGATACCCTCTACTCCTCCACTAATGTGCGTAAGACAGGCATTTGCTTATCAATCCTAGCATTCATTTTCCCAAAGGCCAGTAAGCCTCAGAATCTTTCACCCTGTGGAGTGGCACGCAGCCACTACGAATTATCAGATTTTGCAATCAGAATCCAATTTGCTCTCTGTAGTACAATGGAAATACATAAAGTTTGACATTGGGTAGACCTGAATTCATATCCCTCTCCTGCTTCTGACTGGCCATGAAATATGCTGGGTGAATTAGCCAGTGCCCAAAGCCTTCGTTTTCCCATCTTTCAAGTGAAGATAATACTGCCCTGAAAAAGACAATCATTCTAAAGATATCTGATGTGTGGTTTGCATGGGTAAACAATTCCAGACATGTCAGAGCCGAACCTAAAGACAGACAAGGTACTGATTTCTCCAGCAATCTCCATGGTTGCCATCATGCCTCTTTCAAAGTATTTTATTAATTTTTGTAAAGTAACAACTTTAAACTGGCATTAAAGAAAATGCATTAAAATATGATGAATGTTAGCAACTGACTTACCTACCGCTGGACAAAGAATGCCTGCTGTGCAGATACACAGGCTACAGCCCCCTGGTGCTTTTCAGAGACGTGGCCCTATGTAAGATCTACTTTATCAGAACCATAATGAAGTGAAAGCATATACTGACTCTTACTGTAATGTGATTATTCAAAAGAAAAAAGGTAACATGACTCATATATAGTCAAATCTTATATACTGAAAAAGACAAGGCAGCTAAACACAACATATAAGGCCTAGACAGGGTACTATAACAAAGGAAAGAAGATTACTATACAGATGCTATCAGGAGAGTAGACAAAATTAAAATACGGACTGTAGGTTAAAGCACTGCTTCAAAGTTAAGCATCTGGACGGTGATGATTGCACTGGGGTATATAAAAGAAAAACCTTGTTCCTAGGAAATACACAGGGCGCAGAGACACTGAGGAGTAAAGGGGCACTATGTATGCAAACTACTCTGAAATGATTCTGGGAGAATACACTGCAGATAGGGAGGTGGGTAGATTAACAGATAAAATAAATAGCGAAATGTTGAAATTTGATGTATAAGAGTAAAAGGTATATGGGATTTCTCTGTACTATTCTTGTAACTTTCCTATAAATTTGAAATTGCTTCAAAATAAAAGCTAAAACAGGAGAGGGGGCAAAAAGGAAAGGATAACTGAAAACCAAACAAAATAATCACTACCCCTCACAAGGGGTCTGCAGGGAGGTCTGCAGCTGCTCAGAACCAAGAGACACCAATGAATGCACAATGTCAGGGGTCTCTGGCAGGCTGAGGGGCGGGCGGTGTGGGGAGGACTACAGGGCAAAGGAAACGTCAAAAAACTAGGAGAGAGAGCACGACGGATGGAAGAAAGAAGTGGGCGTGATAAGGTGGAGCTGGGAAGGGGTAGAGGTTGCTGCAGTATTCCTAAAAGTACTCAAGTTGGCAAAACACATAATGAATGTAAACTTTGAAATACTTTTTTCTAAAAATTCTTAGGAAGCTTCCGTTCCACAAAAACTTAATCTAAAGAAAAAAAAAAAAGGATCCCCCAGGTTAAAACCCTGCTCTGGTAGAGACCCTTTCTCACAAATCGCCTTTGCAGGTCATCAGCCTCAATCCTCAAGATGTAATGAGGCTTCTGCCCCCTCAGGTTTCTTACAAGGCTTTTTCAAAGATCTCAACCCAACCCTGAAAGATGCGAGGTGTGCCATCTTTTAACCCAGAACCCTTCCTTGTTTGTTTTTATAAGTTTCAAAAAGTGCTTTTATAACCACCACTTTTCCCATGTCACCCTGCTCCTGCCTCTTCTCTACAAAGGGTATAAGCAGACCAGCTCCCCTAGCAGTGCCTCCATCAAGTTCTCAGGTTTAAAATCAGGAAAGCAACTACCCAAATGAAAACATATCTGGGATTTTTAAATCTTAGTATAAATAAAAAAGAGAAATATCCCAAAACTGTGGTTGACAAAGGTTTCAGTTGCAGGAAACAGGGTTCAGAGACTGCCAACTAATTAACAGTTTAAGTGCTCACTCTGCAGAGGGAGCCTAACTCTCCAACTATCCAGCCTTAGGACCTTAAGAAGCTTTGGTACAGTGGAGCGAGGTCAAGTACACAGACTCTGGCGTTAAGGCCGCCTGGCTCACCACTTACTGTGTGACCTTAGGCAGATCTCATAAATTCTCTAAACTTCAGCTTCCTCCTCTGGAAAGTTAGGATAATAGGAGTACCCACCTCAGAGCATGGTTGTTAAGCCTTAAATAACATAGTAGATACAAAACACACAGAACAGTGGCTGGCACATAGTAAGTGCTCAATTACAACGTCAGAGATGATTACTACTGGATAACTTCACTCCTCTGAGCCTCATGACTCCTCACATGTAAAGTGAGGGATTGAGAAATGAACTCTTACAGTAAGTCTCTTCCCGTACTAGCATGCTCCAATTCTAGAATCATCCACCAGAACTTCCAATGTCATGGGTAAAATGTCAAAAGGAATGTGAACCGTTAGGGATATTTCTCCTTTCTGTCTCATTCTTTGACCAGAAATCTTATCAATAAACTGCCCTGAAGGTCAAAGAGAGAGGGCTATAAAGGGCTCTAAAGAATTCAAACCCGAGAAGTTCAACATCCAAGCAATCAACACTCGCCTTAAGGTGACACGCCTGCCACCTGTCAAGTCTTCACCACACTAAACCTGGACAGCCCTCTTGCACACCTCCGGGCCCGTGCACTAAGGAACACCCCCATGTGGAAAGCCCTTGCGCCGCACGTGCCGTGGCCACCTTGTGAACTGGAGAAACTCTTCCAACTCCACAAAGTGCCATCAGATAAAGCATTCTGCCTTCTCAGGGCTCCCGCCATCTATTGAGACTCTCCTACTTAACAGACGGTCAACATTTATTACAACCAACGGCAACTCTTTGCTTATATCTCCCTCCTCAACAAACTCCTTAAGGGCAGAAATGGTGTCTTCCTCATCCTAATTCTCCTCATAGACCCAACTTATACACGGTGGACAATTACTGCTGCTGTTATTTTATTAATAAAAAACCAAAATAAAAGAATTCAAGTGCACCTTAACCCTTACCTCTCCGAGCTATCCTCTCCTAAATAATATTGTACTGCCTTCCTAGATGTGTCAATGACAAGTAATAAAAACCATGAAACCCGGGCTTCCCTGGTGGCGCAGTGGTTGAGAGTCCACCTGCCGATGCAGGGGACACGGGTTCATGCCCCGGTCCGGGAGGATCCCACATGCCGCGGAGCGGCTGGGCCCGTGAGCCATGGCCGCTGAGCCTGCGTGTCCAGAGCCTGTGCTCCGCAGCGGGAGAGGCCACAACGGTGAGAGGCCCGCGGACCGCAAACAATTAAAAAAAAAACTATGAAACCCGATCCCAAGTCTGGCTTGTAACAGGCACTTAATAAATGTTTGGTACACGAATGTGAGAAAGACGTCCAACTGTATCTCCTATTCCAAGTGCGACTTCTCCTGGATTCAGATTATAATGCTCCAAACAGGCATTTTTATTTCCAGGCTACACTGTCACCATTCTTAACATCCTTAGAACATCATTTCCCAAACTATGTTTATAGCTGTTACTGTAATTAAGAGTGAAAGATGTCTATAAAGTACATACCACTCTTTAAGATACATAATATATGTCAGCATAAGAAAAATCTAAAGCATCCTACACAGAAAAAAACCTATTTAATTTGGTCATACCCAAAGCTGTCTGGGCAAGTTTTCTGTTTTGTTTTGTTTCGTTTTGTTAAGTAGGACACAGCAAAACATAAACTAGCATGATATAAAAAATGTAATAATGCATTCCATGTTCGTTGTTAGCTGGGTCTATGTAGGTAGACAACCAAAGAGCGTGCGTGAGTGTGTGTGTGCATGCAAGCCTTCCATCCTAGGAAGTGTGAGAGGACAACACAGTGCTTAGCTTACCTGTAGACATTTATATACAGTCGGGCAGTCAGAGCAACTACAAGATATTTTTATATATAGCTGGATAGTAAGAGTAACAACAAGGTATGCTGGTCATATATCCTTAGCATTTACGGCAAATTATTAATCAAGCCCCACCTGAAACAATTTGCTAAATTGATTTTAATCATTGGGCCTCTCATGTGAAGCTTTGTATAATCAGCATTTCATTTACAAGATTAATTGCCTGATTGATTCTCAGGAGGTAGTTGCTGTCATTACCCTGCTGTCATAACTTCTGAGTAGGGTGTCACAACATGAAATTCTGACAGTATGAAAAAAGCACTGCTATTTTAAAAATGGGTGAGGGGAGAAAGGGATAAAGGAGGAAAAGCAAAGAAGTTACATTACCCCCTTCAGCCTGAAAGAAGGTTGAAAGTGTTTCATGCTAATTACACTATATCAATACCCTTCTGCTAAATTAATTAACATACAAATCTAGGGTTCAGGGCATGAAGGATTTTTACTATCTTAAAATAATAACTATAATGTAAAAGCACAGATTCACCACTAGAGTTAAATTTTAACCTATGTTATAAAATATGTAACTTGATATAGATAGACAGATAAAGGGCAGCACTAATTAGTCTGGCAGACTACTGGTCTACTGCTCACCATTTCAATTTCCCATACTCTGCCTTTCTCACACTTTCCAATAAAAAAGGCATGACCAGGGTGTTTCCCTGGTGGCGCAGTGGCTGAGAGTCCGCCCGCCGATGCAGGGGACACGGGTTCATGCCCCGGTCCGGGAAGACCCCACGTGCCGCAGAGCGGCTGGACCCGTGAGCCATGGCCGCTGAGCCTGCGCGTCCGGAGCCTGTGCTCCGCAACGGGAGAGGCCACAGAAGTGAGAGGCCCGCGTACCGCAAAAAAAAAAAAAAAAAAAGGAAAAACCAAAAAAAAACAAAAAAGGCATGACCAGAAATTTTAGGAGTTTATGACTAATACCAAAATATATTTTAAGCATATGCAAAACACACAAAAGCATACATTCATCGGTCTTTCAAAAACAGTATCTAGTATTGTTACACACTTTTTATATCTAATTTCTTGCTCACTATTTAATATTTAGTAGTCTATTGGTAACTGATGGGTCTTCACCTAAAAACCTGTCATCACAATTAATTAATAAAAATTAGGCTAAAAAATACTTCCCCTGTAAAAGAAAAGGAAAAGACAAGTACAGAACAAGGGAGGAAAGAGGGAATTTTTAAGTTACTGAGTATCATTAAAAGTGAGACCACATTACCTTTGTCATATTTTCAAACGGACCCATGTGAGCATGAAACCTGCCAAAGATTCTATTTTTCTTTACCACTAACTTTCCTTTTCAGAAAGAATGCCCAATTCTGCAAAAGCACCCTAAATCGTGCACCCTCCAAGCTCACAGGTACATCTCCCACATCCTCAACATTCCATAAAAGCAAGGTGGACTGCGTGGCATCAAGTTGTTTTCAAAGGCATAAAATAATTTCCACAGTATAGATGGGGACTCATTTAAAACAATCCCCATTCAATGCAATCCAATTCCAAATAAGGCCTCTTTAAAAGGGTCACTTTGAATTTAAAAGAGGCCTCCTCAGGAGACCAGAGGTAATTTACTTTCCTTTCAGTACAGTGAATTTTGATTCCTATGTACAGCCACAGATATCCTTTCAAAAGGAAGATCACCTCATAAATTTGCTCTATTATCTTGTGACCGACGTGTTTTATTTGCTGGCTTGGTAAAGAGAGCTAATTGGCACACTGTACCCACTCCCCCATTGCCGGCTGAAAGAACAAATTCATGGTTGGAGAACATAAAGGCAAAGTCTTTCCAGCACACATACCAGGGGAGGGGCAGGGGGCCTTAGAAGGGCAGGTCCCTCCTTGACCTCTCGGCCACATTTTACTCCCTGGCAGAATAAGAGCAAGGTCTCTAATTTTTACTTAGCTCTTAGGGATGCCCTAAGTGTTGCCAAGGTCATGTCTACAATGTGCTTTAATTCTGGAAAGAAAGGCATTATGAAAGCATAATGGATGCCTAGAATCACTCCTTAAGCTGCACACAATGTAACTGTTTTGAAAAATACAATTCACAAATTCAAATACATACCAGTTTAACACCCTTCATTACAAAAGAACTGAATGGGGTGGGAGATGGGGGATGACACAGAGAATCTCTTAAGCCTGTGCAAGGAGGGTGGAGACTTCACCTAAACATTTAATGCTAGCATCACTACTACCTATGACAGGATTCTACAGTATGTCAGAAACGGTTTAGAGCAGTAACTCACAGAAGTGAAAATGGATGAATGCTACATAAACAAGAATGAAGCTGACGGGAAGGTGCAGTTGAAAATGTACATTCAGGATTATAATGTTCCATTTGGAAAGGGAGGGAAGTATTACCTATATAACATACTATGCAAAAGTAAAGTTGATAAAAATAATATTAATCGTTGGGGCTTCCCTGGTGGCGCAGTGGTTGAGAATCTGCCTGCCAATGCAGGGGACACGGGTTCGAGCCCTCGTCTGGGAAGATCCCACATGCCGTGGAGCAACTGGGCCCGTGAGCCACAACTACTGAGCCTGCACATCTGGAGCCTGTGCTCCGCAACAGGAGAGGCCGCGACAGTGAGAGGCCCGCGCACCGCAACGAAGAGTGGCCCCCGCTCGCCACAACTAGAGAAAGCCCTCGCACAGAAATGAAGACCCAACGCAGCCAAAAATAAATTAATTAATTAATTAATTAAAAAAAATTAATCGTTGAAGATTTGCAGGAAAGATCTAGCTGTCTTTCCAAGGGAGGTAGGGAGTAGGGACTTGGTCTTTTGAGAGGATATATCTGAATGCTGGAAGAGGTGTCAGGAAATTTATGCTTATCAAAAGGAGGCATGAGTTAGAAACGGTTAAGAAACAAAGATTTAGGTAAAAGAGGCAAGAAGTTAGTCAGAGACCATATCCACTCATTCATTTAACATTATTTAAACTGAAAAAACACTAATGTGTAAGGCACCATAAAAGATAAGGAGATGTGTAAGATAGGCCTTGACTTTAAGAAACATACATCATAATAGAGATGAGATGTATATAAATAATACAAGGTATAAATACACTTGTAAACGCCACAAGACAGAGAAAAAGAAAGTCCTATGAGAGTTCAGCTGAGGGTTCTAACCTCCAGTTGCAAGAAATGGAAGGATTCATGGGAAATTTATCATTTAAGGTAGATAATAAAAGATGAAGAAGATATACAGAAATATCAAGGCACAAATGTGATAATAACAGCCACCATTTAATGAGTGCCTACTATGAGCTGAGCACTGTGCTAGGTGCTTTACAAACGACATGACCAATCCTAACGAAAATCCTGCAAAGTAGTTAATACTACAAACCAATTTTAGTTGAAGGAAACCAACTCCTAGATTAGGGAACTTGCCCAAGATCACCCTACAATAATGATGGAGCCAGGATTTCCCCAGGTCTGACCAGTGCTCTTTGGGGAAGAAGACTAGAACAGCCATTAGATTCCCCTCCAAGCTACTCCAATTAATATTTCTTGATATGGAAGAACTGTGAATAGAAATCTCTTTTAACCTGAATTGTGTCCCCCCAAATTATGCTGAAGCTCTAACCCCCTAGTGTAACTATCTGGAGATGGGGCCTTTAAGCAGGTAACAAAGGTTAAATGAGGTCATATGGGTAGGTCCCAATCTCACAGAACTGGTGACCTCATAACAAGATGAAAGCCCAGGGCATTCTGTCTCTGTCCCCAGGCACACACAAAGAGGTCGTGAGAGCACACAGCAAGGTGTACAAGCAAAGAGAAGACACCTCAGAATGGAACCTATGTTGCTGGCACCTTGATCTTAAACATCAGAACTCCAGAACGGTGAGAAATAAATTTCTGTTGTTTAAGCCACTCACTCTACAGTAGTTTAGTACTGCAGACTAAGACACACCACTGCTACTTTTATTGATTTTTAGCATACAACCTGAATTCTGAGAGGGCTCCCTGGGATTCCTGCCCCCCCCCAATATCCATACTCCTGTGCAATCCCGTCCTCTGGAGTACGGGCAAGGCCAGAGATTATAGCAAAGGTGAGGGGATTTTGCAGAGGTAATTAAAATCCCTAATCAGTTGACTTTGAGTTAATCCAAATTGAGAATATCCCCATGGGCCTGACATGATGATCATATGGGCCCTTTAAAAGAAGGTCCAGGCCTCCCCAGAAGTGAGAGACTCCCAGGAGCAGAGACTCTCTCTGTGGTGGCACCGGGAAGCAAGCTGCTCTGAATTCCACAGCCACGAGGAAATGAATTCTGCCAACAGTCTGAAGGAGCCTTCCCCAGCCAAGCCTCCAGATGAGAATGCAGCCCAGCTGACTACCTGAGACCCTGAAGAGAGGACACGGCTAAGTCATGCCTGGACTCCCTACCCACAGAAACTCTGAGATAATCAATGTGTTGTTTTAAGCCATTCAATTTGTTACGCAGAAAAAGAAAACTAATCCACAGCTTAGGGAAAGGAATGATTTCCACATATCTCCTCCTCACTTCCATGTTCAAGCAGACTGCTGCTCCTAACCTACGCCCAGGCAGGACCTGCTACTGCTCAAAATATTTGTGTTGGCGCTCTATGATTTCACTGGCAGGAAGCCCTAAAACATACGGTCCCGGAAGTTACTGGGGGCTCTTTACTTTCCCGATTTCTGGGCAAACTCCTACTCATCCTTCAAACCTGGATTCAAGGATCAACTTCCCCATTGAGTTTGTTATGAAATCATCAGAAAGAATTAGAAGTCTCTCCTTTTTTTTGTTTGTTTTATAATTCTACAGCATTTCTATTGATTGATTGATTGGCTGTGTTGGGTCTTCGTTTCTGCGCGAGGGCTTTCTCTAGTCGCGGCGAGCGGGGGCCACTCTTCATCGCGGTGCGCGGGCCTCTCACTGTTGCGGCCTCCCTTGTTGCGGAGCACAGGCTCCAGACGCGCAGGCTCAGCAGGTGTGACTCACGGGCCCAGTTCCTCCATGGCATGTGGGATCTTCCCAGACCAGGGCTCGAACCCGCGTCCCCTGCACCGGCAGGCAGACTCTCAACCAACGGCACCACCAGGGAAGCCCTAGTCTCTTCTGTAGTCTAAGAGAACTTTGAGTTTACAAAGATAAAAGAAAACGCCCCTCACGCTGTAATCTAGACAGAACTGGAACAGGAATCCAATTCTCGTTCACCAGCGAGAGGACCTGAAATGAGGCAAGTCACTCAATTTCTCTAGGCCTCAATTTCCTCATCTATAAAACAAAATAGTTTGCAAGTAGGTACTAAATTTTTATGCCCAGAGCCCAGCACAATATATGTCTGTAGACTGAATGAGACAATTAAAATATAATTGAAAGGTCAACGTCAAGTCTAACTCAAAAAACAAGTACTAGCAGTGATACCAATGTAAGAAAATGTGGACAAAATTGTGAATTAAAAATAAGTGGTTAGGGCTTCCCTGGTGGCGCAGTGGTTGAGAGTCCGCCTGCCGATGCAGGGGACACGGGTTCGTGCCCTGGTCCAGGAAGATCCCACATGCCGCAAAGCGGCTGGGCCCGTGAGCCATGGCCGCTGAGCCTGCGCGTCCGGAGCCTGTGCTCCGCAGCGGGAGAGGCCACAGCAGTGAGAGGCCTGCATACAGAAAAAATAAATAAATAAATAAAAATAAGTGGTTAAAACTAATGGCAACTATTAATAGTATATACATATATGCTGACAAGGGATGTAAATGATCTAAAATGGGAGTTGTTTACTCCTCATTGCCTATACCTCATATGTAAGGTTAGCCAAATGTCTCTGGGTTAGAGCCTGTGGCACCTGCCAGTCTTCACCTCACTCTTAAAGCTGATTCCTTGGCTTTGAGCCACAGAGGTTTCCCAGCTGATTACTTAAATCCTCAGGTTTAGGATTGTATCCCTTTATCTTTTTCATGTTACCTTACCACATAATACACCCTGCCCAACTCCAAACGGCAAGTCTTGCCCAGCACGCTGAACTTAATTTTAGAGACCGTGTCACAGCTGTAGCCAGATGTATTGTCTGGTTGGCCTCAGCCCAAGTGATCTGAGATGGTTATTTGTGAATCATTTTTGAATGAACCAATACATTTAGGGGAAAGGGGAGTTCTCCTCCTCCCTCTTTTTTTAAGTGAGAGGCAAATTTTTAAATGCTCTTGACAATGGTGGTACAGAAGCCTCAGATTTGCCCACACTTATCTAAAAGCTGCATCTAACCCAGTAATTCTGTATAATGCAATTGATTCGCTAGTATCATTTTACAATTCTGATTAGGTTTCTCTAAAATCCTGTTTATTAAATTGCTTCCTTTAAGCATGCATAGTTACTAATTTGTTTCCAACTAAATCAGGTATCATATGAAAAGATTATACTGCAACAGTGAAAGAGCACTCCAGGGATTATGTTTCATCTAGATTCCAAAATTAAAATAGGGCTAAAATTTTACAACTGTAAAATTTCGTTTTAAAAAGAAAGGCAGCTGAATTTATACCCAGGTTTCTGGGTCAATAAAATGTCAATACCCCATTATAACATCTTGCGTACAAAATGACCACATCTTTCACAAAGCATATGAAGCAAAGACCAAAAGACTCAGTGTGGGTCTCGTGCTGATTTCTCTACAGTCAGGAGGTCAGTCATGACATGACGCTATTCAGCAGTCCAGAGCCAAAACACACTGAGCCTTTATGTACCAGCCTGGTGCACAGAATAAACAACGTAAAGGAGCCCAAAAATAAGATGGCCAATGCTTTCTTACATTAGGTTACTGGTGTTCTACTTTTAACAGAATAACAGCAAATCAACTGAGTAAATCAGATACAATGAACAAAAATCTCCAAAAAGTAATAGTTCAGAGATCTGCTCAGCCATGTGACTTTGATTAACTTTAATTAGAGTCACACAGATAAAACAAACTTCTGTGTACAAACTTTAAAATAGTCTCCCCGAAGTCCAAGGAAATTAAAATCATTCACTTTTTTTAATCAGAGATTTTAGTAGCTCTGAATTTTTTTTTTCAAGTTTCTTTTATCAAGCAAAAACAAGAGGGATATTCATTTATATTTTAAAACCAGATCAACAAATAAAGAATTGGCACAACTAATGAATAAATCCTTATTAATAAACAACACAGATGTTTTTATTTTCAATTTTCATTAACTACGGAGATTCGGCGTACTTCAGTGTTATTTTTTAATTTCAGCTAAACTGAAAAAAAATCAAGTATGAAAGAGAATGAAAGGGGGAAAGGTATGACTCCACGGCAATCTGTGGTACGGGGACTACAGAGAATTACAAGTATTTACTTCAGCACCAGGGCTGCTCTGGGTCACAGTCAATTTTGGCCAGAGCCCACACTCACAAGAACACCACGTGATAGCCTGCCAAGAACACAATGAAGGCTCCCTTTTTTTTCTAGAGATTTTAATTACAAAGTTATGACCTACATCTGAGTAGGATATCTATTTAGTATTGTACCTGAAAAGGAATGAGAACTTCGAGGTATTCCAAGATCCACGGTACACACCACTCCACGTTCTGCTTTCTGCTCTCCCCACTCTTATTTCTGAAGCTAACTAGATACAATGAAAATAACTTAAGGAAAAAAATTCAGCTGATGCCTTCCAAATAGGAAATGCTCTCATCTTCTCTCAATTACTTTTGAAATTTCAATTACTAAATTCTATTACTTTGAAATGTCTCCCTCTGCCTCAGCTTTGGAATACAATAGAGTTAAAGCATCAAGGGTTAACACAGCGATGAAGAGGCTGCATTTTGATAACACACTCTTTGTACGAAACTTTTGTTATGGACAGCACACAGCGACACAGGAGGCTTAGGACAGCATCTGAGGGTATCAGAGGAGAAAGTGACGCGGGGCTGCTGCCTAAAGACCCTTCGTGGTCCTTCCAGGCAAATCCTCCTGGCCAACTCCCTCAGCAGACAGCGACAGTCCAAAACGGCTCAGTGGCCCACAGGAGAAACGATACTGTGTTTTTTTCAGTGACTGCTTAGACAATAATAAGAGAACCTCTACACACACACACACACACACACAATTACCCAGACGTGCTCTGATGTGTCTGAAAGAGGCTTCAATGGGGCAAAAGGCCAGTCCAAGAATATGTATAGTATGATTTATACATGGATGTTTATGTTTATATAATTGTATATGGTCATATGCAGTATTTTTAAAGAAAAAATAGATCAGAAAAAATACATTGAACTTACGAGTCTATACTTTTGGGAAGTAGAAGCAGTAAAAGGAAATTTAAATATTCAGTGTACTTGTTGCCAGTGTCTGAATCTTCTACGTAAGAATGTATTCATGCGCTACACTTCAGTAATTAAAAAAAAAAAACAAAAAAACTTCAGACTAAAACTCAAAATGTTGGAGGGGAAAATTAAGGAATGGACAGACTGCCTAGAACACGAAGAAACACAATTAAATCACAGCCAGTAAAAAATAAAACAAAATAAACCGCTGCATGGAGAATCAAGAACCCTGGTTTAACACGCGCAGGCTCTACTGCTAATGGGATTTCCAGCCCTGGGTGATCCCTTTACTCCCTCTAGACCTCAGTCTCATCTGAAAGACAGAAAATCTTCCCAGCTCCATGCCAGCTAAGCGCTGCTGCCTGAGCCAAAATCCCAGGGAATAGAGAGTTGTGTAAATAAAGACGGCTAACTGGGGGGAAGGTGACGGATCTGGATGGAATCTGAAATGGAAAAGTGTATCCTGTCCTTATCATGATCTAAACCGGAGGTTGGCAAACTACAGCCCGTGGGCCAAATCTGGTCCACCACCTGTTTTTGCAGGACCAGTGCGCTAAGAATGCTTTTTACATTTTTAAACAGTTGGAAAAAAATCAAAAGAAGTATATTTTACAACAAGTAAAATTACGTGAATTCAAATGTCTGTGTCCATACTGTTATGGACACGCAACCTCCCCCTTCATTCACAGACTGTCTGTGCCTACTTTAGAGGGACCTCAGCAGAAAGTCAAAGACCATGCCCATAAAGCCAAAAATAGCTACTACCTGGCGCTTTATAGGAAAAGTTTGCCCACCCCTGCTCTAAACGCTGAGTGTGTCCATAAGTCGAACGGATACCATACACACCACGGAGATGGTGTGCAGTGCCAAAGCTAGGTTTGGGACACAAAATCTAGCTGAGATCCAAGTGCGTCCTTAACCAAGTCACTGTGCTTCAGCTTCTGCATATATAAAACAGGGATATTAACCAAACCTCACAAGATTACTGTCAGAACTAGGTTAAGAAAAGCACTTTGGAAATTAAGTGATCCGCAAAGTTGTTATTACTAAGTAAAATCAAGCAATCCACATTTAAACTTTGGTTGAAAATGTGATGCAGAAAAACTTGTGAAATATATTTTTATGGGAAATGTGTTTTTAGAACAAAGGACAAATGGAGAGCAGGAACACCTCTAAGCCAGCTCTGGTGAAATCATGAAAGCCATAGACGGGACCTGTTCATCAGCTGAGTGGCATACTAAGGCACAGTGTCTCAACTTCAGAAACTAAAAGCACTTTTATTTACTTATTTATTTTTTTTGTGGTACGCGGGCCTCTCACTGCCGTGGCCTCTGCCGTTGCAGAGCACAGGCTCCGGACGCACAGGCTCAGCGGCCATGGCTCACAGGCCCGGCCGCTCGGCGGCATGTGGGATCCTCCCGGACCGGGGCACGAACCTGTGTCCCCGGCATTGGCAAACGGACTCTCAACCACTGCACCACCAGGGAAGTCCTTAAAAGCGCTTTTTGAAGACCATAATCTTTAAAAACAAAAAACCAAAAACGCTTTAAAGGTTTATTTAGATACACTGTACATGCGTTTATCATTTACCAAGGACCTCACAGCAGTTCACATAATCCCCATTTTACTGATAAGGACACAAAAGATTTATGGTTAAGATTTTGGGGTACAGCATCAAAGTTAATTTAGTAAATGTGATAGAGGAAAAGTAGCCATTATATAAATTAGGAATGAGCTTTCCAACTGGAAAACAATCACATCACAAGGTTTCAAAGTCGCAAAATGTATGTAACTCTTTTTCCTACTTTATTCTTCCATCCAGGTGTGGAAAAGAAAGAAAATAAAACCAAAGGTGGCCTGTGGATAGAAAAAAACTTTTTCTATGCAAAGGTGTCCACTGGATAGATAAAAAGTTTTCTGGTAAGAGCCCTAAGAGCAGAGAGTATTCCTACAGGCAAATCAACGCTCGATCTTCGATTAAGTGTACACCTGCTTCCTCCATAATGGCAATGGTAATAAGGAACACTTAAGGACACTTTCTACATGCTTTATGTATACTACCTCATTTAACCACCCAGCACTCACGTACTTTATCACCTAATATGCGGCAGAGCTCAAACCGAATCGCTTACTTGCTGGACTATTCTATCCACTCCCTTCCTCGCTAAGCATACTGCCCAGCAAGAGACAGAAGAGAGTCAAGTGTTTATGCTAAATCTGCCTTCAGATTCAAATCCAAGGAGCCAATACCACACCCCAGAAAAAGCATCTAAGATGTAGCCAGACTCAGGGTAAGTTGAGGGATGTTGGTTCCAAAAGCAAACAAATACAGTCATAATATGCAATTATTGGTTAAACAGTCAAAAGGTCAGCGAGTAGAGAACTTTAGCAAGATGTTTGCATTTGTTAAACTCTTGTTCTAATTGCATGCCTCTTTATAAATATTGGCAATTAGTAATATTGCCTAATCTTAAATTTACAGTTTTAGGAGGAAAAAACCAGGGACATTAAGAAATAAAAAGGGCCAGATCTTTAATACACACTGGCAAAAAGTAACAACAGACACAGGAAAAATTTTACATGGATGCCCACTCAAGGCAGGATATGGAATTTGAAGCTTATAACGTGAGGAGCTGAGGAGGGACAGGAAGAACTGGATCAAGAAAAGGAAAAGGAAAAAAAAAGAAAAAGACAAAATGAAAGCAAGAAAGAGCACGCTGTGAAAGCAACCGGAGAATTCACTCGATGTGGGAGGTGGACAGGTCATAAAGAAATGCAAAAACAAAAGCAAAGATAAGTCTAGGTAAATACGAGACAGATATGACACAGAGGGATGAAGATGACAGATGACAGTAGATACAGATAAACAGGTAGATAGACAGACAGATGGCTAGTTAGCTCAAAGATGAAAGTCAATCAAAGGGAAGGGAAAGGAAAATATTTTGGTTCCCTCTTAAAAAGGTAAGTTGCATCCACTACAATCTTTGAAGACCTACTACTCCTTTATATGTGAAAACCCACAGGAAATATACATGCATTTCTATTACATAAATTTATAAAGGTGGACTACATTCCATACATAAAATGCTGGCTCTTACATCTTCACTGAAAGACTCTTAATAAACGGACAAAATCACACGCAAAAAAACTCAATCATCTCTGCATGCTGGAGTTAGCCTGATAAAAGGAAACACGGTTGCTTGGAAGCTGCCTAATCAGTTGATAATACCCCTTACATATATGCACTACTACGGCAGTAAGTAAAAAAGAGGATGGAAACAGTGGTCGTGCTCAAATATACATCCATCAGAAGGAACAAGCAGAGGGAAAGATGCCAAAGTACCATCAGCTGTGCCAGTGTGAGAGGATTTACTTTTCACTGTTGTCCGTATTTGTAGTTATACTGGGTTGGCCAAAAAGTTCATTCGGTTTCAAGTAAAAAGATAAGAGACCTTTTTCATTTTCACCGAGAACTTTATTGAACAACGTATTCCTTAACCGAACGAACTTTTGGGCCAACCCAATATCAAATACATACACACATACATAAATATACCTAAGACATGTACTCATGAACACGTATGTACACATATATTCATATAACCCTTTGCTTATAAGATGCTAAAAATACTTAAAAATATAAAAATAACTTATACTTGGCCACAGAAAAACAAGGCCAATGCGTGACCTTTCTCTTAATTTAATACTTCTCCCCTCACTTTGTATGAAACATCTATTGTAGCCACTCTATGATCTGTGTTCAAAATTAAAAGCCCCAGTAGACTAGGAGAGCTGTAACCTTCTATTTGCTATCTCTTAATAAATTCTAAGAACCTAAAGAGGAGCTTCAAAATGAAAAGTGAAGTAGCAGAGCCAAAACTATAAAGTGCCCCCTAGTGAACTAAACCTCCAGCCATTCCTTAAATTAACACTTGATATTCTAAAAGTAAAAAGTCCACGATTTGAACACTTCATTATCTTTCCGTTCAAGCATTATTATTCAAACAACTAAATCCTAAAATCCTAAATCCTAGAAAGGGTGTTATTCTGAGTACAGCAAATGAAGAGCGAAGTATATGGGCATAGAGAACCACTGACATACTTTACACATAATCAAGCTTTCAGAGACACTAAAAACTTATTTTTGCTTCATCTAATGATGATGTGAAGTCAAATGTTTGCAAACAGGAAGTGCATTTCTCCTAATCCACAGCCTATAGTACTTCTTAATCATTCCTCCTAGCAACACTAATCTAACACTTCCAGAAGGGCTGTGATTTTTCTGACACAGATTTAGGTCCTTTAGTGAAGACAAGCTGCGAGAAATCGGGTAGGAGAAAAAGAGAAAGGTGCCGTTTACACATTTATCTGCCCAGCTCACACCTTCAGTGGAGCATCACCAGCCAGTTAAACACTCGGTACTGCGATAATTTTGTCTCCATCCTTTTGACAATTTGTTTCACGCCTCATTTGCTATGAAGAGTTAAAACATTTCAGTCAACCTTGAGAAAGCAATTTGATTTTTTTCCACGGCAAAATGCATAACCTATTCCAACTACCAGGCCACTGGTTAAAGTTCAAACTGCGACACAGACAGAAATCAAGTACTTCCCTTCAAATGTTGCAGAAGAAAAAAACACTAACTAGTCTTACATTTATTTGCAGTGGATATAAAACAAAATCAAGTTAAAAGGCCTCCCGCATGCTTGGGTACAAACAGCAGCCACATCTTCTCTCCTGTTAAAAACAGTGGATGACACAGATGCCCTCCCTGTGTCTATGGTCCTCAGGAAACTTGGTAGAAGCCTGGGCAGAACACTCCAAAGCAGAGAAAGAAATTCTTTCTTATAATATTGTTTCATCGGATTTTTCATTATTCCTTCTAATTTTGGATCATCACAATACATCTGTACCGTTGATGACAAAGAGTTTCGAAAATGATTATACAGACCCTTTCCTATTTATAGCCATCCAAAATTCAAATAGCTCACGTTTTGTACTTACTAAGAGCAGTGCACAGTGGACATATGTTTAAATTGTTTTAAAAATTACAAGATGCAACCAGGCTCTAGAGCAGCAGTGGCCAATAAAACTTTCTGCAATGTTCTATGCTGTGCTGTATTTGCTTTTAAGCACTTAAATTGTGACTAGTCCAGCTGCAGAACTAAATTTTTAATTTTATTTAATTTTAACTAATTTTAATAGCCACATGTGGCTACTGGCTACAAAACTGGACAGCGCAGTTCTAGAGAGTACTTTTAATGCTAAAAAGGTTGTCTGCTGGAAAAAAGGTCCTTCAGTCATGTTATATAACCTGATGCTGAGTTTTCTCTTTTGGAAGGGGGAATGGTAAAGAAAGCTAAACCAAGTATAAAGATCCCCTTCACATTCTCATCAAAAAAGAAATACACTTGAGTTCAAATCTGCTTCCTTACTGATGGGGCAGAAGGGACACGCATAAGAAAAATGTCTGCCACAGGGAAAGGAGGGAGAGTCCCAGTCTCGGACACCAAGGACGCAACTCATCCTGTCTTACCCGGTGGCTGGGACTCCTACCACTTACTGTGCGGCTTCTTGGAAGATCTATTTTCGCTATCTCTCTAACAAAATAATATCCGATCTATGGAAAGGAGGTATCTTTCTTCATCAACTTTTTCAATATCCTCATAGAATATCAAATGATGTGAATGCAAAAAGCAAGAAAAAAATTGCTACTATAATGACAGCTTCCAAAATATAAATTCAGGTCACTCACCTAAATCTACGCATGCCAGTAACTGCTGAGCACAAATACAGACAGCACAGGATCTGAGAAGGCAGTGGAGACAGATGTACGGGTTCACGCTGAGCCTCCGCCACTTCCTAGATATGTACCTTAAGCTTATCTAGATTGTGCCTTCGTTTACGCATTTGTAAAATGTATACAATACTACCAAATTCAAAGATAATGCATATATGGTTCTTAGCACAGTGCCTGATACCCAGTAACTCTTCAACAAAGCATATGTTACTAATTATTCAATACGTAATATTTCAGTACAGTGGAAAAACAAATGAGGTTCCCTTTGAGGTTTCAGGCACCAGGTGGGACTCTGACCTATAATCTGTAATACTCAAAAGGGGATGTGTATGTGAGTTGTAATTTAAAGAACAGTGTCACAAGTAGGTGGTAGAAAACATATACCTGCCTTACAGTAACAATTTTAACATCAGAGAATAACTTACACACACAGAGCAAACTGTTTCAGAATTTTTAGTGGCCAATCCTGAATGCCAGCTCTCAAACACAAGTTTTCAGAGGGAAAAACGAGAAAACGATGAACAACTTATACTCCTTCTGACCACTGCCTTAGCCTAAGATGACTGCCAAAGCCACAGCTAATTTCCCAAATGCAATCACCTCTGTTTTAAGAGGTCTCTCTCCACACATCAAAGATGTCTCCATCATACCAGCTAGTACTCACTACTTCATGTTCACAGTCCGGCTTACCAAAGGTAGCAAAAGCACCCAAAATACACTGGCAGCTCAATATATCACAAAACTTGTTTTCTGAAAATGTCTGTAAATAATCGTTATAAAAATGTGGCTCCTTCCCTTCAGCCTACAACTCTAGTGAAATACCCTCCACCCTTAACAAAGACCAGGGCAGCATGGCCTTCACGTGAACCTGACTCAGGTTCAACTCCTGGGCCAACACTTGATGCCCTTGGTCAAAGTACACGTGCCCCTCTGATCCTACGTTTCCTTAGAATCTATAAAATGAGGATGGCAAAACCTGTCACGTAGTCATGTTGCAAGGATTAAATCCGAGGCCTTGTGCAACATGTGTGGCCCTCAGTAAGCAAACATTGAGTCCCGCCAGTGCGGATACATCGGGCACTGGGGATACAAGGAAGAGGACAGCCCTCCTGTCCCCAGCAGAGCAGTGCCCGGTCCACTGCGAGAGGCAAAAGGTCACCTGACATTTCAGGATCACCCAGCACAGCTCCTGGGCACCAAGAAGGCAGCAGAGCAAATGCGACTTCTCTACCTCTCTTCCAGTTAACTCTTTTTCCAATTTTTAAACAAACAAAACAACCCCAGCCATCTCCCAACCATCTCGAAGCCTCTCTCTCATTTCCTATTCATTCCTCAGCCTCCTGCTTGCCCCTTTCCTCACTGCTCTTCCAAAGGCCACCAACGACCAAATGACCCAGATGCCAACTCCCACTCTTACCTAACCATTCCTCAGTGCTTACCACAGCTGTGCAGGTCTTTCTTCCAGAAACCTCTGTCCTCCGTGGCTTCTGTGGAGCTTGCCCCACATCTTCCACCTCCTTTTACAACTCTTTGGCTGGCTCCTTTCACTCCTTCAACACTAATGCCCCCTGAAAGTCCTTAGCACCCCTCTCTTCACACACGTGCTCCCAAGGGCAATCTCATGAACCCCACTCTCAACTGACACCCCGTGCTGAGAACCCACATTTATATTCTGGGCCCAGATCACCCTCCTCTACTCCAGATCCCTACTTTCTACCTGCCTACAAGCATCTCCATTTAGCTGTTTGGAACACATCTCAAACCCAACATGTTCAAAACCACAGCCTGTTACTAAATATACAGGATGATTCAAAAGCAACTGAACACCTTCAAAAGGTTACCATCCCATGGGATTTCTCCCTGTGGAGTCAGATCCAGAACTCTGGGTTTGCACCACCTCTTCCTCCCAGCTTGGCGGGAATGAAGACAGCACTGGGGCTGCCCTGGGCCATTTCAACCACTGACAGTGAAAGTGCTACATCTGATCACTGCCCCGTGACACAAGGGATGCGTGCCAAGCATTTGTAAGAGACTACAGAAGTAACCACGATGGCTCCTTTACAGACTGATTTTTATATATATTCTTACACAGCCTCATTCCTATGAAAATGTTCGATTCTTCTGCATTCCCCTGTGTGCTGGTCTTCCTACCGTAAAAGCTACCACCGCCCTGCAGACGCGTGGTTCCGCCATCTCTAGGATTAAATTTCACTGGAAGGTAGACCCTATGAAAGCAGGGCCTGGGTTTTATTCACTGTTTTATCCCTAGCACCTAACACTATTGTCACACAGTAGGTGCTAAATAGATACCACTATCTAGATAGATAGCAATAGCTATTTGCCGAATGAGTCAAGTATGCACATAAGGTAGCACAGTTAGCTGGCGATCAACAGGTCTTCCACCTGCTCCAACGCTGGCTTCCCACTCTTCTTTCGCAGGGTCTTCTGGGGTACAGAAAGTACCCCTCAAAATGTCCCCTTATCACTGACTCACCGTCTCTCCTGCAGACAGGAGGTGTCCGAGGCTCTCAAAGACGCAAGGCATGTAAGGCTTGACCTGCTTCTCCCCCGATGCCCTCAGAAGGTCACAAGGGACCAGCCAGCACAGCTTGTTTCCTCCCTGTGTTTTGGCAGAACTTATGGCATCTCACCTGTCTGCTTCCACGGGTGCCTCACTTCGAACCTGCTCCCCAGAGCTGCTCAACTAACTTCTCCACTTTGTACTTATAATATGGCCAAAAGGAAAGTTACCACGGGGAACAAAGTAACTATCATCTAAGCCTGAAAAAGGACGCAACGGCTTTATTCTTCTCTGACAGAGTTAAGTTCATGAGCATTTTGACAGGTATTTTCTTAGGGCTTTCTCAGCTGTTTCAGAATGTTAAGGCTGCACTGTTGAAAACCATAGCACTAGGTGAATGATAACATTCCTGCAGAAATTCTCTGAAAGGACTAGCACAGGTAGACAGGCGTTAGCTTTCTAGGCAAGACATACCTTACATCATAACAAACAAGATTAAAATGTGGCTGCACCCATCCCTTCAGAAGTTTGAAGAACCAAACAAAATTAAAGGTCGGGTCTTAGAGAAAAGGACGTGCCTCTAACACATGGCAACAGGCCTAAACAACAGGCTACCAGTTTTGCTTTGTTTTTTTTCCTTCTGTGGGTTCCTACAAATAGGCTGTTAATTCATTTGCTTGAGATGGATTAGGTACAGTCAGCATTAACTTCAAAAACTGTAAATCCATGATTACTCTAGTAGTGATGTATTATTATAAAGAGTAAAACGAAATCAAATATCGTTAGAAAATAGGAAACAAGAGACAGGAAAGCCTTCATTTAATTCTAAGCTACAAACAGCACTGTGGAGGTAGGTCATTTGTAAATATTCTCAGCCTCAAATTTAGGATCAAGCAGGAGGTGAGGAAAACACAAGCTCAAAACCCAGGAAACAGACATGAACAGAGCCCGTACTGTGAACCTTCCTGACGCTCAAACACTTCTGCAGCATTGGTTAAGTGGAATTTTGACTTGCATCACTTGTCCAAAACAAGGTTATGGGCCAAATCGATTTCTTTTTCAAAGCTGTGAGATTTGGTTTAACTGACAAATTTTAGAAGAGAAAAATAGGTGGGGACATAAAAGGGAAATTTCCCAGTACTGTACCTTACCACTAGACATAATTAGCAAGAGAAAAGACTAAAAGGGTCTCAGGACCCATCCCGACATCCTTTGGCCCCGGCCAGCCTAGAAGTTCCTCAGCTAAGTAGGCAGCAAATTAAAATGAGGAGTTTGACTAGTTCCAGAGATGGAGTGCTCTTCACATCTTCCCAACACCACTGACAACTCCAGAAGCGCCATGTGGCAACAGCAAAAAAGGAAATAATCGTGACTATAATGTCATGAAATGACCTCACCAAGAATTAAAGGATTTTTCTGCCTTACATTTGTTCTTTTAACTGTACATTAACACCCTGAGTAAGATATGCTAATTTGGGGGTTTGTCTTACAACTTTTACCACCACAGGAGTTCGCTCTGGGCACATAATGACATTCGCTTTTATTTTGCTGATTTTTCACTCTGAAATTCTCTCTTCCAGTTGCCCGTATCCTCCCTTCTCCCCAATCTTCTGGTCCCTGACTGCCACTTGTCCTCTCCTCTACGTTCTTGGACTTACAGGTTTCTGGACTCCTGACACCAAGTGACCTTGAGATGCTGTCCAGTACATTCATCTATTCTCTCATCCGAAAATAGTTATTAAGCACATATTAGTAGACACTGTTCTACATGCTGGTCCATCGCCTCCCCATCCCAGAAACTTCAGTTACAGCCACATGCAAATAATAACCCCAAACAGAAGAGAACCTGTGCTCCTCTTGAAACATCAACAGACTGTTTGCCTCCCCTGACAACTCAACTTAAAGCAGTGACCCAGATCATGGGACAGTTTCCCCCAACAGGCGGATGTAAATTAATGCTCAGTGACACTATCAGAAAAATCCAATAGCCACCTTCATGCCCTTGGAGCAGATTCTTTCCTCTCCTTTGTCTGGTATGACTATGGGGCTAAAATACACCAAAAGCTCAATTACAAGAACGTAATTCTACATGTCTTAATGGTTACACGAAGTCTATTTAATTAAACTTTACCTCTAGCTTGTCCACGACCTCTGTGGGTGGCAGAAAGGTGGGCATACAGGCCATTCCACAGCCTGAGCATCTGAATCCTGGGGGAGGGGCCTGGGGACCCCGCCCACCGCCCTGGGTGAATCTGACAGGCAACCAGGTTGGAGAACCACTCCTTTAGCGGAGAGGATGTAGGCTTGAGCATCAGACAGACCTGGGTATTGAAGAACTTTCTTATTTCTACCAGTTTACTTGTCTAGGAAACAGGGACACTTGTCTGGCAAGACTGCTGCGAGGGCTGCAGTTACTCCGTGCAGTGTGCCTGGCCTGGCACACGGAGTCCGTGTTCAGTAAAAGGAGCGATCTTAGTAGTTCACTATTATTTAGGACTCTTCTAAAGATTTTTCTCTGAATCTGCACTTCTCTATTCGGGAGGCGGAGAATGGAAAGCAGTTTATATGTAAGAGCTTCATGTGTCGCCACGCTACAGTCTTACACAGGTCGCCCTTTAAAAAAAGGAGAAATCGGGCTTCCCTGGTGGCGCAGCGATTGAGAGTCCGCCTGCCGATGAGGGGGATGCGGGTTCGTGCCACGGAGCGGCTGGGCCCGTGAGCCACGGCCGCTGAGCCTGCGCGTCCGGAGCCTGTGCTCCGCAACGGGAGAGGCCACAACAGTGAGAGGCCCGCGTACCGCAAAAAAAAAAAAGGAAAAAATCACTCAAGATCTGGTTGCCGACTCACTACCACCTTGCCGTTTTTCCTGCCTCGCCTGCACCCAGCTGGCCGCTCCCCAGGAAGGCCGCTCGCACTTGGCCGCTCTGACCTCAGTCACGTGCCTGCCCTGCTCCTCCTCCAATGGCAGAATGACCCTGTCTTCGGGGGCGGGCCATTCCTCCTCACCTCCACCCTTGAATTAATGTAATTTTGCGGTGCACCTGCTGCTCCATCTTCCCAACTGCACGTGAAGATGTCGGTCAGACATCAGTCCTTCCACCTATGGACCATCACTCCTAACGTCTGCTACGTTACCAGAAATCCAGGAAAGGCCCCATGTTCTGCATGTTCATGACCAGGTACTTTTTCCTATTTTTTTGTTAATCCTCATATGGTAAAGAAACAAGTCTTCCTCAAGTTAAGGATAATTTTCCTTCCCTCTTAGTCTACTGTATCCATTAAGCATGTTCCCCACACAGACGTCCTTTTCTGCACCCCACAGAGAGAGCTGGGCACCAACAAGGCCTCCCACAGAGCCCGTAACGGATGCTCTGACCCATAATATTTCACAAGCCCTAATGTACACAGGAAAGGCTGGGCTCTGAAAGCCACACAAAAGCACTCATAAATTTCAGACTGCCCTCATCATCCCCTCCTTCTAAGAAACTGGCTGGAATGCCACTTCAGTTGCAGGATTCTTGTAAGAACTTTCCTTCTCAACACTCTATCACAGCAACCTAATCAAGTGTCACAACTATTATTTAGACTGAATTGTACTTTAATTTCAAGTATGTTTACTAACAGAGTAAAGGTAAACATTCGTTTTGTCTCATAAAAATCCCCTAATTCACTGTTCATTACTTTTACTAATCATTACAAAACTGAGTAAGGACTCTCACATGAGTAAAGCTATGTCCGTGACTATCAATTCATTTCAAGATTCTGTAACGCAAAGACAAACACGCTGATTCCTCCAGACACGGGTGATACATTCATCTCCCCAAACTTTTAGTGACTTCTACTTTTGAAAGACTCGTCTAAATTAAATGTATTTAAGCCCATGATTGCCCACAATATTAAAATTATTTAATTCTCGAGTAGTATTAAGGAATAAACAAAAATTGAAAAAGATTTCAAAATTTTAGGTTAGGAGAAAAAGAGTGGAGTCAAAACTAATTAGAAATGCCCATAATGACGCTTTCCCACTTTAAAAGGACATTGTTCCGGAACTCCTACACTGATTTCTCCCTCCCTCCCCCGTC
>NW_020173666.1:10921095-10932687 GCF_003031525.2 Neophocaena asiaeorientalis asiaeorientalis | reverse complement strand
TATTGCTTCTCAGTTCCTTCACATCAACACATTATCCACACCACAGATAGTTTCATCCTCAACAAGGAGGTAAGCTTGCCTGCCTCTCTGCGTTATCTGTCCACGTTCCATTTGAATCCAATTTCCTTGCATTACCTCTGCCCAGGTCAGGGATGAATGGCTGTCAAATTCCCAGTGGAATAAAAAGAAAAACCCTTTCTTCCTGAGGCAGCAAGTTTCAATTCACAGAGCACATGGCTAATCTACATATGTGAAGGTCACGGCACTTCAGTCAAAGAAGTTAAGAATGGAACAGCTCACGTAAGGGGTTGTCTTAAACATCTTGGCATGATGCCCAACAAGTAAGATTGTTGAAAAGCAATAGATAGCTTCTGGCAGCAGCAAGGGGAAAAATATTTTGATCACGTGATGCCATACACACTACCTAGTTTATTTCATGTGCGAAACTTTGCGAGTCCCTAAAAAATACCACATATGCAAATCAAATTCAGATTTCAGCTTTACCAGTTTAGCCAGGCTGGCACATCTCCCTCTTCACAAAATGCGCTTATATGAAATTTCTAGATCCACCGAGAATAAAACTTCAACATGTTGACAACCAGTTGCCTCAAATATCTTAATAGCTGATTACAAGTTTTTTGCATTAGTTTTTCAAAGAACCGTGAAACACCAAGAAAAGGGTATTTACACTAAAAAAGCACATTCCTTCAAGTTATCTGAGTATAACTGCCTTAAATAAAATTCATCTTCTCCCTCCATTCTCCTCTCTCTCTTCTCTAATAATATAGCAATACGGAAAATTACAGGAACTTAATGCATGGTAAAAGACAAAACACAAAATTGCTTTTCACATCCTATTTTCACTAATGAATGGTTGAATAAAAGTAAAACACTCCTGCTTTAAAGTGCTCATACTTCTGACAAACATCTCAATGGAGGAGAAAGGACAGTCTTGCCACACATAATGGATACCAGGGGAGAAACCAAGCCATTCATGAAGCACGCCTCTGCCTGCTGGTGGCATGGCATTTCCTGAGTTGTCTCTATCCAGACAAATGAAGTGAAAGGGAGTTGGCACCAAGAGTGGGGAAAAGGATGGGTTTCAAACCCAGCAACATCGTTACAAACATTACTACGATTTTTAAAACTTTCAGCAGTTAACAATAATAAACTACTTGTTTAGTATACGGCAAAAATTAATTGGAAGCAAAAGATCCATTTCATCAACTTGCAAACTGTCTGCCTACCACCAATTTCCTTCAACTCAAATTTCAGATTGCTTATGAGGTCAGAGTTATTCAATCCATATTTCTAATTAAATGGAGCGGTAAGTAAAATAAAAATATCCCACAAACTGTCTATATTTATTTTAATTGCCAATGTTCACTTAGCAATCTAAGAATATTCCTCTACACTAAACAATGAACACCACGATGTTTAACAATTTTCCAATATTCTCTGGATACCTTTTTATCTAATACCGTGTCCCTGTAGGTCACTACACCAAGGTCACTACACACCAAGGTCACTAAATGTTTGTTGATGGTGGTGAAATTAAATGTTCTAATTATCGATCTTCTGAATTTATTTTTCCTTACCAGTTAAAAAACATGACTGTTAAAAAAAAAATTGGAAAACATAGGAGACATTTTAGAAATGTGATAAATTGCTCCATAACTTTTCCTAAACACCTGGCAAGATAAAGACATACCGGGCAATAAAAACTGACACTGTCTGGATTCGAAATAAGCTTTGAATATTAACCTATTTGTTCTGAGAGGAAAGACTAATAGGCTGTTAAATTAACTTGTTAAATTAACTAATACAGAATCACACCTAACTAATTTCAATTCCTTATCACACATCCCTTTCCTTGCCAGGTAGTATACCAGTACTTACCAAATCTACTTCTCACAAGAATTCCATGAGTTAAGTATTCTTTCCCATCCCTTTGAAATGAGGAAGCTACAAACCTCAGAGAGGGGAAGCGACTTGCCCAGGGTCACACAGGTAGTAAATGCCCAGCCTTCAGGTTCTCTAACCTCCACACCTTCAGCTCTTGCCTTTGCCCTTGCTTTAATCCCCAAGCCTCTTCACGTGGTCAACTTCTGCTCCTCAGCCAGGTCTTAGCTTATTCGACCTGCTGTACTACACAGTCTTCCTACTCCTACCCCACCCCGGTCTCTGTGAGGTGTCCCTCTAACATCTAAACTTGTCCCACCCTAAACTGTTTACACTGTATCGTGCAGCATGCCTACCTGTCCTTAGTCTCTGCACCATCAATCAGTCAAAGGGCAAGACTTCTCAAGGGATCCCTCATCCAACAAATGGCCAAGCACACAGTAGGCTCTCCACAAACATCTGCCTGATGCCCCAGGTCTCGCTACACTGACATAAGCCTATAGTCCCAAAGCCCTGGCATTTCGAAGGCTATTCAATACAGTGAAGGTAAATGGACTGAATTTTAAGTCCTTCATGATACTGATATTATAAAGTCATTTCTTTAGGAGAAAAATCACTGTATGATACCCAAAATAAAATCCAAATTAAGATCATTTTCTCATCAATGTCACAGCACCTAAAAACAACCTTCAAGTACACTGACCTTCCACGTAAATTAGTGAAATGTATAACACTCATCAGGAAATTTTCAGTTTACATACATTATCATCTACTCTTCAGATTGTTAGATGATGCACTTTGATGCATATAGTCTTTCTGCATAGAACTGCAGAAGAAATAATGTAGCCATTCATTTTAATTTCCACTTTGTAAAAACACCAGGAGTCTATGATAATTCAACAGGGAAAATTACGGATATGTTATATTTACTCTTTGTATCTTAGTACCAAGCGGCGCTAAGTATTTGTTCATAACAGAATTAAATTTTGTCCCTGATACTTTTAAAAATCTTAGCATAAAAAAGAAAAACTGTTCTCTACATATTTGAGACAAGCCCTTGGCACTCTCAGGTTTTACATTCCCTGTTTTGCCGGTTTGAGAGCAGACCTAAATTTCCATGATATGTAAATTATAATCTTGCTATGGACCAAATATGAACCATATATTCAGTGAAGTTGAAGCAGATACAGAAGCAAGTTACTTAACTAATGAGAGACCGAAGTCTACCACCCAGAAGCTCAAAGAAGCCTATTTTTAAAGTTTTTAAACTTTGTTCCTTTGCAAAAAATACTTCCCCTAAAAAGCCAGTCGTTTTTGCAGACCATGAAAGTGGAAAGGTCTAAGAGGCCGAAGAAAGGAATGAGTCTTGGCCCGAGAACAGAACTTACTAATATATAGGATGGAATATTGAATGGGTCAGTGGCTTAGTTCCTATGGCATCAGTCCCCCATAGGCTCTATTGGTAAACCAAAACCAATTCATGTAACTGTTTACAAGAGTCCCAATCAGTACATAACTACATTTCTGAGGGAAATTACAGTGGAATTCACAAAATCTATACATCTGCACAGGTCTCAGTTGATATTCTCGGAACGCGTCTGGGACCTAGTGTAGTTTAATAAGATATTCAGTGGTGCATAAGTGATTAAGCAGTGTGTTTTCTTTTAAATTCAAAGCTGCACAGAACTCTGCAGCTGGGAGGGACCAGGGGTCACTATCTGATGGAGGCAGGGACTTGTCCTCAACCATACCCTGAAGCGCAGCAGGGCCAGGCAGAGAACAAGAACCCAGGCCCACTTCACTACACCAGTGGACAGACAGGTGGGGAAAGAAGAGGTGCCACGTAAGGATGCTACAGGATTTACAGAGATGACCTCAGTGACAACCCCGCCCAGCAGGCCACAGTACAGATAAGAAAGCTGAGCCCCTGCCAGATCTCAGAGAAAATGAGCACCGAAGCCTACAAATCAATCAAAAGGTCTGCCCAACTCCAAGCCCACAATCTTTCCCTTACATCAGGAAACCTGGCAATATATTCATATTCTCTCATAAATCCTCATAATCACAGAAATAAACTAATATACAACAAGCATGTCGGCTCCCTTAGGAATTTGTCTGCTTCTTCAGAAAGATACTTACTCAGCAGTAGTAATGTTTTACATTTCCGTTTCCAAGGTCAGTTATAATTCATTGGGTAAAGTAAACTTATTATTAAAAATACAAACAGGTAGCAGATACGTTAAAGGATAGTAAAATGGGTTTACAGCTTGTATATATAAATACATGATCACTCAATCTTAAAATCTGCTTCTTAAAATTTCAGAAATTATATGCCAAATTCTAGACAAATTCTAGAATTACCAAGCATTTCAAAATTAGACTATGAAGTATGGTGAGTGGTTTCATTTCTCAGATACTCATCACAAAAAGAAACAGGAGATACTAAGGATTCTGGAACATCCTCCACTAATCACCAATGCCTTGCTTTCTGAAAGGTTTATTTCAGGACCCAGAAGCAGTAGCTGAATTTACTCCTCAGCCAGCATACATTATTTAAACAGTTACCAAAAATACTCCAGCAATCTAAGTTTCTTCCTAAATCTGAGCAGACTGTTTTAACTTTTTTCCCAAGAGCCTGTATAATGTGGAAAACTGAGAAAAAGAAAAAGAACCACTCTACATAAATTTCAAAGACATCATATTTCCCTTCTTTTAGTGATCATTTTCTGTAGTAGATCGCTATCGTGCTCTGGCACCAAGCCAGCGATTGGTAGCAACGGAAGAGTCATTAGCTCACCTCAACCACATCACAACAATCTACAATTATTTGTTTTGCCAAAATCTACTCCCTTACCCAAGAAGACGGCTGACCCACATGGTTGCTGTTTGCACTTTGTTTAAATGAGCCAGTTCTAAGTCAACGACCATGCCAAAAGTACCAAGCCCAGGTACAGGGAGAGCAGGCTGTGTTTGGCAGGATGTCTCTGGCGTGAACTGCATACAGGAGCAGCAATGATCCCCACACCCTGGCTATCGTCTGGGTCTGGCACACAGCTGATTAAGAAAATGGCTGCTCAATAAATATTTGCCAATTGATAGTCTGTAGTAGATATTTACCTAACATACACCTCACAGCACACACAAATGGTAAATGCTTACACCTTAAGAAGTAATTGTTGCTTCCCGGCACAAGCTCTTTAATCACAGTTCATTTTCTCTGTGCCCTCTATGGAATCTGGTGTTAAAGTACATAACTGGTCATATAAAGATGTGACTGCATATCAGCATCAATAGTAACTAAAATACGATCCCAGTATTTTACACACAAAAAGCCTGTTCATGGGAAAGACTAACCAGATTCCAAGAAGTATCCCTTTGCAGCTGCCTCGAAAATTTAATTAAGAGACCAATCATCTTAATTTTGGAATTTTTCCACCTGCAAAGAATTTCTGCAGTTTTGCAGAGGACTACAGATTAAAAACATGGGGGGGGAAGCATAAATTTGGGACACAGAACACTATGAAAAAGGACACAGCATCACGTGGATTGGTTGTTTGCTCTAGGTTGGGAGGGTGAGATGCCCCAAAACTTAAAACACCCTTTTTAAAAAAATTATCATTACAATTGATTTCCGCTAGTAGTAGAAAGGTAAAACCAATAATTTTTTAAAGAGGCTAAAAATGCAAAAGATGAGAAATAAGGGGAAAATGATCATGCTAACAGTTCATTTCCATATCCTATTATTTAACAAAGTCCCAGACTTCTCTCAACAAAGTACCTCAAACCTTTAAACAGAAAGCCTTCAAAAAGCTGCTTTTCAGCTGTTAATGACATAACTGACAATGAAACAACTAACCTACACAATGCACATTTCCAAATTGACAAAACCTGGGAAGACGAACCTAAAGTTAGAATTGGAAGTAATGAACTAAAAACAAACAAACCAAAAACACCATTAGTGTTCCTCTGAGGAAGGATTTACTCATAAACTATGAAGTGGCAAGATTAATGGTTATAAAAATACGCTTATTTCACTTACATGTTAATAACTAACGATTTTAAATTCTGACATGAAGAAAGGGAAGAAAAACGTTTATTTCAATTTGGGAGGATGAAAATGTCCTGGAAATGGATGGAGTGCACAACGATGTGAACGTACTTAACGCCACTGAACTTTACACCTAAACTGGTAAATTTTATGTTATGTATATTTTGCCACAATCCAAAAAATACACACATATATAACTTTTTTAGCATCCCATACAGAAGAAAATAAAACATGGCCTAGAATTTTCTCCTGGATTTCATCAAATATGGCTTCCCTTCCAGAGTCACCTAATAAGGAATGACTTCTCGTCTGATTCTCAAGTTTCATCCTTCATCAAGGCCCAAGGAGACACTGAGAAGTGCATCCTACAGAATGTAGTTAAAGAGGCCAAATCTAGTTCAATTCAAAAGGACTGCCTTGCTGTGACAGACGTACTCCAGATTCTGCTGCCATCTACCAAAAATAAGAGTCTATGGGTAAATCAGATATGCTTAAGATTTTAAGGTTTTTGTCTCTTTCCTAGCAATAAATATCACTCAAGAAACAAATCAATTTCATCATCAGTTCACCTGTCAAACTCAGTAGCCTTCTAATATCCTTGGCATTGACCCATTCAGAAGTGGTTTAAAAAAAACCGGCTACTGGATCCTTCCTATTCAATTAAGTAAATCTAAGGAAACAGTTTTCTTAGAATTACTCCAAGTTAAAGACTTTGAAAATAGGACATATTTGTTGAAAATTTACTGTAGAAACACATATTTTACTTTGATAAACTCACTCAGTCATTCAATTAACATGAATTGTTAAAACTATTATATACATATATCAACAATTCCATTCATTCCAATGGCATAAAGCAAAATAAGTGGACAATAAATGATACTTAGGTAATTATACCTAAGTCATTTTCTTTTCATCAGATTTCTAAGAGAAAAAGTCACTAACATATACCAAGATTTTAGATCAAAATTAATTCACTCAACCACTGAATTAAACCAAAAAGGGCCACTTAAGTCTTACATAAACAGCCTCCAAACTGGAAAAAGCAATACTGTGTAATAGTTCTACATCTACATAAAGGTACCCTTGGTGGATGAGCAGTTTTGCCTGGTAGTTTCCCCCAACACTACAGGGAACTAGGACCTGGGATTCCTCTGCCTCAAGCATGCATACACAGCAACTGTGCAACTCTCCTTTACATAGCCACAGAGAATCTGCACCGATATCCTGATAAAGAAAGGACACCTCTGAAAAGGCATATGATCAAAATCTACTCAATTCCAACAAGGCCTAGGATGTGGATATGGCCCTTAAGTATAAAGAAGATTGTAAAATGTCATAAATTTTTGTAATATCCATTTTGAAAATCTAAATATTGCAAAAATATTCATGGAACTTGAGTTTTTTTAATACTCGTTTTGAGCCTCCATAAATCTGTTGTTCTAAAGTAACACACAAGAGTTCTTTCAAACACAAATATAAGACTCAAATTTATACATCTACACACAGCCCAAAATGAAAGTGACACAAGTGAAATTCTAGTTCCTTTTCCTCAAATACGGATCAAAGCACACAGATCCATTAACTGAGCAGTATCAGTGTCCTGGAGAGTAGGAAGAAAAACCTCTCAATTGAGGACACTAGGCAAAAAGCTAATATATTTTCCTATGCCAATACATCCAAAATTTACATTTCCAAGTCAGTTTTCAACATAAGTAGCAAAATTTCATAGAACCCCCAAAAACTTTAAACGAAACTACTTTCTCCCTAGGAGAGGATAGGGTTAAATAAATGAAGTGATCATCTTTTTGGTTTGCCTGTCACACTGGTATTTATCCTAGGGAAATAAGTAAGTTCCTACTACATCAGAAGTCATTGTTTTAGATACACCCTGCTCCAAATTATAAAGTAATAAAGTCCATTAATAAGAAATAGAACTGAAAATTCAACCACATTCTGTTACACCTGTTTTCTTTAAAATGTGTCTATGTCTAATAAAACTACCAAGTGAGTTTTATATTAAGAGACTTCCTCTACCTTGTCTTACATTTTTTAAATCGGTTCTCAAGCCAGAATTAATACTGTTTTTATACCAGAGTGAAGATGTTACTCTCTTAGTTCTAATGAAAGAAAACGATATTTAGAGGCTTGTTCATTACTACAAGTGTCTAAGTGTGATTTGGAATATTTCCATATCCACAACACAATTCTAATACTTCTGATACAACATGGCATGGGAAAAATGGAACAAGTATAAAAAGCTTTGCCAAAAATTCATTCCTAAATATAGATAAAAAACAAAACCAAAGAAAAACGAGGGAATAGGGTTTCTCTTCATAGATGCAAGGTAAGCATATGTTGCTCCCCGGAATATACTTATCGATTTTGTGTTAATATAAACGTAAATTTAAGTGACAGCTGTCTTACAGAGTAGTTGCCATTAAAAAACAACAAATTGCCAAAAGTACACAGAAATCAAGATCACCAATGAAAACAATTTTAAGCTATGCATAATTTCACTCCAAATAATACAGAAAATCAGACAACTATAGACATTTTTGTTATATTTTCTTTGTTTTTTAAATGGTAAACCTTTTCTATGAAACACAGTTGTCAATTCCACCTCTTCTGACGATGGAGCAGCTGGCCAGTCATACCTTGGCAAATATATCAATTTAGGCCACAAATATTTGTTTACAAGATTTAACATATCACATAGGGTAACACTGCACTGAGCGGGGAAAGTGGGAAGTGCTATAATGTACCTTATACAAATTTTAAGGTAATCAGGAACCAGCCTGTAACTTCCTGCTTTGTAAGTCAGCTAATCACTTTTCTTTTAATGGTAGATAAAGCTTTTTTTTAATTATATTGTATTATATAAAACTAAATTTAAAATAACATTAATGAAATTCAGCACAAATGTGGACATCATAAAATCTTAGTTACGTGAGCAGACCTCAGTATTTCTTTTGAGATTGCTTTATCTGAATACTTTATCTCACAGAAACCTACTAACAAACTGTATCGTAAAATGCCTTATTTCACTTTTTAAAAAGACCCTCCCGTTACAATATACGCACATGTTTTGTTCTCAATTACAAAAACATTTGCCACCCAATGTAAACCATTCCTAAAATCAAAAATGAAACTAAATGTGTTAAAAGCCACAAGAAAATTTAATAGTACTTCATGACCTATAGTTATGCAGTAATTTAATATTCTGGACAAACGACTGTTCCTTAGGATAACTGTCACAACAAATATTAAATACCAGCCTTCCAAAAAGAAAAAATATAAAAAAGAGACACATTCCACATGTTAAACGGTGGTACCTAAAAGAAATCTGTGAATCTAGGTCACATGCCCATCATTTTTCTTCCCCCTCAAAAATAAAAAAGCTATTCCCAAGGGTCATACTGGGCACATAATGGATTCACTCTCATTCCAAGAAAACAAAATACTTAAAATAATTGGTTCCATTACGAAAAAATAGCGTAAAGCAACACCGACCTACATCTGCCTCTATCATCCTGGTTTCTAGTTTACAGAGATGTGAATTCTAAACTGTCCCTTTAAAAGGAAGTTGACAAAGCAAATCTTTTTAAAATTACATGGGTTTATTTACACAAGGTTTTTCTATGTTTCTACCTGTACAAATCAAAAAAATAAAAATTGAAATTCCAAGTTTTCTATGAAGAATAGGAAAACACATTATTATTAAAAGTAAAATTCCACTAACTAAAGATTAGAAAGGAGTGGACACCAACGTCCTCAGCCTGGGATTCACATGATTATCTGTTAAATTCAGTACTGCATTCACTCTGACAGGTCTCTCATCTAAGATACGGTTATTATTAAAATACACCTTCCTAAAATAAATGAGCTGAGTAAAAATATATATTACAACCGCCATGATTCCTTTCTAACATATTTTAATGCTCTGAAAGTTTAAAAAATTGTAATGTCTATGAAAGAAAAATTATTTGGAAGAAACATACCCAGCACAACTTGCATGTAATATAGTTTCCCTAAAACATTGTGTGAGCAGTTCAAATAAGGTTCACATTACCTAACCTAGCAAAATAATCAAGGGGGAGAAAGAAGATTCCTGGGGCATTTGCTTCCAAAGCAGAAGCAAATGTAAAATGATTTTTTAAATTTCGCAAGGACATCCATTTCTTCCCTTTTAACTAACTGTTGTCTGCAAAAATTATTATACAGCTTCCTCACTTCGTGTTTTCTTAAACATAATGTCAATTCTAACTAAAACTCCTCATCCACCAACAGCTTAAAACAATCAGAACTGTTAAAACACAACTTACTAGAAATATAGATTTAATCTTGTTATAAAGCTAATTAAATACTACTAAAAGATATTGTTGAATATCAGAATCTTGACATTTTTAATGATATAAATTTTAATTTTACATTAAACCACATGTGATGACATAATTCAAATTTTTTCCATGGTTTAATCCATAAAGGGTACTTTTATAAAAGCTTTACAAATCCAAAAATTAGTAAAATTCTTGGTTTAATTATTTTTCAATTGCCATATCCTCACCCTACAATTGAAGTGAATGGCCCTGCTGAGACTGTCAAAGAGCTGAATTTTGTAAATGCCCAATCCTGGACACCAGCATAATGTTTTTATGTATTTAATCCTCTTATTAGTAACTATGATGTATAATAATTTAAGCTTTAAATAATATTCAACCTTACATCTGCTTGTAATAGAGCTCAGTTATTATTTGTGGCAAGAATTTTTGTGACTGTACTGCTCAGCACTTCTATTTACATCAGCAGTGCTAAATGCCCAATGGTGAGAGGGGAGCCAATCAGATGGCAGATTAGATGTCAACTCAGAGGCAGCTGTCTGGAGACTATTACAGCCAGTTTACCTCCACAATTCAAATTCCAAACCTTGCAAAGGAGATCAAGTCAAGTCTTTAGGCTCAGCCTACGAGCAAGAAACAGCAAGAGTGCAGGACACTTCCCAACAACGCTGCAAGACTTGGGTGACAGGAAATTAAAAATCCAAATAAATCCGATCCAAAAAGATCAATTTGCACTGGTCTGCTACTTCCCTGGGTTCGCTGAATAAAATGTACGCCTAATCCACGATCAAAATAAGTTCAATTCAACCGGAATGTATTCCTTTAACACAGCCTATCTGTTGAAGGTGACTCCTTTCAAGGAGCCTGCAAGCCAAATAATGGATTTCCCGGCTATTCTTAGGAATGGATCGATGTATTTTTGGATTTTTTGAGCTCCACATCGTTGTAAATGTGGGTACGACTGCTGCTACTAAACGCTTAAACTCAAAGCCCGCATCGAATATCCCCGAATGCCTAGGCACAACTACGAAACACGCACCAGGCTGCCACAAAGCTAACCTATTTTTCCTGCCTTCACCTTGTGAGCTAAGAGGCAACGCAGTGTGGCCGGAGGGAGGACAAAGTTCCTCATTCTTTTCCCAGTTCTCGCTCATTGTTGGCGCTAACCGAGACGAGGGGGTCAATATTCCTCCCCCAGACCCTACCGGCTGGGAGCGCCTATTTTGTTGAAAGAGCTGCCCGAACGGTCCCCAGCGCCCACGCGGCTTCCCCGCGGCGCGGGCCCCGACTCCCGCACGCGCG
>NW_020173666.1:10915962-10920859 GCF_003031525.2 Neophocaena asiaeorientalis asiaeorientalis | reverse complement strand
CGGGGGCTCGGGAGGCGCCGCAGGCGCCCGGAGCGCGGCGGCGGCGTGGGGCAACTGGAGCCTGCACTTTCCCCTCGTGCCTCCGTCTCCTTGCCAACCGGGCGTTCGCGTGTTTGTTTTCACGTCTAAAAGGCCCGATACAAAGGTGGAAAACGAGTCTGACGAGCAGACAAAAGAGGGAGAAGGGCTGAGGAACAAAGTTGTCCGCTGGCCCCAAAGGTTACGAGGAACCGGCGTGGAAAGAAAATATTTGGGCAATCTGTGCAAAAGTACTGCCTCTCCAAAGAGTTATGTAATTTTTCAGAATGTTAGCCTCTCTCCCTTGATTTCGGGCCATCAGCGTATTTCCCACAACTTCTTCAAACTGCAAAATTAGGAAAGAGTTTAAGTGAAGGTTAGCACATTCCCGGAGCGCTGTGCCCTGTACACAGCAGGTACTCAATATATGCTTATTATTGACTGCACCTGCCCAAAGATAACGTTGATATAACTTTTTTTTAAGGCATCTTATGTGTGTACGTAGGCTTATCAACGAAAAGACGAAGTAGTCCCAAAGGAGCATTTTTCCTGCAATGCACTTGTCTGTCTTCTCTCTGAAGGGAACGTCCTCAGATATGTAGAGTGGTGCCTTATGCTCCCAACAGCTTGCACGTGGAAATTTAACTATTGGCAGCATAATAGCTAAGGTTTATCTCTTGTCTTCATAAATCTGTATGATGCCTTTCCCCCTATTTCAGAGGTTATGTGCACAATTAACCCTCTTGATATGGGTTCATTTCTAAGTGATGTGAAACAAAACTAAAAGAAATACATGTTATATTTAATAAACATAAGATCAGTAATGATATAAATCCGTCATATCTAATCCTAGAGCAAAAACGTTTCACGCTTTGTTTTTTTTAAAAAAATACTATCCATTATTCTATCACTTTTTGATGCTTTAAATGTTTTTATTATTGTGAATTTGTCACCTGGTAACATCTTGAATATCTTCAAAAGCAGGACTTCTTAACCTGAACAATAGCTCAGTTGTACTAGTGTACTAGTGTGGACTCAGTTTTCATGGAGAGAAAGCACTTGAAACCAGAGCTTTCAAGAAGCCCTGCTAGCTGAAATGATACATATGATTTTGGTAGAATGTAGCTTTCTAAAATCATCTCATTCTTTAGCTTTCCATAAAGGCTATTTTAGTTTATTTCAACTGCAGTGGTTATTTTTGTTTGCTTGACCGAGTGTAAATATGTTACATGACTAAATAGAAAATGATAGATGTGAAAAACTGGTGACTGGGGGAAGGGGAATCAGGTGCACACCCAAGGGTCATTACAGAGTGTAGAAACCACAAATTTGCATTCAACAAATTGCAAACAACTGGAAAACAGGAGTAATATCATCATGTGTAAGAGAGAATAACAGAGCCGTAAGGTAAATTCATGCCAAATCATTCATCAGTTTTTGCCAAGAGAATATTACATCTTTGTTAGTGTGCCTCTTTGACACTTTGTCCTGGATTTTCTCCCTCTGTATATTCAAATACTAATTATATGATTATACCACATAAGTTGAATTTTTAAAGTTTTTCATATGTAAATATAAATATGTCTGTTTTGTGTATATGTGTTTATACATATATTCTAAAATCCATTACATATGTATGCTTTTAAACATTTATAGTCAAACTAAATATATACATATAATCATAAAAATGCATTTTTTCAAACTGATAAAATACCTCAAAGTCAGTTTGTACAAGTGTAGCCATATTTTGTGGCTTATTTTCACAACTAATCCTAAAAAGGGAAAATGAGTCACCAAGTTCACCTCTGGCCCTTTTAAAAAAATTTTTTTTCATATAGAAAAATCATGAAACTTAAAAAAAAATTAGGTATGTAGGTCGAAATCTCTTTTAATTCCTTTTGCTTCAGCAAGTCAACTAGAAGATTGGAGCCAAGAGGCTATGAAATAGAGGCCCCCAGCACAATGAAATCAGTCTGCTATAAAAGGCGACACATGCCAGTTTCTCCTCCCCAATGGCAGATGCCACACCCTAAAGCAGACAGAAGGCACTGCAGTCTGTAAGAGAAGCACAACACACAAAGCCAGCAGGACTTGGTTTTGTCTCTTAAACCACAGAGAATGCTAAAATACCTTTTTTAAAAGCGTCTTGCTGAAGATAGGTAGTGGGCTCCTATTTATTCAACTTAGGCTTCTCAGACACACCTTCTCGGGAAAACAAAAGCCTCTTAACAGTTTCATTTAAAAATCCAGGACTTAAATGAAATCACAGTTGTCAGGGGTCTGTTAGAAAGTGATGAAATAGGTTCACAATTTCACAAAAGCACGACTTGAACTATAAATTATGGTTTCTACTGTGTCAGTTGCCTCAATTATCCTATATGGCAATTCTACAGTATTTTTTAATGTAAAATAAAATACTAGAAATCACCACGTACTCTTTTCCTAACGAATTTTTTATTTTTACACCTCTTGCCTAAATTTCAAACCATGGTGACAACTTTAATAAGTTACTCCAGCCACGAAGGAGCCCAGGAAGTGAAGGCCCAAAAGCTGCAGAGTGGCCTCTCCACGCCTGCAGCCAAGGTTGCCCCACGCCTTCATGTTTAGCCAGAGGGTCACCCATTACTTTGTTAAACATTACTTTTTGGCTACAAAAATGGGGTTGGGTTTGGTGAGGTTTTTTTAACTATATGAAAAATTAATATTCAAATACAATTCCCTTTGAATAAGTTTTAGGGCAGTGAATAAAAGGCTCTTCAAACTTGTCCACTTAAAGAGGATTGAGCCAGATGGTAGTTTAAGAATGCCACGGTTCTGTTCTTTTTGCCTCATCATAGCCCATCATCCTGTTTGCTTTAAGATTAGTCCCTTTTTAGTGTTCTGGTTATTTATTCGACAACTGAAACTATCACAATTCACTACCCATCATATTTCTCAGTATTCTTTGCATCATTTGGAAGCAATTTAGAATAAAGCCCTGTCAAGGTTTTACAAGTAAGAACTATTAAAGAATAAGGCTTTGGATACTTGCTTTCCTTTTAGATTTATGAGAAATGCAATGAATGGAGCTAATGGGATTTCCCTACTAATCTTGGTCAGCGACTTTAAAGAGCACTAAACAATTGTCCTTTTCACGTCTCTGATTTAGACGTTGGCAGTGAATAACTAAGTAAACGCAAGATATGGGATGTAGCATTTGGCTTGAAACAACTATGCAAATTTAATAGTGGCCCATAAGTTTAGGACACAAAACAATTAGGATTTGAAAAAAATCTAGGCAAGAAAAAATTTAAATAAATCTGGGGACTCTGACTAACAATAGCGCTACTATATTTACTAAGAATATTATAGTGGGGATAATAAACCTCGATGGGGATAGGGATAAACCACACTTTTTTTTTTCCAACAAACTTATCTAGAATCTACTTTGTGACATTCCCTGAGAATAAAAAGATAAATATTACCTTCGTCCTGTCCTCAACAGGAGAGATAAACTATTACCTAAAACATACTTAGGGCTGCCCTGAAACATCATGGAGGATCAGGCCAGGAAAGAAGTAAGTTCAGGCTTCCCCACCTAACAACCTTCCCTGCAGGTCTGCCCTGTTGGCTGCCATCAGCCGGGCACCTCACCCTAATACTCAGTCTGGCACGGCTTTGACATGATGCTGGGAACCCACCAATGTTGGAGCTAGACTTCCAGAACCCTAAGTCAGGTTTACCATTAGGCTACTACGGTTTCTCTCCAAAGTCCCTAGAAACATAGTAACAGTAGTGAAATAAATTACATTTATTTCCTTAATACATTTTGGAACACTGTACTATGTATCTTATACTGGACTGTCCACATTTTGAATGATGTGTAATAAAATTTTTTTATGACAGCCTAGTTTAGAAATGTTCTATAACTTTTAGACAAATGTGTGTTCAATGGCATTTCTTTCACTTTATTCCCAAGACTGTCCTCATTTTGCCATCGTCAGAATCACTTATTGAGCACCTGTGATTACATCGTGACATATACTCATCTATATGGCTTCTGTCACTGATAACCTGCTACTTGCATAAAGGCATTTATTGATAACACCACTCTAGTTCCTCATAAATAAATACTTGGGAAGTAAACGTATTTGAGGTCATTTTGTAATAATCAAGAATATAAGGGAAATCATTTGGAGAGTTAACACCTCAATTTTATGGAAAGATTTTAGCGACCTATCTGAAGGCCTGCGTCTTTGTCATATGTGATTAATTGCTTCATAGTACATATAACCTTCTAAAATAAAACTACTTATCAAGCACAGTAAATTCCAAACAATACCTCATGTGCATTAATGTAGTGCATTCGAGATATTTACTTCACCCTCCTTATCTTCGATTGCTTTGTCCCTAATTCATTAAGGGAATCAGTAAGCATCTTTAAGGGCAAATTACTGACAGTCATCTGACTGCTCTAAGGGCCAAAGGGCTTGGTGATATGCTGCTGTTATACCAAATGATATAATTTCATTGGGGAATTTGCTTATCAATGCATTCCTCTAGAAATGCCCAAGTGGTTAAGCATAAATATTTTTTTCTCTCCCTTACTTAAAGGAAATTTCCACATTGTATTATGTTACTATAGGACTTAAAATTCAGGGGCCTATACCTGGCCCCTTCTCTGACCCTCAGACGTCTCCTCTCAAGCTGTACATCTCTCTGTGGTGCTGTGACCTGCTTTCTCAGGGACCATGTGAGATATAGGTTTCCCTCCCAAAGCATAACCCACAAGGAACTGCTGAGAAGGTAGCTTCTTGGCTCAACCCCATTCATTCATCCAGCAAATCATTGCCGAGCCCTGCCTAACTCTGCACCAGCCCTGTGCTAGGCTCTGGGGCTA
>NW_020173666.1:10873581-10915674 GCF_003031525.2 Neophocaena asiaeorientalis asiaeorientalis | reverse complement strand
GGGGGGGGGGGGGAGGGAGTAAGGAACTTCCTGCACCGTCTACCAGCTCGACATTAATCAAATGATCCCACTAATAAGTGTCAAATTGCACAGAGATAACGTGCTCGGAAGGAAAGATGCCAGGGTTCTACGAGGGAAATAAACGAAGAAGCTGACGTAGACTGGGGCCCGAGAGAAGCCTTCCCGGAGGAAACGTGGCTGGGACTGACAACCGAAAAGTGAGGAGAAATGAACCCGGGAAGGAAGGGAAAGAGCGTCGCAGACAGCAGGAGGCCAGCGGGGCTGGGGGCGGAGAGGGGCAGGAGCGCCGCCGCGGCCGCGGAGGAGGGTCCCCCGCGCTGGGCTCGCGCTTCGAGAGCCACGCGAGGGAGATGCAGCGTCCGAGCCGGGGGCCGAGCCGGGGCCCTGGGTGGTCACGGGACCCACGGGCTGCTGGGAAGAGAGGCGGGGCCAGGGCGGCTGGGCGTGAGCGTGGGGCCGGTCCCGGCCGGGCGCGCTCATGCGGGGAGCCTCCCGGTACTCTGCGATACTAAGGGATAATAAAAGAGCATCGTAAGATGAGTCTATTTGAATGTTCACGGGTTTCTTTAAAACATACTTGGCCTCAAAAATAGAAGGTGATACAAGTGTGTTTTTCACAGAATAACTAAGATTCATTTATGTTTGATTAACTTACAGTGCCGTGCCCCACAGGCTGGGTGGTCTGTTAAATCGATCACAAGTCTAAAAACAAGTAATAGGATGAACACCTTTTCGTTTAGTCCTTGTATGAATAACCTTACTTGGCAACCACACCAAGCCTGAATCTGAGACCCTCTGTACACCCTCTCCCAGTTACCTGTCATGACGGAGCATCGTCCACGTGAGAGATGAGAGATGATGGAGCCAGGAAGGAGGCAGGAGGGACCATGGGGATGCAGGTAAGTGAACTGATTCCACCACTTAAGAGTCCACCACTTGAGTCCACCACTTAAGAATCTGCGGATTCTTCACTGAGCAAGGGCTTCCAACCAAGGATGCGAATGGGGGTTGCAGTTCAGCCAGAGCCTTACTTGCTGCCCATTGAGTCCTGGCACAGGACTGAGTCTGCTGGAGGATGGGGTGTCTTTTTCTAATTTGCACAAATCATCGTGCATGCTTGCAGTGGCCCTCCATGGCAGGGAGGGCAAGGAAATAACATGGAACTTGGTAATAGATTAGATATGGGGGTGAGCAAATAGAAGGATCAAGTTCCTACCTCTCACTTTTTTTTCCATACCCCCCTTCCTGGTCCAAACCAATGATGAAACAGCTGGAGACTCCAGCTTTTATCCCTACCATCCTGTCCACTTCACCCTATCCATCGATCCTACCCAGTTTTCTCTGTACCACATCCCAACCGTTATGATAAGCCAGCTCTGTCCGTCATAGAATCTTAAACCTAAAAACAACTTAGAAGTTTTAAGAAACTGAAGGAAACTCCTCAGATCCACACGGTGCAAATATTTTGCGACGTGAGAGCCTTCTCTCTTACCTAGGAATCTGTGAGATTGAGATGATCCATGGAAAACTCTTTGAAACCAATAAACCAAATGAGTTGACACTCAACCCATAAGTTACAATTTGCCCCCTTCCCAGAGGCTCCTGTTTGCACAGCACCAAGGAATGCCATGCTTGTTGTCACTGATCTAAAGAACATCTCTGTCCAGTGTGGCTGCTTATCCCCTGGAGTTAATGCAGTGTGACTGCCCTGCTCCTTCTGCATTTGCGAGAGGCCAGAGCTGTCATTTGCAGTCCCTGAAAGTGGGCATGGGAAGAAAGCAGGAGCCCAGGTTGGGAAATGCCCAGGCCTGGGCATTGTCCTTATTTTGTGTCATGACCTGGCTTTCTGCCACCTTTCCACAGGTGCAAACGTTGGGGCAAACCACCTCTAATGTCTGGAGGAGGAAATGGAGAGGCCAGGCCTGGGAGTTGGTGCTCCCAGGAGCCAGCGTTTGGAGCACCCAGCACGCACTCCCTTCCTCTCACTCACATGCCTATTTAGGGATAGGGCCGGAGTCTGGAAAAGGGAAAACCTCGGGCAGACATAGTTGTAAATCAATAAACCAAGCCACTTCCGGGCTGCTTTGAGTTTTATAATTATTATCACTTAACCTTTGTGTGTCTGTCCTGTGCCCAGCACTCTGCAAACATGTGGCAGAGATGCAAGTTGCCTAACCTAGTATCTGTTCTCCTCACCTGTAGTAAGAGAAGCCCCACTTTTTAACAGGGCACATGACCACTTGTAAGAAAAAAATGTCTGCACATTTCCCAGATGCCTTGGAGGTAGGTGTGTCCCTGTGTTGAAGGAGAGCTGTGGTGCTGGTTTAGTTACTGTCTACCTCCGGACTTGGTTTATGAGAGAGAAAAATAAACCTCTGTTTAAGCTTCTAATTTTTTTTTTGCTTTGTTTTGTTTGGGGTTTTTTTCTTTTCTTTTTTTTTCAGTAGGAAACAAAATCTACACCGAACTGATATAGTGCATTATGGTTTCTCATATAATTCTTACAACTCTTTGAGAGTTCAGTTAACCTCTTAAGCCTTGATTTCCTCCTGTGTAAAATAATAGTATCTACTAGATGAAATAATCCCTGCAGATCTCTGAGCACAGTGCCTGGCACAAGGGAAGTGTTTGATACTCTTCTTTATTTTATTAAGGACCTAACATCTCTGTAGCTGGATCATCAATTCCTGAAGGATAAAGTCCCTATCTTCAGGATCTCTTCCATCTTCCACAATGCTCAGAACAATCCTGGACCCACAGTGGGCTCTGCACTTAATTGCTGAGAGAACTTTGTGGCTGAACACAAATGTGCCAATAAAATTATTTACCTGAATTTTCAAGTTACTTCTTTCAGTGCTGAGAACTGATGTAGTTTAAGCAACAATGACTTTTTATGTAGTTACACTTTTAAAATAAAGACGGGATTCCTCAATTCATTTTTTATTTGCCTCAAGGTATAGGAAGTTCTTCTTAAAAGGTCAGGTCTACCTATTTGTCTGATGTCCCACCTTATTCTCTAGGTAAGACTTCATTATTCTTGTCGGCTAAAGAAGCATTGTGTTGGCATGAGATTTATAGCTGGAGAGAGAGTTACAGCGTTGTTTTGAGTGTGTTTAATGCTGGAGCGCATCACAGCAGTCTTGGTCTGTACTAGTTTAGCGTGGCACTTGTTTATAAACAACATGATTATTAGTGCCGACTCTATGAGATTGGTTTTCCACTGACCCCAATAGAAACAATGCAAATATTCACGCTTTCCTAAAGCATAGTAAAACTCCTGTGGTTTTTGAAACCAAACCAAGAACCCATGTAGAAAAGCCCATGGATTATTTTAAGTGAAGTTATTTTTTTTTAATCACATGAACCTTTCACCATATGCTGTTTATTTTTTATATCCTGCACAGGCTGAAAAATGAAAATAGAACACGGGCCACTGTGTTTTATTCGGGGCACAGCATTATGAGGATGACATACACAAAGTCTGGGGAGTTCAGAGAAAAACAAATATGATTAAGGATGCTTTTTAAGATGACTTATTGGAAAAGATTTTTAAAGCTCTATATGTTCATTAACTCAGCAACCCCCAGGAGGCAAGCAGGAAGACTGCTTCCCACCACATGAAAAGAGTGTTACCTCGAGGGGCTTCCTGATCCGTAGAAAGAAGCTGGATTCCCATCCCAGGTCCTCACTCATGGGCTGTGCATGTTCGGCAATTCACTTAACCTTGTTGTGCAGGAGAATGTATGTGAAACACTAAATGTCTACTTTTCAGGATTTGGGGTGCAAGAATTAAATGAGAGAGTATTTGTAAAGCATTTAACATATTACCTGGAATTAAACAGGCAAGTAGGGTATGTGTGTGTATATGTATTTTAATTTCTAAATAGAATAGCTGTCTGGCATGTGATTTCAGGAAAACCAGGTATACTCCACTCAACCCCAAACATTCCTCCTGTTGCCTAATTAAAATTTCTCCATTAAATCTTTATGGATTTGTTCCTTTCTCTAAAGGCTTTGAGCCCTGTCAAAATACAACTATGCTTATAACGAGGAATACCTTAAGCTTCTATCAGTCATTTACACCTTACGGTGAATATACTCCGGATCTATGCCTGAAGGCCTGCTTTGATGCAGAAGACGGGATGAGAAGCAGGATGTGGGTACGAGAGAGACAGTGAGAGGAAGAGGAGTGACTGCGGCGAATGGGAGGCTGAAATGGCAGAGGGACAAATTCTGTTTACTGGAGAATTCCGTTACCCTCAGAAACAGTGTAACACATTAATGGGCTGAAAGTATGAAAAGGAAAGCATATCTAAATATTGAAGAAGTTTTGCTTTCCATCCTAAGAGCTCAGGCTTGCGGATCGTCAAGCATTTCCTAAGGCTGGAATCCCAGGATTTGTCATTGCTGTGTCACGGTTGACCTTTGGCAGATCAAGGTGGGCACTGATGGGGAGAGGCAGAATGGGGGTGTGTTTCCAGGCCAAAGATCATTCCATGATTCTGTGGCTAGAGAGGACAGTGGATGATGTGGAACACTTTTACTTTGGAGGAGATAATGAAGCACGGTGAACCAGCTCCACTACAGAAGAACACTGGTATCAAAGCCAGAGGGAAGGGAGAAGCTCAGGGAACGGTGACCCGGGGACAGCCCTGCCCTGGCCAAGATGGCACCCTCTCTGCCCTGATACACTTTTGCTGATTCCTCTCTCTGTGCACTTAATTCCTCTAGATGTCCAGCCACTTCCTCCAGAGTCTGGCTCACTGCTCACCTGCTCTGAGATGTTGTCCCTGATGGATTACATTTCTAATCACTTGCCCCACCAGACTCCCTCACACCTCTATGCCTTTACATTTGCTACTTTCTATTCTCTTTCCCATTGCTTGGTCAAGAGCTTTGGTCTTCCAAAGTTCAGCCCAAATGTCACTCCCGTTGTGAAGTCTTCCTGATCACAGTTCCCACACACCTAGTGCAATAGTCACCTGTGAGCTATGAAACCAGCTGTGGACATCACTGTTTTAGCCCTTATTATATTATACTTTAAATTTTTGTGAATTTTTACATCTCCACCCCTAGACTGAGTACTCCAGGAAGGCACCCCATATTTTTTTTTAATATCCAGGGCCTAATGTAGGACCTGGTCTTCCATTAGTGTTTGTTGAATGAATGAATGACCTCTGCAACCTGTCAGTGTGATAAGAGGGCAACATCACCTCCTCCCTCAGCATGGTACCAGTGTGACTGATATACCTGAGCTCCTCTGACACTTCCTGAACAGTCACAAAGTCCCTACGCATGAGAATGTATCCTTAGTAATCAATTCATTATTCTAAGGAAATTAAGCAGAATCCTTCCCATGTCAGGATATGGGCAGCAATTTCCAAAGATCACCGAGTAGAATCATATTATGGCAAGACAAGTGCCAGCCACTCTGCTCACCCAGATGCACTTCATGGTGGCTGGTGCAGGAAAGAGAAAGTGAGACAACCTCCCTCCTGCAACAAGACACAGCATCAGCATTCTCTCCTGGAGCTGGAGAACTTCCCACAGCATGACCTCCTCAGGGTCCCTACTTAACAAATGGGGAGTTTTGCCTTGGGACAATATGAAAGAAAAATTCCCCACTTCGTGTAACAAGAGTCAAAGACTGAGGAACAGCTATCATGGATGTTTCAATAATTTTCAGTCGGCAGTATCGGAGGAGATATCTGGAAGAACATGGGGGAAAAAAGATTTTCGTGGAGAGGACCATACATATAACTTCTAACTAGCATGAAAAAAGACTTTTTGGCCACCTATAGACTTAGCATTTTTTTTTAAAGGTGCTATAACTAAAATATACTGTTGCAAAATCTTTGTCAGTATAATTCCAAAGAGCTCAAGATTATTACAATTATTAGATACTAGATATTTCTTTGTACTACAAAAAATAAAATTATTAGCATGACTGATCTAAAACTAGGCTAATCATAGCTGAGTGATGTTTTTTCCAGATACTTTGGTTTAACTTCTAATTGTTTTCGTCCCAGTATAAGATGCTAGCTATGATATGATGTGCAATCTTGGCCTTGTATTATTCCGGCAGAATCTGATTTTATTTCTTTGTTTTGAATAGTTTTATGTTCCAGAGTTTGGGGGGAAATATATTGATCTGTTTCGCAGTCTCAGAAGAGTGTTAATTTGGCTTCTGGCAGCCTCCGTATGAAAATTCCCCAGTGAAGGTGGCCCCGCATTTGGCAGCAGGGGCCTTGCAGAAGTGGGAGTATCTCCTCCAGGACGGAGAGGCAGGTGTGCCAGCACACCCAGGACCCTCTGTTGGCATCTGTTCTTCCAGCCCTGGGCACCAAGAGTGTCCCCTTTGTCCATAAAACCCCTTAGGCCTGCTCCAGAAGTTTACTCAAAGCCAGTCTTAATGTCTAGAGTCCAAATTAGAAAAATACAAGGTAGAAAAAGGTGTATCTTTCCAGACCCACACTCACTGAAAATAAAACGTATTGGAAATAACATGTGCTCCTCCACAAACCTGTTACCCTGGCTGAGGCCTCTGTGTCACAACTCTCAAGGTTATTCTCATTCTTAGTCTGCTAATCGTACTGCATGCAAGGCTTCTAGAATTCTTCCCACTGCCTCCTACATGCCACAGGTACTAGTATGTGTGAGGCGGTAGCCAGAGGGCTGCAGGCTGTGAGAGAATGCACGCAGAGATGCCACTCAGCCAAGGCTGGGAGGTCAGCCCAGTGTTGGGGGGACCTAGCTTGTATTGGTGTGCAGCGGTGGGAGGGTGGCCAGGAGCTAGGATGACCCAAGGGGAGGGAGAAGTTCACGTGCTGTTCAGGACCCAGACATCAGTCAGGAGTTTTGTTCTGTTTTTCCGTGCTGTGCAGCTTTCGGAATCTTAGTTCCCTGACCAGGGATTGAACCCATGCCCTCAGCAGTGAAAGCACGGAGTCCCAACCACTGGACTACCAGGGAATTCCCCAGTCAGGATTTTAAATTCTTCATCTTTCTCACCTACGCCAGCCAGTCTAATTCATCATAGACAGAACACTTCAGGTTTTGGAATACATAACTAAGCCCACATAACTAAACACAAAATATTTGGGTCTATGGCATTTAAAGGAAAAAGGAGAAGGACGGAAGAAGGACCACTCCAAATAATAAACCATTACTTACTGTGGCTTTTATGAAAGTACAATTCACCTTTCATTAGACTCCAAAATTACAATCTTCCCACCAGCTTGGCAACAGTCTAAAAGTTTGACAACATAATATGTTGATGAGGCTGTGGAGAAACAGGAATTCTCATGTATTGCCAGTATTAGTGAAAAATGGAACAGTTCTTTTGGAAAGACTTGGTAATAATGAGCAAAATTACCAATGAACTTACCTTTGAGCAGCCACTGCACTTCTAAGCAGCTATCCTATTGATACCTTGTAAAAGTACAAAATAACATATAGCCAGGATCATGCCTTGTGATGTTGTTTCTAACAGCAAAAGATTAGAAACAACCCAAGTACTCAGCAATGATAGGAAATTTGTTCAAAATAACTATGGTGCATCCACACAGTAGAGTACTATGCAGCCATAAAACAGAACGAAGTTTTCCATCTTCCAGAGTGGAGAAGTCTACAAGGTATTTTGTTAAGTAAAAAAACCCAAGGTCGGGCTTCCCTGGTGGCGCAGTGGTTGAGAGTCCGCCTGCCGATGCAGGGGACACGGGTTCGTGCCCCGGTCCGGGAAGATCCCACATGCCGCGGAGCAGCTGGGCCCGTGAGCCATGGCCGCTGAGCCTGCGGGTCCGGAACCTGTGCTCCGCAACGGGAGAGGCCACAACAGTGAGAGGTCCACGTACCGCAAAAAACAAAAAAAAAAAACACAAAAACCCCCCCAAGGTTATACAGTGTGCTACCTTTTGTGTAACAGGCAAGGGGAGTAAGAATATGTACACATATTTGTTTATATTTATAAAAAGTAACACTGAAAGGATAACTATCTGTAGGGGTTGGTCATCTGTAGGGGGTGGAAGAGAATGGAATGGAGAAGACAGTGGAAGTGAGACTTCCTGTGTGTACCTTTCTATACAGTTTTGACTTCCAAATCATAAGTATATGTTCACAAATAAGTAAAACTAAAGCTGAAGAAGTGCTATGTGGTGACCTAAATGGGAAAGAAATCCAAAAAAGAGGGGATTATATGTATATGTACAGCTGATTCACTTTGCTGTACAGTAGAAACACAACGCTGTAAAGCAGCTCTACTCCAATAAAAACAAATAAACAAAAGCAAGCCAATAAAAAATAATTAATTAATAAAGCTGAGAAAATTCCATTAATCTTCTCCAGCAGGTATAGCCCCCTCTGGCTCAAGGACCAGTCATTAGCTAATTGGGGCGGGGTGAGGGGTATGGCAGGTTTCAAAAGCTATGGACAGAACTTTTAGACTGGACATCCATTCCCCTTTAATCCTGGTCCTCCAGGGCTATGCTGTGCTTTGTAGCTGAGATCAGTCTTCATTTCGTCCATCAGTTTTGCTAACCACATCCTTGTTTCCCGGGATTGGGTCCCAGCCATTGAATCTTGCCTGTTATTCTATCCTGAGCTGGGAGCTCTGCTTTGCTCCTACCACTATGGCAGTTTTATCCTTCCATCCTCCCTTGGCACTGAAGTCTGATCCCTTCACTCTTGGCTCATGGCTGTGGGCTTGGTATCCGTCGACAACTGTATCTGATGCTGTCTGACTGCCTGGATTGCGAAATATCAGCTTCCTCCTTACTGAACACTCCCTGGCACCTACTGCTTACCAGAAGTACTAGAGTAACCGTACAAACAGTGACAATGAGTGCTTGCTGTGTGACAGGGCACGGTGCAAAGGGCTCCACAGGCATCATCTCCTTTGATCTTCATGAAGATCCTAGGACGTAGGTACATGGATAAGGATCCTGAAAAAAAAGGTGAAGTAAAATAACTTGCTTAAACTCATGAAACCAGTAAAGGGAGAATCTGGGATTGGACACAGGTATGTCTGACTCTAAACTGGAGGAGTCTTCAGCTAGTTTAGCTAGTTAGGGAAGTCCTATGGCCAGTGGCCATGCTCTCCCGACCTAGGGGAAGCCTGAACTGCTGCACCTCTCCCAGTTTCCTGGGCTGAATTCGGTTCTGTAGTTTCTATCCAACTTGACAGATGGGTCACAATAGACATTGCCTAGCTGTTCTAGTCTCCCGTAGTTAGCCCTTCCATGCACACCTAACCCACAACATAGGAACCCTTTTCCTTACTTCTTCTAGCTCAGGACCATCAATAATTTGGAATGGGAAATGCTACATTTATAAACAAATATATTTATATTTGGTAAAACTTTATTAGGTTTTTATCGTTCTCTTCTTCCCCCCCCCTTCATTCCTTCCTTGCTTCCTCTCTTCCTTCTTTTTTCTTTCCTTCTCTAAGAAAACTTTAAAATTTTTCTAAGGTCTTAGGAAAGCTATAACATCTAGAGGTTTATATTCCATTGAAAGTCTGTTGTGAGACACTGTCTAACACATTTTGTTATACTGGCAATCTTTTGTTCTATACAGAATTTGTTTTAATAAAATTCTTTGTAAAGGCTTTCTGAAGGAAGCAGGGGCCGTGAACAAAATGTTCAGATATTATACTGTGTGATGTGTTGATAAGCTATTTGTGGAGGATATTTTATATTTTCCACTCCTTTAGGATTTAGGTTTTTAAAAACCCTTGAATTAAGACAATTTCTGTACATACATACTGGAAAATAATTTAGAGAAAAACATTATTTGAGCCTCAATAACTTAGAATTAGAGATCACTTGAATAGGGACAAGGTTAAAAGTAAGTGTATTCATTGAAAGAGTAAGGGAAATTAAAAATCATCAGGCAAAGACACCCCCAACAGTCTCCCTCAAACATACGTACATGCCCTCACACCCTGGGACACATCCCACATCCCCAGATATACCCAGAAACAAACATACAAAAATATCATTAGCAAATTGAAACTATAGGCATTTAAAAAGTTATCAGTCCAACAACCTCAAGGATACATGACTTTAATGGAAACTAGTAAATACAAGGATTGAGGAGTAGAGATGGGAGTGGGAAATATTTTTCTACTTAAAAGCATAAAACAACTAATATTTGTTTGTTATAAAACATAGAACCTTTCCTAATAACACCATTTCTTGTTCCATTTATTGCATTTACTTGAATAAATTTAAAAAGCATTAAAAATATTCAGGCTTTAGACTTAGATTCATTTTCCTCATTTAGCCTGAAATAGTGATGTTTCATTTGTAATGTATTCTGAAGTCAAACATAATATAATTTTAGAATTTTGTGTGACTTCTCTCCCTGCTTCACATAAAGAGCAAAATAATTTATGAACTATACGGTAATATGATATCCTAATCTAGCTTTCATTAAACTTTCTTTTCAAAATTGAAATCATTTAATAATATTTTCAACTAATAAAACTATTGCATAGTCATTGTATAAAGTCTAGACAATAAAAGACTTTAATAGAAGATCAAAATCACCTGTAATCCCATTCAACAGAGACTATTTATTTAAATATGATGTAAATTTGGGTGTAAATCAAGCCTTTTTTTCTACTTCTGGTTCAGCAACCTGAGGGACTGATGCAGACACACTCCTGTAATAAACACATAGATATTTGGGGTAAATATAATCAATACAATAAATTACTGATAAATAAATTGTGTTTCTAAAAGTAGATAATTGGGCCAGGAAGGAAGAAAGGAAAATCCTCTAGTAGCTCAAGCTGTAAGGTTGGACTGATAGAACCAGCACCTAGAGAATGGAGTTGGAGTATAAACCTCACATGGAGACAAGAGACATGGCCTTGGGTCCACTTAAGATGAATATCTGGAATTAAAAGTCTGAATTAAGGACAGGCTCTTGCAAAGTTGCTCAGTCCATAAAAATGGCACTAAAAAGAACTCCAGCAAGGAAAAAGAGCAAGGAATCTTGTACTATGCAAGTGTGAGTATGAATGAAAAAGAAACATCTAAGAAATTAAAACCCCAAACCTGAGTGTAGGATCTAATTTTATTCTGGTCTTACAGCATGAGAATTCTCAGTTGATTAATGAAAAAGTTGGGAAAAACCCCACAAATTTGGTCCACGAAAACTCCAGGAACCAAATGTAAATCCTCATTACAGGGGGCAAATCCATAATTTGGGATATGTAGGACTCACACAGAAGAACCATCACTGCTTAAGATGAGCTCACAATATAAAATTATAAACCATATGAGGAAATGAGGATCAATCAAAAGTCTCAATAATTAACAAAATTAGTACCCAAAGAACCACAGAAAATTGAACACTCTGAAAGGGACTATAAACATTGCTATGTTTAAAATGATTAAACAAGTAAAAGAAGGAATTGAAATAATGAAACAAAGGAACAGTATGAGCAGAGAATAAGCAGATTCGAAACAGAACAAAATTGGACTCCTGGAAATAAAAGATTAGTTCATTCAAATTAAAAACTCAATGAATAATCATGTAAAATAGTCAACTGAAAAATAGATCTAAATAAATCACCCATAATGCAACACAGAGATAACAAGATGGAAATATAAAGAGAGGTTATGAGACATGGAAGATAGAACGAGAAGTTTCAATATACTTCTAAGAGGCATTCCAGAGAAAAAGTTGTAGAGACATTCAAAGAGATAGTGGGAGAAGAAAAATACTGTTACAATTTACATGTTGTATGATTGTTTTATGTAAAAAACCCAGAATTATCCACACAGAAATTATTAAAATTACTAAGAGAGTTTAGCAAGATAGATGCAAAATTAATATACATTTTTTCCTGGAAATTTGCATGTTTTCTTCTAAATTTTCAATTTTATTAGCATAAAGTTAATTAAAAGCATTTCCTTATCTTTTACATTTGTTACATCTGAATTTATGTTATCAATTTAATGATTTTTAATGAAGTACAGTTCATTTATAATATTATATTATTTTCAGGTGTACAATATAGAGATTCAATATTTTTATAGATTATACTCCATTTAAAATAATTACAAAATAACGGCTATATTTCTCTGTGCTGTATGATATATCCTTGTTGCTTATCTATTTTCTGCATAATAATTTGTACTGCTTGATGTCATACCCCTAACTTGCCTCTCCTCCCATCCCTCTCTCCACTGGTAACCACTAGCTTGTTCTCTATATCTGTGAGTCTGTTTCTGTTTTATTATATACATTCATTTTATTTTTTAGATTTCACATGTAAGTGATAACATACAGTATTTGTCTTTCTCTGACTTATTTCACTAAGCATGATACTCTCTAGGTCCATCCACATTGTTGCAAATGGAAGAATTTTATTCTCTTTTATGACTGAGTAGTCCATTGTATATATATATCATGTCTTCTTTATCCATTCATCTATTGATGGACACTTAGGTTGCTTCCATAACTCTTTACTATTGTAAATAATGCTGCTATGAATACTGGGGTGCATGTCTCTTTTCAAATTAGTGTTTTCTTTTTCTTTGGATATGTACCCAGGAGTGGAATTGCTGGATCATACAGTAGTTCTATTTTTAGCTTTTTTGAGGAACCTCCATACTGTTTTCCATAGTGGCTACACACATTTACATTCCCACCAACAATGCATTAGGATTCCCTTTTCTCTACAACCTCACCGATATTTGTTATTTGTGATCTTTTTGATGATAACCATTCTGACAGGCATAAGGTGAGGTGATATCTCATTGTAGAATCTAATGACATTTATCTGTGCCTTTTCTTTTTTTCTTGAGTAGTCACACCTTAGTTTGTTAGTCTTTTCAAAAAACAATATTTTGGCTTTGTTGCGCCTCTCTGTTACTTAATATGATTTCTGTTTAATTGATATTGTTTATATGATAGTTATTTAATTTGTTTCTGCTCTTATAGTGTTTTTTATTCCACTTCCTTTGTGTTTTTTTTCTGTTATACTTTCCTTGACTTTCAAATTTGGAAACACAGACACCTAATTTTTAAATTTTAAGTATTAAGGCTATGAATTTCTCTCAGAATAACATTTTCCTGCATCCCACAATGTATCTTCTGCATAACAAATGAGATGAGAGATAATAACATATACAAATAAAAACAAACACTTGGGCTTCCCTGGTGGCGCAGTGGTTGAGAGTCCGCCTGCCAATACAGGGGACACGGGTTCGTGCCTCGGTCCGGGAAGATCCCACGTGCTGCGGAGCGGCTGGGCCCGTGAGCCATGGCCGCTGAGCCTGCGCGTCCGGAGCCTGTGCTCCGCAACGGGAGAGGCCACAACAGTGAGAGGCCCGCGTACCACAAAAAAACAAAAACAAAAAAACCCCAAACACTGATAAGATACATAAGATAATTAGGATTTACATCCCTTTATCACATCATATAAAAAAATCAGCTCCTGGTGAATTAATGAGCTACATGTGAAATATAAAACTATAAAAATTTTAGAATTCAATATCGGAGAATACTTTTATGATCTAATTTTCTTAAGCAAGTAATAAAAATGAAAACCACAGAGGAAAAATTGACAAATTAGCTACATTAAAAATAATAATATCAGTTTATCAAAAGATACCATAATGAGAATGAAGTGACCAGCCACAGACTGGGAGGAAATAGTTGCTAATATATAACTGTCAAGGTATTAGTATCCTGAATACGTAAAAAGTTATGACAAATCAATACAAAAAAGGCAAAGCAACTTTTAAAGGGTCTAAAGAATTACACAAGCCTTTTTTGGAAAAGAAAACATAAATGGCCAATAAACATATAAAGTGTCACTCAGTCTCATCACCAGTCAGGAAAATACAAGTTAATTCTACCATGAAGTACCATTACATATTCACAAAATTGGCAAATATGAAAGTCTGAAACTATCATGCATTGGCAGGGACGTGGAACAAGGCAATCTCTTATATAGCACCGTTGGGAGTGTAAATTAGTACAATCACTTTGGAAAGCAATTTTGCTTTATGAAGATGCCCATACTTTATGACCTAGCAATTCCTCTCCTAGGTATAAACTCTAGAGAAACTATCTTTTTCCAGGAGGCATTTATGAAATGCTTAAAGTAGCATTATGCCTACTAGTAAAAAGCTAGAAACAAGCCAATATCCATTAACAGTAGAATGGATAGAACATGGGAGATATACAGTAATAACTAGGAATAAACTACAGTTATACTCAACGACATAGTAGAATCTCAGGAACACAATTTTGAGTGGAAAAAACAAATTGAATAACATATATAGCATCAGTCCCTTGATGTAATGTTTAAAAACATGCATCACAATATATTTTCATTGTGGAACTGCAAAGAAAAGAAAGAAATGATAAATACTAAGTTTAGGATAATAGCCTCTGAAGGGAGAGGGGAAAGGTGGTGTGGCAGGGGGAGGGAGCACAGGGGAACTGAAGAATAATGGTGATGCTCTTTTTGTTCTTTTCACACATTGGATGGTATGCACCTAAGTGTTGTACTCTTATTCTTTTAAATTTTTTCCATATTCTTTATACTTTACACATATCTTAAGATATTGTTTTGGATCTGCTCAGTATTTGTTAAAAACAATTTAAAAATAGAATGCTAAAGAGTCATACATTTCCAGGATTGAAAAAGGACATCAGTACTCCCCAGCCCTTGTAAGTTAAATAAAAACAAATTCAAACCTAGATGATGGATGAGAGTGACACTGAAGAGCACAAAAGACAGAAAGAAAACTCAAGGAGAAAAGACAGATTGTTTTTTCTCAGAGGAAAAAGTACATTTCTCTGCAACAATGACAAACTCCAGAAATGAAATAACAACTCTAAGTACTGAAAGGGGAAAAAAATCTTGAATAGAATTCTTTAACCAGCTAAGTTTAATTCATGACTGAGGGCTAAATAATGACTTTATCAAAAAGTTTGGCCATAACAGACCTTCACTAGAAGAACTACTAAAAGATGTACTTGATTAAGAAGGAAAATTACCCAGAAAAAAAGATGTGGGAAACAAGGAGAAAAAAAATTGGCAAACATTTTTGTAAAATTGAAAAAAAAACAGGGGTGGATCCATGTTTCCTGGGACTTAAAGTTTCCATAATTCAAGGAACACTTTTTAAGAAAAGAATACCAAAGTATTAATAGAGGGCTTCCCTAGTGGCACAGTGGTTGAGAGTCTGCCTGCCGACGCAGGGGACACGGGTTCGTGCCCCGGTCCGGGAGGATCCCACATGCCACGGAGCGGCTAGGCCCGTGAGCCATGGCCGCTGAGCCTGCGCGTCCGGACCCTGTGCTCCGCAACGGGAGGGGCCACAACAGTGAGAGGCCCGCGTACCGAAAAAAAAAAAAAAAAAAAAAGTATTAATAGAAAATTAGGTACAAAGGTTTGTATTTCCTTGGAATAAAAATATAAATCACAAAAAATAAAAATTTAAATTGCAGCTAAATGTTACAAAACCTCAAAAAATCCAGGAATGTAATATAATCTTTAATTATTTTTATTATAATTTCATTTCCTCTATGGAAGTGAAATTTGGTTTCTGTTTTTTGGCTGCATACTCCTTGCTCACCTCTTAATGTGATAATTACCTTTAAATATCACCTATACAAAGAAGTAGAAAGATAAACCAGTCTTCTGACACAGTTGGTCAAAATTTGTTCTTTAAAAAAAAAATCAGTCATAGTTTAGAAAAGTTTATTTTAGCTTCACATTTATTAGTAGTGGTCGGAGAGTCGTCAGATAAGTCCAGTCCTTTGATCCCACTGTCACAGCAGGCTGACCAAAGTCGGCTGAGTTTCACCACGCCCAGCAACCCTCCCACCCCCTACTGTGCCAGGGCAGTTCTCAGCAGTGCCGTGTGCCAAGGTGACCACAAAGCCAAGTCACATGGCCCTCAGGCTGAGAGTGGAACAGTGTCTCAGTCAGATTCTTCTCCTTGGGGAAGATGCTGATGTTGCATGGGGTCCATAGAGTGTAGGTTGTCACCGGGAATGGTGCCCAATGCCCGCCCCCCTCCTGCAGCTCCAAGACCACCACCAGGGCAACCTCCAGGCTAGCAGGACTTCATTTCTTCAACTTTCTTGGAGCTGCTGCTATCTCCTGGGATCAGGGCCTCGGGAGCATCTGTCAAGTTAAGGGCCCTGAAGCGGAACCATTAGCTTCATGGGAAATCTGCCTTAAGCAGGGACTATAGAAAACACTATTGACAAGAACAATTACTTCCCACTCATACATCCATAGAAAAGAAATTCTGCTCCAATCTTCATAAGGAATAGTATAAGAACACTCTCAACTTCTCTCTGCTCCCTTAACCATTCCTCCCCAAAAGCAGGTTTGGAGAGTTTAGGAGGAAGACCCAAGCAAGATGCTTGGCTCAGCCCCTGTTGTTCTCTCTCCTTCAGAACTGCCTGCCCCACTGAAGGAAAGCTGCCTGTGTCCAGGTGGTGAATGACCGGCCTTATTAGGGAAACCTGCTGGTGCTTCACTGTGCCATCGGGGCCTCAGTCCATCTAATTCAGGAATAAAGTACAGTATCAGCAAGCCCATCTGGCCACAGACCTTAAATAACTTTCTCCAATCAGCTTTATCTGAAATAAAGCTAATATTGTATTTTGATTTTCCATCTCTTATTCCTGCCTCTCTCCTTCCTTCTTTCTCCATATTGGTTCTGAATTCCAGAGAAGTGCTATGTGTGGGATTCCCTATGGCCCTAATAATAAAGGCTAATTTGGAGAGATCTTTAAAAACAGGTGAAACTAATAAACTAGACAACGATAACAGAAGAGAGATCAGAGCTATTGATGAACTTCAGTCTTTCTTAAGTCAAGTGCAACATATTCAAAATTCAAGGGTAATAACCTCTGAAAGAAATAGAATATATATCTTCCAAAACACTGGAGGGGGAAAAAGGGAACAAACTCAATCAGTCCAATAGAAAGGAAAAACCCCAAAATAGTGAAGAAAGATATGGTAAATAGAAAACACAAAATGAGATGTATAAATAAATCCAACTATCAGCAATCCTAATAAATGTAAATATTAAATTCACCTGTTAAAGAGCAGAATCATCTGAACTGAAATACAAATACTATATGTATGCCCTTTGCAAGCATAAAAGACAATGAACCTCAAAGTCTGAAGTAAAATTATGGGAAAAATAGTCCACGTAAAGACTAAAATAAAAGTAGAAAAGCAATATTAGATGAAACAGAATTTAAGGCAATAATATTAGCTAAAAAGGACCGTTCTTTAAATGATAAAAAAAAAATTACCAAGAAAATAAGATAATCCTGAACTTGCATGCACCCAAAACCCTAGCCTCAAAATATGTAAAGACACATAGTGATATATACTAAAATAATTGTTAAATTCCCCAGTCATGGTGGTTTTTTTTGTTTTGTTTTTTTGCGGTACGCGAGCCTCTCACTGTTGTGGCCTCTTCCGTTGCGGAGCACAGGCTCCGGACGCGCAGGCTCAGCGGCCATGGCTCACGGGCCCAGCCGCTCCGCGGCATGTGGGATCTTCCCGGACCGGGACACGAACCCGCATCCCCTGCATCAGCAGGCGGACTCTCAACCACTGCACCACCAGGGAAGCCCCATGGTGGATATTTTTAACACACATCTCTCAGAAACTGATATAGAAAGCCCACAAATAATTAGGAAGTATAAAATGTCTTGAACAACACAATAAGCTTTGGTATAATGGACATATACAGAATCCTGCTCCCAATAATTAAAGAAAACAGATAATTATCAGAGAGCGACCACAATCCAGTCACACAAATACCAAAGTATTCATTTCATACAGAGCACATTACATATCACAATGCAATACAGTCAGAAGTTAAAAAACGAACAAGACAATTTAAAGATTCTATTATTTTAGAAACTAAAAGGTACTTCAACATAGATAGAAAACATATATGAAAGGGCAACTAGATAGATCAATAAGAGATACGTGGATAAATAATTCATTGTCTCAATGTACCATACTTTATTTGCTGTTGAACCATTTATGAGTTAACATTTTGGTTATGTGTTAGAGACTGCAGGTTATCTCCTAATATCCCTTCTTCCTTAGTAACAAGACTCCTAGTTTTTAGCTGGAAGGTGTTGTTTGGAATAAGAACGTATTTCCCAGTTTCCTTTCCAGTTTGTTGTGGCCATGTGACCAAATGGAAGTGTCATGTTCAACTTCCAGGAAGTATCCTTAAAGAGAAGAACTGTGTCTTTTCTGCCCTCATTTCTTCCTCGTGTATCTTCATATATGACTTCTGATGTGTATGGATGAGATGCTTGGAGATCAAATAACTATCCTGGACCATAAGGTAGAACCCTCATAGAGAAAAGGTTGTAGACACAAGATAGAAGGAACCTGGGTCACTGTTGTTTGCAGATTGCTTATCTTAGGACTTTATTTACATGGCAGGAAAACAAATTTCTACCTTCTTTAAACTATTATTATTTGGGATTTTCCTGAATAACACATGTTTTCCCAAGTATTTTGCTGCAATGATAGGCTGCAGTAAGCATTCCTTTATGCATATATTTCCCCACTTCTAATGGAATGTATAAGTCATGTGATATATCCTTTTAAAGTCTTTTGAGATGTATTGCCAGATTTCACTCCATAAGATTGTACAACTTTACTCTTCCACCAGCAGTGAATAAAAGTGCTCCATTATCCCATACCCATTCCAACAGCAGGTATCATTCTTGCCAATCTTTGACAATCAGATAGGCTAAGAATATGATTGCATTTTTTGATTACTGGGATGGTTAAACATTTTAAAAAATTTGTTTGCTATTTGTGTTTTTTTAATTGAAGTATAGTTGATTTAAAATGTGTTAATTTCTGCAATACAGCATAGTGATTCAGTTGTATATATATATATATATATATATATATATACATATACATATACACATACATATATATATATATATATCTTTTTTATATTCTTTCCCATTATGGTTTATCTCAGGATATTGAGTATAGTTTCCTGTGCTATACAGTAGAAGTGTTTATTCTTTTATATGTTGCTTTTTGAAGTTCCTTGATCATTTTTCTATTAAGGCATTCTTTTTCATATTGATTTTAAAAGACTCTTTATATATTGAGTATTTAACTCTTTGTCTTACATAGCATTAATTTTTTTTCAGACAGTTCATTGCTCTTACACATTGGTTATGTTATTTTTATGCAGGATTTTAAAACTTTATCAGGATTTCTCTTTTTATTTTCTCTTTGGTATCATTTTTCAGAAAGTTCTCTCTTCTTACATATTATAGAAATATTTGCCTACAATATCCACTAATACTTTTATGTGTTATTTTGTTTTTATTAAACTTACTTTGAAACTGTTAATCCATCTGGCACTTATTTTGCTATATGATAGAGATCTAAGATTTTTACTTTTCCAAGAGGATAACCAAATATTTCAACAGTTGTTGAATAAGTCATTCTTTATCCCCTGATACAAAACATTATCTCCAGGGAAAACTAAATTCCCCTTATGTACATGGATCATTTTGATCCCTCAGTTATGTTCTATTGATCTATATATCTATTTCTCTACCAGTGCTATAGCTTTAATCATTCTAGCTTTTAAATATTTGCAAATAACTGATGTGGTATATTCTCCCTAATAAATTTTTAAAAATTTCTCATGATGAATTTTAGAATGCTTTAAAAAATGTATTCCAACAAAACAAAACAAAAAATCCATAGATCTACCACAGCTGAGACTTTGTTTGGAATTTCATTATAGTTTTAGATTGATTTGCAAATATTTGACACTTTTTTTTTACTACTGACTCATCAATATGATATTTCTTTTTATTTTCAAATGAAGTCACTATGACCTTTTTCTGAGATGCTATCAGATGCTTCACATTAGGCTATAAAGCCTCTCGTATATGTTAGACATTTTGATAAGAGTAAGAAAGTCATGAAAGCAGACTTTGCCTCCAATGTGCTCATATTCCACTAAAGATAAATAAGACTGCATTGAGTTGACACGAAGCTGTATAAAACAGAAATAAAATGCTCCTTAACTTTATTATTGTAAATACACTGCTCTGTACTTATACCCTGCAAATCTGGCTGCAATGACAAATGGCAATAAGAACAGAATAGAATTGATCTGTAATGGTAAAGGAGAGGGTGAAAGGCATTGCAGATGGCGAAAGTAGCATTTGGGCTGAAGAAAGCAAATTACGAGGCAGATTCACGTGTGTTCTAGGCTAGCAAAGATAATATAAATATACAATAATTTTTAAAAAGGGAAATTAGGGAGAAGATAACTAATTGTTAAAAAACATTTCAACATGGGTCAGCAAAATGGATTTTAGGAGAGCAAATATTTGGACCTATTATAGTTTCTGAAAATGAGTCTGAAAAATCAAAATGGTGCTTAAGGAAGATACTTCTTGCTGCAATGAGCACACAAATTTGGAGTAAGAAAGTAACTAATAGTTTGTTTAGGAAATTGATGCAATAATTTATTTTACAATTTTATTTATTAATTCAGTAATTTTTATAGAATATTTTTCATTATGTGCCTATAATTGTGTTAGCATTGAAATGACTTTGTTTGCATCCCAAAATCTATTTTCACAAGGCCTTCATGACAGATGTCTAATGATACCATTTACAAAGAGGGAGACATTCCCCAGGTACTTCTGTACTTTGTTCAACAGAAATTTAACTGCCCAAGCGGATGCTTGATTGATGTTATTCAATGATTAATGCAGCAAACTCCCTACTTTACCCTCTGCAGCAGAAATCTCCATTTAACCCCTTGGGATATGTAAGTGCCTCATTTCTTGAGAAAATACAGTGAGATTAGGGAGAAGGGAAGGCTTCACAAAGCAATTAGGAAGAGGACAGATTCATCCATCCTCCTCCTTTGAAAAGCAGCTTCAACCAAGGTACTGCCTACTAAAATAAACTTTTACCTGCAAAGGAGTTTGCAAGAAAATTTGAGAAAATAAGAGAAATAAATAAAACAGCTATTAGGACAGCCTATTTCTCTCCTTCCATTTTTTTCCCCCAGTGCACTGAGTCCAATGGCAGAAAGTCTCACTGAAATAAGCATTTGTAAGTGTATCACAGTTGCTTTTCAGTCTGCAAAAGTCACTCTCCTGTAGCACGAATATTTTATTTTTTTTCTCCACACATAACTGATGTCTACACGAGGTGAAGCAATCCTGGTTCTTGTGCTGCTATTTAGAATTGGAAGAGTTATTTGGAATTGGAATATCTCCTACCAAAGAGAGCTTCAAAATATTTGCTTCATTTCGTGCCTTTAATTCCTCTCCACTTTCCCTTACTTGTAATTAATAGCTGCTAAGTGACACAGTATGAAAGGAGGTGAAGAAGGGCCACACATAAATATAGGTTCTTTACAAAAGCACATTTAACTCTTGTCTTTAAAGCCCACTTTCCCCTTCGACCTGGTGTGCACATGTCCCTAAGCATCTTCTGGCCTCAGAGGCACCTTTTGCTCTGTAGTCAACAATTAAAGAAGAGTCTCTCCACCAGGGATGCTATGAGGGAGACAAGAGGAAAAGGGGCTGATAACATTCTTAATCTTGTTCCTGTTCTTGGAAAAAATCCAGATATTGTGGCTCCCAGCCGATTTAGGGACATTAAACAAAATATTTAATATAGGTAAAAATGACTTTCACCATTAGCTATATGTTTTTATAAAAATCATACATGCTCATGGCAACAAACAAGCAAACAAATAGAACAACAACAAAAAAGAAAGAAAATAAAAGACATGGTACAGTACAGAATAACGTACAAAGAAAAAGTACTTTTCACACTCCTACTTCTCAGTGTTTTTTCCAGAGCATATACATAAAATATTTACTTCAGACAAATGGGATTACAATATACGTTCTCCAACTTGCCTTTTTTTTCCTACATGAAACAATTTATCTTGGATTTCTTTCTAGTAGCATATATAGCTCTATTTCCTTCCTTTAAACATCTGCATGCAAGCACAGATGTGCCATAATTTTTAAGAGAACTAGGTCCTTATTGATGGATCTTCAGCTTTTTGTTCTTTTGGGTTTTTTTGGCTATTTACAAATAACATGACAATGATTATTGTTGTACATCTGTGTAAAAAACTATAGGGTAAATTTCTAAATGGAATTGTAAGATCAAAGGATGTGTTATTTAAATTTAAAAGTAAAACTCATGTGTTAAAATTTAACACATCCTGCCAAATTGCTCTCTAAAAAGTTTGTATCAATTTACACTCCTACTGATGGATCTGAGACTGCAGTTTCCCACACTCACAACGAATATTTTCATCCCTGGCAATATGAAAAAAGAAAATTCATTTTTCAATTTTAGAAATTTTCATTTCTTCAACTATAACTGAACTTGAACTTTGTATATGTTTATCAATCAGTTTTTTCCCTGCAAACAAACTGTTTATCTATTGTTTTAAAGTTAACTTGTTTACTTTTTATTAATATGTAAGAATATTTAGATATTAAGGAAATTAACACATTGTCATATGTATTAAAAATGTTTTTCCAAGAATGTGTAATAAACATTCTGCTTTAAAAGGATATTCCTAATTTTACCAGTAGATGCCTTATCCAGAGTGAATTTGATTTAAAATCATTTCTATTTATATCTCTCACTAGGGAGCCTTGATTTAATCAATTTTCCAAAGAAAATGCATTCTTCTATTTGATTTAATCTTAAGATAGTTGTTTGATGTAACTTTAATACATAATCATTACCTCAAAGATAGATTTATGTTTCAGAAAGAAGGAAAACATTAGGAAAGAACAATGAAAAGCCAAAGAATAATGATGACCATCTTCATTTTCATAACATCTTTAGAATAAAATAAATTAAGAATATAAAGCATAGAACATTCATGAGGATTTCAAGCCTGGCTCAGAACTTTCTCCTTAATTACTTTGCCAAATTTTTTCTTTATCATTTCTATTGCAATTCCCTCTTTGGGGAATATATTTCAAACTCCTTTTTTTTATCCGTACTCTCTTTCCCAAATTATCTCACATATCTTCTGAAATTTTATATATTTTGAGGGAAATAGGATTGATCTAAAAGTTAATCACTGTTAGATTCCATACAAAATTTTATAGAAAGATCATTGTCTAAAGCTCAGATCACTGGGCTTATGGTTTATCAGTAGCAGTGTTTTAACCTGCTTGATTTAACTAATGCTCCTCAAAGTGTTATCGCTGGAAAATTAGAACATCGATGCTAGATGAAGTAACCTAAATGCTAAAGGCAGGTTTATGTAAATGAAATTCTTTAATATTTCTAAATCTCTGAGAATCATATTATTCTACAGTTTAACCTCTAAAATTCTATGAACTCATGATTCTAGGATTTTATGTGGAAGTAACTATTTACCTATGTTTGCAAACCATTGTTTCAGGTTCCAGATTGTTTTTGATGCTCAATGGTTTATTTTTTTAATCAACTGACTAATGTTAAGAAATGAATTACCCCTTGTACTAAAGAGCCTATAAAATTGCAGGCATTGTAATGAAGTGACTAAATTAAAATCTGATATAATTAAAATATGTTGGTAGGTGAGCATTTTTAGTTTACTTTTAAATATGGATGAAGTAAGGGTTATTTAAAGATTATTTTATTTACTATCTTAAGAATATTTGTTATAACATTTAATTATTTTATTCTAATTTATTAATATTTATTTTTCCTTTTTCTGTTTCATTTTTGGTTTGGGCAAGGGAGACTAACGTATTTTGTTTTTGTTTTTGACTCAGTAAGGGAAAAAAGAGAAGACATATCAGAAGACAGGCAGAGTTTTGACCCAAGGAATCTGGAAGTTGTAGTATTTACAGTCCCTTCCATTCATTAAACCAATATTTACTGAGCACCTGTTGAGATTAATTTGGATGAGAACTGAATTAAAAGCATTTGAAGTCTGAGTCAAGGGCTATATAGACTTTGTAAAAGCCTTTGTAAAAGCCGAGTCCATGTGGTTTTAATCCAGAAGTGTCTGTCTACCCCAAAATAAACTCAAATTTTAGTTATGGTATATTAGTAATAATGTGGAAATATAACCAGCCTGTTGTTAGATGATTGCATTTCTTTAAAAATGACTTTATATTGAATTTTAATTTATTCATAAGACAAACGTGTTTTGGGGGAAAAAATGTCAGTACTGCTAGTTTAATAAAGCATTTACGTTTATACGTAATGGAATTCTTGTTGGTTGTATCCCTCATTTCTCTCTGAGGATAAATTCTCAGCTGTCAGTTTACTAGGTTCTGGATAAGCTAGGGGACTTGGGCTTGATGACTGAATTACCCTGCTTACTAGGCAGCGGGGGTGGGGTGGGGTGGGCAGGTGGCAAAGGAGTTTACATTGAGAAAATCCTGGAGGAAAGAGCGAGGCTCCAGTGGAGGCTGTGTTGGAGAGTGTGTGAGGAAACGGGACTTCTGATGGCTGGGGACCCAGGGTCAGGGATGGGGTAGGACATGGTCATGGGGTTGTGGGGTGAAGGTGAGCACAGTGTGGGATGTAACTCCTCGCTATGCCACCACAAATCTTCAGTAAATCTTTTAGACTATTGGACTGATAGGATTTCATGTGGAAGCCAGTGAATAGAAAGAGTTCATGTCAAAGTGAACGGTCAGCACAACATAGCTGAAAAGGAGAGCAGACGTCTTAGTAACATATACCAAAAATAAATAAATAAGCACCGAGAGAATTTTACGTCAAATGCTTTGCCATTTGGTTGTGTCTGGGGTTCTGAATGCTACTGGGCCTGTGCAACGTTGCTCAAGACTCAGTGCCCTGCCCCTCTGGAATAGCAATCAAAATTCACTAGCAACACGTTCAGAGACAAGAACCTCCCAAAGCAGGCCTCTATGGGTGATTTATTAAAGAAATTACATGAACATAATCTTCAACAGAATTTTAGGTCTTAAGGGAGCCTAAAGTCAAAGTGGTCATGTTTTATAAGTCAGTCAAAAATTTTTTTTCCAAAAATGATCTATTTAATTTTCATAGTCAGGTTTTAAATGAAAAATAAGTTTTTCTATTTACACTGTCTCTGCTCCATTATAAAATATTTTAAGGCTATTTTGAATTAGATCAATTAAACAACAAACCTATTATAATTTGTATCTAATATTTACTATTGGTGGGAGAGTACTGTCTTCAAGCTCCTCAGTCCTTAATGTCAGTAATTTTCCTCTGTAAAGCTCTACTCACTGGGCATACTTCATGAGGTATCTATGTGCTGTGAAAGGAAGTAAAATCACTTGGCAAGAAATTTCTGGCTGCAGTAGTATTTGTTCATTTGCATATTGGTAAGTGATTTGCGTGCTAGTTAAGGATGTTGCAAATACATCTCTGACTTGTATCACCAAGAAGGAGAGATTAGATGCTGATAGGATGTATGTGAAAGTACTTTGTAAAGTTCCAACAAAATATAGTCCTCTAATATCAGGGTCAAACAGAGGCTAACAAAATAGTCTCAGGAATAGCCATGAGGCAAAGGAAAATTACTTGCTCATGAAACCAGAATTGTAAATAAGCAGGCACAAGTATATACCAAATACCTTAAAAACTTGTTTTCTTCTATGTATTGAGGTAATGAAATCGTTTAAAAGATTCAATTCATGTTTTAATATAGTTTGTGTTATCCAGACCCTTTTTATTGATACTATGGTCATTTTCATTTTCCTAGCAGCTATTATTTTGTTACCAATTTCTAATTTTACTGCATTATGATCAGAGAATATGTTCTATATGAAACCAATTTTTTGTTGTTTATTGAGATTTCCTTCATGGGAAACTTTAGAATTGTTGGATTTTTCTCCAACCAGATATATACTTGCTTTTGTTTTTCCTCCTTGGGAACCAGTGTACTTCCATTTTTAGACCCTTGCATTCCATTATAGAAAATTTTATTGTCTTTCTTTCTGAATGTTACCTGTCTACCATTTCTTACTCTCTCCCTATGTCTCATGAGACATTTTCATTGGACCTTCTCATTTTATCTTCCACATCTCTGAACCATTCATCTCTTTCTCTCTGTACTTCATTCTAAGTGGTTTCCTCAAATATATCTTCCAGTTGGTTAATTTTCTCTTTGGATGTGTCTAATATGCTGTTTAACTTATCTGGTGAGATTTTAATGACTATAATTCCCATTTCTAGACATTCTATTTGTTTCATTTCAAATTTGCCTATTCTTTATTTTCATCATTGTTTCATGATGTTTTCAATTCTTTTTTTAAAATTTCTTTGCTCTTTTATTTATTTTAGAGTGTCTTTGATTTCGTTCTGCCATCTATAGTTGTTTTGGTGCTTCTTCTCTTGATTTTTGCTTCTGATGGCTCTCCTTTAGAGTAGTATTCCTTGTGTACTTTATAACGTTTTGTTGTTGTTGTGAATTCATCTCCAGTGGGTTCAGTTGTTTTTCAGAGAGGCTTCTGTTATGAAATGAATTCTGTACCCACCCTTAAATGCATACATTATAGCCCTAACCCCCAGTGGGACTATATTTGGACATAGGACCTTTAAAGAGCTAATTAACGTTAAATAAGGTCATAAGGATGGGGTCCTAATCCAATATGACTAGTTTCCTTATAGGAATTGGAAGAGACACCAAGGATGTCATACATGGAGTAAAGGCCATGTGAAGATGCAGCAAGAAGGCAGCTGTCTGCAAGCCAAGGTGAAAGGCCTCAGGAAAAACCAAACCTGCCAACACCTTGATCTTGGACTTCCAGCCTCCAGAACTGTGAGAAAAAAAATATATATATATATTCTGTTATTTAAACCACCCAGTCTGTGGTATTTTGTTACGGCACCTGAACAGACTAAGACAGTTTGTGAACCCTAGGTTGTGAATGTAACCTCACAGAGTGCTTTTACACTTGCTTCTATCAGATTCCTAGGTGTTCAAGGTTCTGGCCCTATTTTTATGTTAATTTACTGGCTTAGAGAGTCCATTCCAAGATAATGGACTTAGGGCTAGGATTCTATGCAAATAGTATAAATTCAGACCTCTCAATATGTGACCCAGGCTGCTGTTAGTTTCTTTCAAAAGATGTCCCTTCCTTGACCTGTGCTCACTCTAGGGATCAATAACAGTAAACTTCCTTGCTCCTTCTACAGGCCAAGTGGTATGTTTTGCTAGCTCTCTTTCTGAGGCTCTGGACTTTCTGCAGGGGACTGGCTTCAGCCTTCCAACCCAGTAAATCTAAGGCCTTATTTCCTGTCCCATCCTCATCTCTAAGAGTCTTTATCCAGGACTAAAACCCCATAGGTCCCTGTAGCATCAGCTTGTACTTATTGCTTTGGCTTTTGTTTCTTGTTTATTTCTGACGTCCGGGTTCTGACGTCCGGGGAGTTTTGTTGCTTCACTCTATCCATCACTTCCATGAATCTGTACTAGGAAGGGAGTCTTTCCATGTCCCATTTGTCCACCACGCTCACTTTCTAATTGCATATACTAGAAAGTGTAAGATATTTTTTCTAACACGCTAGAAGTATATTTGCCCTCATAGAGTTGTATCAAATTTGTCCTTGTAGGGTAGGATTATGTGAGTTAGTAAATTTGTCACAACTATATTTTTAAAAGGTTCTATGCGGGTAGGAGAATAAATTAATTTTAGAACAAATAAGCTTCAATACTGTGATGAAACTATCATCAGGAACCTTAGTTCCAGACTTGATATCAGTATGATATACATATAAACTTAAGGTTTTTGAGACAATTGTAAAGAATATATATATAATTATAAGGTGAAAAGCAAGAACAAAAGTCTTCATCTTTGTGCTTGTATTATAATTGCAAAGTGACTATCTTCATTGGCCTTTAATGCACTGCTGTGGACCAAACTTATATGTTGAAGCTCTATTCTAGTGTGACGGTATTTGGAGATGAGGCCTTCCGGAGATAATTGAGATTAGATGAAGTCATGAGGGTGGGGTACTCATGATGGGATTAGTAGCTGTCTGCACACTAGGATCTGAGTTGGTAGCACCTTGATCTTAGACTAAATGTCTGTTGTTTATGGTATATTTTTATAACAGCCTGAGCAGACTAATACATGCACACACTGTTCAGATAGCTGTAATCTGCTTTCCTACCATCTGTTTTTTAGATTTGTGCTGTCCCTACATACTTACTAGATAAGTAATAAATGAAAGTTTGTGATCACCCAAAATTAAGTGTATTTAACAGGCAGTCAAGTTTCTGAAACTCATTTTCCCCATTTAAAGCTCTCCTGACTCAAATGCACTCTTAGTTATTCAAAGTAATTCTGTGCTCTCCCTCTTATTCAGCTATTTGAGGTTTGATTAAGATTAATGCATTCAAGAGCCTACGACACTAGACTTCGAGCTGGGGGGTGTCAGATGATCTCACCAGAACGTAACCAGCAGTAAACTGCATATCCTCGGCACAGACTGCAGGGGTGAAATGTGCATGATGTGAGACCCTCGTGGTGTTCTCTTAACACCTTGGTTTGCAGGAGGATGAAAGGAAGAAATGCATAATGCTCTCAGTAAGGCATCATGAATTCAAGCAGTGAAGTCTATACTTTAGCGGGAATACTTCTGCATTTCCTGTAGCCGTCTAATGACTATGACCATGGGAAAGGAGGGATTGAAGGAGGCAACGAATGAAGCTCCAGTAGGAACCAGGAGACGTTCTGCCTTTCCAGACTGTTCCATTATAGCTTCAACTTTACCAGTAATTCAGATTGTCCTTAAAAGAGTCCTTGATGCTTTGCATTGGCCCTTTCTCTCCATTTCCATTTACAAAGCGAGTGGTTTGGGGCTTGTTATCTCAATGCCTTCAATTGCCTGAAATGATGACAAAGCAAGTTAAACTGTACTTCTTTTTAAAATAGTTTTCTGGAGCCTGACTTCTGCAAGAGTGGTCCTGATCAGCTCCATGGGAGTCTCCTGGGAGCTTCTCCAGTGTAGCATCTTGGACACAGAGCTGCTGAATCAGAATGTGCACTTTATCAAGATCCCAGACGATGCAAACGCACACTCGTGTCTGGGAAGCAATGGTTTCGAGTACTGCGCTCTCCACCTGAGAGTTACCTCTTCTAACTCATTAGTAACTAAGAAACAGGGTGAAGGTTTTCCCATAAACCTACCTAATGTGGCATTTTGATATTCTATTAACAACTCAGAATCACAGTAGGGTCTCTTTTTCCACATATAAGGAAACCTAGCATTTAAGTCTATGAATGAATCAGAAACATTGTTTTCACTTTGATTTAGTATGAATGTGGTCTTGTTCACAACTGCTAAATTGGAAGCAAAGAACTGTTTCCTTTCAGGTTAATGGGTTTCCCCTCATCAAGCTGTCCTTCTTTCATGTAATCTAGACTTGCCTCCACTTATTTATTTTTTTATAACTGTTCTTCTTTTTAATAGGATTATTCATCCTTCCAATATTAACAGCAATTAGACTTACCTCATGGTGCGTCACGCTGACTCAATCTGCGGCTGTCAGAGTAGGATGATCTTAGTCTTGTCTCAGTAACAAATCTTGACAAGCAAAACAAAGCAGCAGGCAAAATACATGAAGAGAATTAACAATAAAGGATCATAGATGACAAGAACTTCTTGAACATGATGGTTGCCTCTGCCTAGTCTGTCCTTGGGGAAACAATGATGTTCACCCTGCTCGGACTGATGACACCGTGACATAGTCTTAACTTGTATTTTTCAGGAAAGTTTTAAAGAAGACTTTTAAAGGCTTAGCAACATTAACATTTGCTTTCCGAATCTAATCTATTTAATTTTATTGGAAAACATTTACAGAGCTCATCAGCAGACTCTCTAGTATTGAGTAATATTTAGCATGCTGTAATCATGGGAAGGAGAGATTTAGATTAAATGCTGCTTTTTATTACTATTTAATCATCGTAAGTTGATCCACTTTTTATCCTTTCAGTCAACAGATATCAAAGGTGGGAAAATATCTTCGTTTGCAGACATACCTGTATTTATCTCCTATTATATTTTTCATTAGCGTCTACATAAGATTTATTCCTGGTGATTCCCAACAAAGTAAATGTGAATCTCTTAAAACCAGATGCTAATAATAAAGACAAATGAACCTGATCTCTTAGACATGTTATGAGAATAAATTAGATAATATTTACAGGGGGATTTGACCTCACTAGAGATAGTATATAAATGAAATGTGAAAAAAAAAACTTTAAAGATAAAAAAATTCCATTCATTTGTAGCTAGATTGACTTGACAGTACCAAATTATGTTCTGAGTAAAGAAAACAGGCCTACTAACAGTGGTTCCGCTGGTTGTGGATAAATGCCAAGTACTGACAATGAATTCCAGGTCTGGGCTGAAACCTCAGGCATCAGTTTGAATATGCACAAAATGAGCTCTTTGTCTTTTTCTATATGTCTACATTTATTCTACTTGGAATAGTGGTAAAGCCTTGCATACGTTGGGTTAAATTATCAAAGTTATTTTAAACCCCTTTCCACATTTAATAACATATAAAGATTGTTAATAAAGCTGTGATGTGAACAAATTTTAAGGATATATGTAACCCATATACCTCTAGAAAAACTGTTTTTAAATTTTTATTATCTAGAACCAAAAAGGAGCTTTCACCAGGACAATGGGCAAAGAGGGAATCATAGTCATTGTAGACTGAAAGGCAAAGTTGTCCTTACGGGTATGGGGAAGCTGTCAATTATATTCTTAGTATTATTTTTGGGACACAGGAAAGTCCCCCAACCCCACATATTTTTCAAACATCCTGGCACACTGCTCCAGATTCTACCATTTAAAATTCTTCTGAGTTAAGGGAAGTGGTTGCATATTCATGGAAAAAGGTGAGATTAAAAATTGTGGGATGATGAAGACATTCACCAATATAATAAATGAACACTTAATTCATACTTACTACATGCCAGGCACTATTTTAAGTGCTCTACCAGAACTATCTTCAACCCCATGAAATAGATACTATTATTAACCCAGTGACACAGATGTGGAAACAGGCAAAGAGAGGTTCAGAAGCCTGCCCAAGATCACACAGGCTACAAATGGCGTACCTGGATGCCCAGCCTAGCAGTCTGGCTCTAGAATCCATACTCTGAACCAACATGTTTTCCTACAAGTGTAGGAGTTAGCATCATACAATATATTACTTTTAAAACATGAAACAGTACTTTGCAATCTTTGATACAAAGAAAAATGTGAAAGCTGAACATTTTTGTATTGCTTAAGCAATGTTGCTTTTTTTCTAGAAAAGCCAAGATTTTAATACTAGAGCAGCCTCCACCTTTCCATTTTGAACAGGAGACTCACGGACAGTGAGTGTTCATGGTACAATCTTACCATGTTGAAACTGTACACCAAGAACGGAGCACTAGATAACCGGCCAAAAGGAGAGCTGTCTTGTGGACCCAACAGCAGATATTCAGGTAGAAATGAGAAATGCCACAAGGAAATGAATTTAGAGATGGAAACATCAGAGGAGATTAGATAATATACTGTGAGCAATTGCCATGTATAACATTATTTATTACTAACTTCCGTAGCAAGAGGTTACTATGGATCTTAGGATGCAGAATAACTTCTTGATACACACAATGTAAAGAAAGCCTTTAAAATTGTTCTCTAATGTCAGAAGTACATGCTGTGCATGTTTTTGTTTTGTTTTGTTTTATCCCATAAAACATAAGGTTTTTAAAAAGAGATGAACTGATATCCCAGTTTCCCTGCTCCTAACAGAACACTGTAATATGATTAAGTACAAACCTTTCCATAGCAACAGACATTGTGTATCAGGCATGAACCCTACGTATCTCCCTTGAAGAAAGCTTTAAGGTTATAACAGACAAATTCAAAATAAAGCCTATGATCCCGCCACCGTGAAGTCCGCTTCCCCAATGAGCTCAAGAAAGGATACATTGACAAACAACTCACCATGGCTTCGTTTAGCTCATTTCTTTGCCTTTCTTTTTCTTTAAACGGCACTTTAGCCTTAATAGTTAACAAAGGTTTCAAGACACAGGACTAGAGCCACCTGAAAAAGAAAGGCCAAAAATCCAATAAAATCATGGTTTGCAGAGGTTCAGCATTGGACTTACTGAATAGCCTTGGGGGGTAATGGTTTCTCTACTTTGAGACCAAAGGCGTTCATTCTTGTCACCCTTTGCTGTGTTATTTAGTGTTTTCCACTCCATGACCACTGTGTGAACCCTGGTGACCTGTTAACTGTAATTCCAAAATAGGTATTCTATATAGGGGAAAAGGTAGCTTTGGGGGCATCTTGAAATGTTTTCATAAATACATATAAAAAAACATGTTATTAGGCAATCGTAAGTAGTGGCTAAAACAGGGGCAAAACTGATACGCCCCTTATGCATATAGTTGCATACACAAACTGTAATTAGGTTCCCCAAACACTTGACTGTGCAGAGTGGATGTCTCCCTCTGCACACCCCAATTAGGCAGGAGGCGCTTAGTAGGGCCGGAGAGTAACCTACTCACTATAGTCTTGGTGTGGGGAGAAGTGAACCTCTGTGCAGCTAACACTGTACTTTGCTTTTAACGTGCAGAACTAGGCTTGCAGACGCTATTGATTATACTTAGGAGAGAGGTTAATGATATGTTGCGAGTGTACGCATGATATTTCATCCCTATTCAGGTTTTAAACAGCATCCTCCTGCAAATATTCTACTCTAAAGGTTGCATGCGAAAAAGTGAAACAGATGGTCCAGTTTTATACTTCTTTTCCTTTAGAATTTCTTATGCAGCTCAAGGACTTCCGTCTTCTGGGATCTCAAATTATATTTCAGCCCATTATATGTATTCAGTTTTGATACTAAGATGGTACGTAAGAATTATTCAAAATCCACATGGCCGCAGCCTTTTCTGCTTCTTAGTGTGCCATGTGCTGTTCATTTTAATTGAAAATATTCTAAAAGCAAGATTGATGTGTTTTCTATCCCCCTAAAATAGAAACAGGTTCTGGGCTCATAATTGAGCACTCATAAGCCCCCTTTCCTTATTAACATGCCCTCTCTAATTTGTGCCTCTGTTTGCACAATATAAATGGCCTTTAACAGCCCTTCATTCATACAATGGTCTCACTAACCCAAAGAAAATTAGTAGCAGGCAAAAGCCTATTTTTACTGACACAGAGACAAAAATGCTAATTACCTTAAAATATTCTCAAGTGTATATCTTTGGCATCCTTCCAGGCAAGGCTCAAAAGTTTTTTTTTTCCCCTGTTATTTACCAGTTATAGGGGAAGTTGTTTTTGTTTTACATTCAGGCTTACACATAAGTAAATTTACATTTATAATTTGAAATCTTTTATTTTGGGTCCACAGTACTGGCAATAGTTGAGGTATTTGGTTGCTTTCTACTTACTTGTGGGTACACTTGAGAGCATTGACTATTTGTGATTAATTATGTTTTTGCTACTTTTGTTAAGGTACTTAGGGACATTTGCAGAAAAAAATACCCAAAATTTTGGGTTTATTTTATTTAAACATATTAATTACCATAAAATTTTAATGTTTCCTCAGAATCCCTTTTAATTTTTCTCTGATAATTAAATTTGTTTGTCTAAGTTTATACTCTGAAGCACTCCTTCCTTTCAAAAATGGTTTTAAAACTGAAACCTCTGATGTGCAAAACAAGTAATAAAGAAACAAAATTCAATTCGACTTACTACTAAATTATGATACCAGATATGCTGATGCTATTTCTATAAAGATGATGAGCTTTTTATCATATATGCTAGAAATACTTATTAAGGATATATTATTTTCAGAGTATTTTGCTAGGCCTGGTTTGTGGAAAAAAAAAAAAGTACAGAAGGTGAAAGTGCTCATCTCCTTGAGAGAGTTTAAAAATCAAGTTTGGAGAAACTGTCCATTGATGGATGAATAGATAAAGAAAGTGTGTATGTATACATACAAAAGAATATTATTCATCCATATAAAGGAAATCTTGACATTTGTGACAACATGGATGGACCTTGAGGGCATTATGCTAAGTGAAATAAGTCAGAGAAAGACAAATACCATATGATCTCACTTATATGTGGAATCTAAAAAAAAAAAAAAAGCTCGTTCATATGAACAACAGGTTGGTGGTTGCCAGAGGCTGGGGGTGGGAGGTGGTAAAATGAAGGAGGTCAAAAAATACAAACTTTCACTTATAAGTAAGTCCTGGGGATGTAATGTACAGTATGGTGGCTATAGTTAATAATACTGTAGTACATATTTGAAAGTTGCTAAAAGAGTAAATCTTAAAAGTTCTCATCACAAGAAAAAAGATTTTTCTAACTATGTATGGCAAAAGGTGTTAACTAGACTTACTGTGGTGACCATTTTGCAATATATACAAATATTGAATCATTATGCTGTACATCTGAAACTAAAATGATGTTACATGTCAATTACACCTCAATTTAAAAATTGAAAGGGCTTCTCTGGTGGCACAGTGGTTGAGAGTCCGCCTGCCAATGCGGGGGACACGGGTTCGTGCCCCGGTCCGGGAGGATCCCACATGCCGCTGAGCCTGCGCGTCTGGAGCCTGTGCTCTGCAACGGGAGAGGCCACGGCAGTGAGAGGCCCGCGTACCACAAAAAAAAAAAAAAAAAAAAAAAATTGAAAAACAAACAAGTTTGGAGAAAAAAAATGCATTCACACGAAAAGTTAAATAGCAGTATAGAAATTTAGTAACAGTGGAAGACAGCAGAATACAAGAGCCACAAAAGAGTGTAAGATGAAGTGGTAATTAATGGTAACAAAACAAGTGGTATCCAACTCAATAGTAAGCCAATCAACCTAGTTTTTAAAAATGGGCAAATGATTTGAATAGACATTTCAACAAGGAAGATGTACTAATGTCTAATAAGCACACAGAAAGATGATCAACATCATTAGTAATTAGGGAAATGCAAATCCAAACTGCAATGAGATATCACTACACACCCACTAGGATGACTATAATAAAAAAGAAGACAATATAAAGTGCTGACAAGGATGTGGAGAACCTGAAACCCCATACATTGCTGATGGAAAAATAAAATGATATAGCCACTTTGGATAACAGATTGGCATTTTCCTAACAAGTTAAGTACAAACTTACCAGGAAATACAACAATTCACTCGTATAAATCCACTCAGGAGAAATGAAAACATATGTCCAAAGGTATATATGTGAATGTTCATAGTGGTATTTTCCATAATAGCCCCAAACTTGAAACAACCCAAATGTCTGTCAGCTGATGAATGGATAAATAAAATGTGGTATACCCATACAATGGAATTCTACTCAGCAATAAAAAGGAGCCAAGTACTGATACATGTTACAACATGGATGAATCTCAAAAACATATGCTAAATGAAAGAAGCCAGTTGGAAAAGACTATATTTGTATGACTCCATTTATATAAAATATCCAGAAAAGGCAAATTTACAGAGACAGTAAGCACACCAATGATTTCTTGGGGCTGGGAGTTAGAAAAGGGATTAACTGCTAATGGGCAGGAGGGAACGTTTTGGGGTCATGGAAATGTTCTAAAACTGTGTTCTAGTGATGGCTGCACAACTGCATCCATTGACTAACATTCAGTAAGCTGTATACTTACAGTGAGTGGGTTCTACGGTACGTAAATTATACTTCAGTAAAGCTGTTAAAGGAAAACCCAGTAAGTGTCATATGTTTTTATAGGAGTGGGTCGAAGTGGTCATCTGAACTTTTTATCTTAACTTCAGTGCTGAGATGTAATTCAAATATGTATCTATATCAACAGATGTGAATAGTTCTTCACAGTTTACAACGTCCCTTGCAGTTTTCAAATTTATTTGCTTTTCACACTAATCCTGTGAGAGAGGGTGCATAAGTATTGAATCATAGACAACAAGCACTTTTTCCTTTTAGCTTTGCTCTGAGGAAACTTTAAATACTGAATAGAGCATATGATTTAAAAATCAAGGCCGACCTGGATAATGTAATCTGAATAAACTAGATAACAAACATTATCATTGCCTCAAGTACCCCAGATGCTTTTGAAAAGACAAGAATCTTCCATTTACCAAACTATTCTAAACAACAAGTAAGCCCCCAGCTGGAGACTCATTATGGATTGCCTTCGATAGATAGACTTGGCTGAACAACCTCACCTACAGACCTGACCCCTTGTCCAGCTGCCCCACTGAAGCCTATGGTAGTTGCTCACGCTAAAGCATTTGCACTTATAAATACTGAAATGCATGTAATATAATTGCATATACAATTAGGCACACAATAGCTAACATTACAGGAGCTAATATTCACTGGCAGAAACAAAGCTGACAAAAAACAAGAATGGAACCTAGTGTATTTATTTGGTTCATAGCAAATCTGTCTCTACTATTTCTCTTGAAAGCTCAAAAGGAATTAAACAATTCCAACTTAGCCTGAAGCAGAGAATGGCATGTTTAAAGAAATGTGACTTCTAAGTAAAGCGTCCAATTATGTAATTTGAAAATGTAGGTGGCATATGCACAAATACCCCTAGACTAGTTAAAAACCACACGAACCTCACTTATTTTGATAGTACGTACACAAGACAGGCCAAAAATCACAGACTTTCTCATCTAGCCCCAAATTTCACGCTCTGGGTTTATGAGAAGGTCAGCCTCTGGATCAATCTTTCCCCACTTCCTGCTCAAGGAGTTAGGTGTGAAAGGAGCTCTCAATGGCGGAAAAGGACCAGACTCTTCCAAACCAAAGTTTCAGCCTTCCACCCTCAGCCTCAGATTTGCTAATCTGTCTCCGTAACATGCTTATGCAATCTCTGCTTTCCAAGGAAGGCATGAATGCTTTGTGTATGTTAGTATGCTTTGTCTCCCTGTACGACCTCCTGAAATCCTTTTGCAGGAGACGTGTGTTGCTTAAGGATATTTCCACGATCTTCGATCTAACACAAGCTGTGTTTCTTGACTGTGACTGAATGTGAACCAGACTGGATTAGTCTAAACAAATGTAGAAATATTCAACTGATTTCAGTCAACAGTTAATTCTGATATTTTCAAACTGTAAAAGTTCCATATTAATTTATATAATGCAGTTCATAGAGTAGTTAAAAAACCATGTGACTCAAGGGCAAGAAGATCGTGTCTGGATCTGGAATTTACCCCTGTAACCATGGCGAGGTCTCTCAACTTCGAGGACCTCAGTCCTCTCAACTGAAAAAAAAAAAAATTAGAATCTTGGGGTGAAATAGTCTCTAAAGTCCTAATCATAATTTGACAATCATTTCTTGAGATGTTACTGTTATTCTATAAAATAGAAATATTTATCTAAATAATTTCATGGAGGTCATATATATTTTGCCCTAACATATCCTCTGACCTTTTCTGTACTGCTAGGATAAAAAAAAAAAGTAAGAATTTGAAACTCATAGACACAGAATCCAATTGCACTATCATAAAATGTCACAAAAGTTGCAGCCTGAAAGCAAGAATGATAAATACAGGAGCCAGATATTAATTGAGTGAGATTTCACAAACACATATACAGACACAGACACACATACATACAGCTGCAAGGAAGAGGTATGTCATCTCCAACAGTGCCCTTTATTTTTTTCTTTTTTATAAGTCTACTTATATGCACTGGCGTTCGCACTTCCCTAGAGCTCCAGTGTTCCTCAAAGGTGCTTCTATGGCCCTTGAAAAGGTTAAAATTATTAAAACCTGGTTCTCCACTGCCTGCCCCCCAACACTCTGTTTTTATCTGCTTTATTTATTTGGCTTCTATTTAATATATACATATATATATATATTTTTCAAAGAGTCCTTGGGTAAATGTAGCTGAAAAACCACTGCATTACATAATGTAAAAGATTTTGCTTAAATGCTGTACTTTTTAAAAGTGTTTCATTATTATATATACTACTTAAAGTATAAATCATTCTACAAGTTGTTCCAGCAGAGACAAAGGTTAGAAAATAATTTCCTAAGGAAAGACTAAAAATGACATGTTATATTTAATTTGAGAGTCCCTGTACAAGTCATCAAATACTTTAATAACTATACAAATATTAATATTTGATATGAGGGATCTCCCAAGTTACAGCATAATCATAACTCTGGATTGACAGGGAGCTAAATGGGCAAAGCCTGTTTAGACAGTTGTAAGAGAAGGCAGAGTGTTTAATGAAACAAGTTTGACAGTCTTATCATCAAAAAACTGATTGATGGGCTTCCCTGGTGGTGCAGTGGTTGAGAGTCCGCCTGCCGATGCAGGGTACTCGGGCTCGTGCCCTGGTCCGGGAAGATCCCACATGCTACGGAGTGGCTGGGCCCGTGAGCCATGGCCGCTTTTTTTTTTGGCAGGCGGACTCTCAACCACTGCGCCACCAGGGAAGCCCTGGTATAATTTAATCTTTGCCAAAAAGAATTTTGAGAAAAGGAACAATCAGTAACTTAGGTTAATCCTCCATACTTCCCCTTCGGTCTAATTCATCTACCTTTTACTCTATAAATGGTCCTTTGGTCTGCTGGTTATAACAAGCTCTTTTTTGCACCATGATTTAAATGATTAGTAGTTGGTTTTTAATTTTATTTAAGGACATGTGTCAATGTTGATTTGTAAATGTGTAAGTAAAAGACTACCCCACTTTGAAAATCGTTAACTTTCTAAATTGACTCAAAGAATGTAACAAAAGAGTAAAAACAAAAAAATAATCTTTGGGTCATTTTCTCTATGACTTTGAATCTATTTACTGCATAGATAGGTTCTATGTTACTGAGAGCCTGTATGAAATAAAGGAAAAGTTATTCTAGCCAAAGGGTTTTCTCATTTCAGTTCCTCAAAAGTCTGTATTTTCCCCATAATAATAGATTTAGATTCCCCTGTAAAATACTTTGGGGACCACGGAGATAAAGGGCTATACAAATGACCACTACATTGGAATAAAGTAGAAAGGGGTCCTTTTTCTCCATGCAGAACACCCTCTAGTAAATAACCAGAGGTAGAGAAGCAGCTGGTATCACCGTGAAGATCACTGGAGAATGTCCTGGAGGACCCTGAGGAATGGAATCACTTCTCAGCTTTTTTCAAACCCCATGGAGCTGACAGCATGATATTCTTGCCAATTTGGGGTTGTAGCTCTTTTGGGTCTGACTTCCAGTAGGTTTAGATCACAGTACAAAGCAGAGTGAAAAAGATTTCCTTTATCTTTGATAAGGAGTTCATTTTCTCTTTTTGTTTTCTTCCTGCAAGAGAGCCTCTGTTTTTCTAAGTTCCACTCTATTCGAAAGGAAGGCATTTGTAAGATCAGCAAGCTCATTCCATGGGGGGCTGATTCTTCCACAGTTCCCACTCCCACCTACTTTTGTCAGTTGTTTTTGTTGGGAACCGGATTTGAGCGGGGCAGATCTTCCAGAACAGGATTTTGGCGTGATTGAGGGGGCATCCTAGGGGCTTGGAATGGAGCCACCTTATGCCACATTCCTTCTGCTGCTCTAAGTTCCCGTCCTGTCTCAACGTACATACATGTCACAGGCTCTCTGAGTTTTCCCTAAGGAAACAGCACAACCTGGAAAATTATAGCAAATGGCATCTCTGCAGGCTTGGATTCAAAAAGCACGTTAGTCGCTGCAGCAGGAGGAGATTTGCAGGTATACATGCTCAGAGAAGAAACAGGAATTGCTGACTACCCCGACACTATAATTTTTAAAAGAGCCTTAGAATCAACTATTTTGCTGGAAATGTAAAAACATTAGACAGCGAGGACAAAATATGATTCCACATAAAGATAAGGGAAACAGAACAGTGAGAATTAATTGCTTCCTTTAGGATCAACTTAGATTTGTACAGAATGTTCATTTTGACTGTATTATATCATTTTAACCCTCAGAACTCGAGTCAAGTTGGTGGCAGAGCTCTGAAGCATTACTTCTCTTTGAATATTAGCAAACTAGGCTTCTAAAGACGATGGGGGAGAAGGTAAGGGGGTGGAGGGCGTGAAGAGATGTACTGAGCCTGCAGCCCAGAATTCAGTGACCCCTTTCCTCTATCTTGTGTCCGCCACGACTGCACCACGTAGCGATGGCGGCCAGCTTGTAGGATCGCTCCGGAAAGACTCTGGCATATGCCACAGAAGAGGAGAAAGTTCCACAAACAACCCCCAGATCCCTCCGCCCAGGTCTCGTTACACCTGGTTTCTCAAGAGCGTATTGCTTAGCCAACCTTAATAATCCCAGAGGAACGCCAAGGCAGGAGGGTGGATTCCAAACTACCTTTGCCCTAATTTATTGAGGGCTTTAAAAGGAGAAAATAAAACTTTGAACTCAACTCATCTGAAGCTTTATGATTCAGGTGTGCTACTTGCCTTCAGGGGCACCAAAGATCACTGAAGTTGAAGTCACAAAAAAAATTCTGTGAGCTGCAGAACAGAAAAGCGTGTCCAGACCCGACCCAGCTGGTTCTCGTACCATATTAACTTGGCAGCAGGAGCAGAAGTCCCCGGCTCTGCCTCCATCCTCTTCTGATGGATAGGATTTCCTCTGCTTACAGCCCTTTAATCCTCCTCCTCTCCAGCCATCCAGAGTCTAGAAAAAAGTGACCATGGTGGGGACGGGAGAAGAAAGACAAGGATGAGAAAAGGAGGAAAGGAGGAAATAAAGATAGCTCGTGAGAGATGGCTGTAGAGAAAAATAATAGGTCAAGGATGAAGTCACTTCTAAGTTACGTAGTATTGAAACTTGGAGTTTAAAAAGCTAGGCCTGCAAGTCTGAACTAGTCTGTATGACTTTATACAAATCGCACGACCTACTAAACCCTTTTTCCTTATGTTACTAGACAGATATTAATAGCAACCCCATACCCTTGCATAAGGACAAGGTGAGTTGACTTCCGTGCAGGTGCCTAGCGTGGTGCCATGTCATGACAGGGGATGAATTTAACTCTGAACCTAAGATCCCACTATTCCACAAAAAAAGAAGGCAATTGAGTGATAGTTCACGTTAGATGTAGCCCTTTTAGTTACAGGAGAAGCCAGGCCCAAAAAGGAAGGAACGATTTTTGGCCAGCTAAAGGTGAAGTGGACTTTTCTCCCTCGCCCTGGGAAGTCGAAGCTTCCAGGGTTTTCTAGAGGCGACTTCTCGCACTTTAGGGAGGGCCTGGAGCAAGGGCTGCCTTGGGATGATTCCTTCCCGCTGAATTCGGCTACGAAGCACCTTTCATAGAAAGAAGGGGCCCCTATTGGCAATACCTACCTGCGCAGGTGAGTGCGTGGGTGTGAGTGTGCGCGCACGTGTGTGTGTGTGTGTGTGTGTGTGTGTCCGCGCGCCCGAGCCGGGCTTTGGGCAGGGTTTGGGTCGGAGATTGCCTCTGTTCTCAGAGGCCCTCATCAGCAGTGCAGAATGAGTCGGTGCGCTGGGAGGGAGGCCCTGGGACGTGCCAGGCAGATGCCCGGTGTTTTCATAGACTCGTCCCGAGCACCGCCCGGCCCTCCTCTGCCAGATCCTGGGTAGGCTGGCGCGGAAACCGATTTTCCTCCTCCCCAGCGAGTGGGGACCGGGTGGGGAGAGCCCCGCCTTCCCAGCGCTCCGCCTCGCCCCGCGCAGGCCGCTCCTTTCCAGAGGAAGCATCTAGAACAGAACGCAGGCACCGGCTTGCGAACGCTGGACGACGACTCCCCGAGGCCGTGTGGTGTGTAAACAGAACTGTTGTCAATCAAGTCGCGTCTGTGAGTTAGAGGCACCGCGCGGGGGATTCTTTGGTACAAGGAAAGCCTCTTTGCTGGGAAGATACTCCCTCCTCCCCCCATTTATATCACTGTTAATTTTTGGTGGTCGTCACCTTTTCCAGCTTGGCTCTGCTTCTTCCGTCCTCTCTTTTGATGAACCTTTCCGCCCTTGTAACCCTCCATTTCCCACCTGCTGGAACTGCTGAGAGCGTGTCGTCAGGAGGTAGAATTTACCAGCTTTAAACACATGAGCTTTTAACCCAAAGACTGTGGTGGA
>NW_020173666.1:10860656-10873365 GCF_003031525.2 Neophocaena asiaeorientalis asiaeorientalis | reverse complement strand
CCGGTCGCCCCGGAGTTCTCTTGCAGGAGACAGCTATATTTCACAAGGGATGGAGTGATTTATGTGCAAAGTTTAAATAGCTTTTTGGGGCTCTGAGGAATGCAAAATGCAGCATGACTGGAAGGTACAGTATACTTAAGGGAAAACGTGGAATGCACCGAATGTTTTCTTTTCCTTCTCTTAAAGCTAGTTTAAATCTGTCTCGCTGACGAAACTGTGTAACCATGTGCAAATGTGTAATTCTGCCTCCTGACGAAATTGGCCAGGATTGGGATCACCGGCCATGCCAAGGCTGGAAGCCCGGCTTAGACACCGAGGGTGTACTCTGAGCATAGAGTTCCCCCTAACTTTAGAATATGCAGAAAGAATCGAAGGACTGCTACGTTTTTCAGATTCAATGCCTGTCTCTAAACCCTCTCTTTTAAATACGTATTTTTAAGGGAGGGAGTCGTATGTTTTAATTTTTACCCTAGTGAAGATAGTTTGCGTTTTGAACAAAATTGGGTAATGATTATAATCAAATATGCTCATTAAAAGCCATTTCTATTTTAGCAGGAAAATAAATATTCTGGATTGGAAATGTCGGTTTTGCCAAAGATAAAGATGTAAAAATACTTTAAGAAATTAGTGCAAAAGTCCACCATTGCACCTTCCAGAAATGAAATTAATTTCATTTCTAGAGATACACTCGACTTTAAATTTTTACTTCATTATACATTTCAGGCATACAACAAACCCAAAGAGAATTATATAACAAACATCTGTATTCTACTACTCAGCCCAAGAGATAAAGCATTTCAGGTGTAATTGAAGCTCCCTCATACCACGTGTCCCCCTTCTTAATCTCAGTACCCTTACATTCCTCATATAAACTATTTATCATAACCATGCATTAAAAATCTTTTTTGCCACACAACGTATATACACATAAATAAGACATTATATAGTGTGTGATTTTGTATGTTCTTAATCTTTATATAAATGGTATCATACTGCACCTACATTTCTGCAATTTGCAGATAAGCACTCCACATTGTATTTTTGTGATATACCCAGCTTGAGTACATATACCTCTGCTTCCTTCCTTTTAACTGCTGCCTAGATATCCACGTCTACATACCTGTGCTTCTGCTGATTGATGTCCGTTGTTTCTACTTTTTCTCTGTCGTAAACAATGTTGCTATGGACCTTCTTATATATGTCTCCTTGTGCACATGTGAAGAATTTCACCCGGGAGGGGAAATGTTTCAGGATTCTAGGGACAAAGTCCGTGACTTTATTAGATGCTGCCTAATTACTCTCGAGTCACCACTTTTACATTGTCACTGTAGAAATAAAAGAAAATCAAGATTACAGATGAGAACAAAAAGGAAAAACCATTCCCATCTCTCCATCCAAAGAAACCCACTTTTAACTTCAAAAACTTCATTTTGGTGCATAAACCTCCAGGTTTATTCTTCTGTGAGATACATGTATTTTTATATGTGACATGTGAATATATATAAATATATGGTATACATATACATTATTATATACATATACATACAAATATATATATATTTGACCCTTGAATAATATGAGTTTGAACTGCATGTGTCCACTTATATGCAGATTTTTTTCAATAAATACTACAGTGCTAGGCAATCTGTAGTTGGTTGAATCCATGGATGTGGAACTGAGGATACAGAGGGCCAACTATAAAGTTATATGGATTTTTGACTGCAGGGGGTTGATGGTCAGGTCGTCTCCCTAACCCCAGAGTTGTTCAAGGGTCAATTGTATATTTATATTTAATGTTTGGGATTCTACATATATATATATTTTTTAAGACCCACGTGAAATGTAACTTTCTTTTTATGAATTTTATTTCATTTTATTTTTATACAGCAGGTTATTAGTTATCCACTTTATACATATTAGTGTATATATGTCAATCCCAATCTCCCAGCTCATCACACCACCCCTATCCCCCCAACCCCTCCACTTTCCCCCTTGGTGTCCACATGTTTGTTCTCTACATCTGTGCCTCAATTTGTGCCCTGAAAACTGGTTTCTGCTGTGGCCTCTCCTGCTGCGGACCACAGGCTCTGGACGTGCAGGCTCAGCAACCACGGCTCACGGGCCCAGCCGCTCCGTGGCATGCGGGATCCTCCCGGACCGGGGCACGAATCCAGGTCCCCTGCACTGGCAAGTGGACTCTCAACCACTGCGTCACCAGGGAAACCCCGCATGTGTCTTTTTGAATTATGGTTTTCTCTGGGTATATGCCCAGTAGTGGGATTGCTGGGTCATATGGTAATTCTATTTTTAGTTTTTTAAGGAACCTCCATACTGTTCTCCATAGTGGCTGTATCAATTTACATTCCCACCAACAGTGCAAGAGGGTTCCCTTTTCTCCACACCCTCTCCAGCATTTGTTGTTTGTAGATTTTCTGATGCTGCCCATTCTAACTGGTGTGAGGTGATACCTCATTGTAGCTTTGATTTGCATTTCTGTAATAATTAGCGATGTTGAGCAGCTTTTCATGTGCTTCGTGGCCATTTGTATGTCTTCTTTGGAGAAATGTCTATTTAGGTCTTCTGCCCATTTCTTGATTGGGTTGTCTAGGACTTCCAAAACTATGTTGAACAACAGTGGTGAGAGTGGACATCCTTGTCTTGTTCCTGATCTTAGAGGAAGTGCTTTCAGTTTTTCACCATTGAGAATGATGTTTGCTGTGGGTTTGTCATATATGGCCTTTATTATGTTGAGGTAGGTTCCCTCTATGCCCACTTTCTGGAGAGTATTTATCATAAATGCGTGTTGAATTTTGTCAAAAGCTTTTTCTGCATCTGTTGAGATGACCACATTGTTTTTATTCCTCAATTTGTGAATATGGTGTATCACATTGATCGATTTGCGTATATTGAAGAATCCTTGCATCCCTGAGATAAATCCCACTTGATCACGGTGTACGACCCTTTTAATGTGTTATTGGATTCTGTTTGCTATTATTTGGCTGAGGATTTTTGCATCTATATTCATCAGTGATATTGGTCTGTAATTTCCTTTTTTTGTAGTATCTTTGTCTGGTTTTGGTATCAGGGTGATGGTGGCCTCATAGAATGAGTTTGCGAGTGTTCCTTCCTCTGCAATATTTTGGAAGAGTTTGAGAAGGATGGGTGTTAGTACTTCTCTAAATGTTTGACAGAATTCACCTGTGAAGCCATCTGGTCCTGGACTTTTGTTTGCTGGAAGATTTTAAATCACAGTTTCAATTTCATTACTTGTGATTGATGTTTATATTTTCTATTTCTTCCTGGTTCAGTCTTGGAAGGTTATACCTGTCTAAGAGTTTGTCCATTTCTTCCAGTTTGTCCATTTTATTGGCATAGAGTTGCTTGTAGTAGTCTCTTATGATGTTTTGTATTTCTGCGTTGTCTGTTGTAACATCTCCTTTTTCATTTCTAATTTTATTGATTTGAGTCCTCTCCCTCTTTTTCTTGATGAGTCCGGTTTATCAATTTTGTTTATCTTCTCAAAGACCCAGCAATTAGTTTTATTGATCATTGCTATTGTTTTCTTTGTTTCTATATCATTTATTTCTGCTCTGATCTTTATGATTTCTTTGATTCTCCTAACTTTGGGTTTGTTTGTTGTTCTTTCTCCAGTTCCTTTAGGTGTACGTTAGACTGTTTGAGACTTTTTTTTCTTGAGGTAGGCTTGTATTGCTATAAAATTCCCTCTTAGAACTGCTTTTGCTGTATCCCTTCAGCTGTTAATGTTATGGGAGTTCCCTTGTATGTTATTTGTTGTTTTTCCCTTGTTGCTTTCATTAATTTTTCTTTGTCTTTAATTTTTGTCAATTTGATTACTATGTGTCTCGGCGTGTTTCTCCTTGGGTTTATCCTGCCTGGGACTCTCTGTGCTTCCTGGATTTGGGTGGCTATTTTGTTTCCCATGTTAGGAAAGTTTTTGACTATAATTTCTTCAATTATTTTCTCGGGCCCTTTCTCTCTTTCTTCTCCTTCTGGGACCCCTATAATGCGAATGTTGTTGCATTTAATGTTGTCCCAGAGGTCTCTTAGGCTGTCTTCATTTATTTTCATTCTTTTTTTCTTTATTCTGTTCCATGGCAGTGAATTCCACCATTCTGTCTTCCAGGTCACTTATACGTTTTTCTGCCTCAATTATTCTGCTATTGATTCCTTCTAGTGTATTTTTCATTTCAGTTATTGTATTGTTCATCTCTGTTTTTATTTAATTCTTCTAGGTGTTTGTTCTTTAATTCTTCTAAGTCTTTGTTAAACATTTCTTGCATCTTCTCGGTCTTTGCTTCCATTCTTTTTCCGAGGTCCTGGATGATCTTCACTGTCATTCTTCTGAATTCTTTTTCTGGAAGGTTTTCTATCTCCACTTTATTTAGTTGTTTTTCTGGTGTTTTATCTTGTTCCTTCATCTGGTACATAGCCCTCTGCCTTTTCATCTTGTCTGTCTTTCTGTGATTGTGTTTTCTGTTCCACAGGCTGCAGGATTGTAGTTCTTCTTGCTTCTGCTGTCTGCCCTTTGCAATTCTATATTTTTTAATTCAACATTATATGGTGAGCATTCCACCATATCACTAAATATTCATTTAAAGACACAACTTGAATGGCTGCAAATTAGTTCACTGTAGGAGTAATTCTTTGGTTTATATAACTACTCACCTGTTAAACATTTAGATAACAATTTCTTGCTCTTACAGAAAATGCTGTGATGAAGTACAAAGTGTTTCTAAACCAAAGCCTCTTTTGATTTATTTTCTTCATGGTAGGTTTTTCTTTTTTTTTTTTTTTGCGGTACGTGGGCCTCTCACTGTTGTGGCCTCTCCCGTTGCGGAGCACAGCCTCCGGACGCGCAGGCTCAGTGGCCACGGCTCACGGGCCTAGCTGCTCCGTGGCATGTGGCTTCCAGGACCGGGGCACGAACCCGTGTCCCCTGCATCGGCAGGCGGACTCTCAACCACTGCACCACCAGGGAAGCCCTTCATGGTAGTTTTAGTGGGTTAATCAGTCCTTTTGTTGCTAGAGCAGCTAAAATCTTTAAGGATAAAATAAAAGCTTTTAACTTATTTCAATTTTTTGATACTCTTCATGTTAATTTGTCTTATTCCTTTCCCTGGCTGTATAGGGTTCTAGTAGGGAAATGTAACACAATTTAGCAATCCATTCTACAGTAGATGGGCACTTGGATTGTCTCAAATATTTGCTCTTGTAAACAGGGCTGCTGTGTGTGTGTTGCTGTTTACTAGTAGGAGAGCTTCCTGACAGCTCCAGCTCTTTTAGCTCCAACCACCAATAGCCAGTTATGTGACTGAACAAGTTATATCACCTTTCTGAGTCTCAACTTACATCAACTACAAAGTGGAGCCAACAGAGGTAATAACATTTATTGAAGGCTTATGACAAAGCAGTGACCGCTGTAAGTACTTTACGTGAATTACCTCATTTAATGCTCACAACATCTCTATTGAATATATCCCACCATTACTTCCATTTCACAGATAATTAAGCTGAGGTAGAGAGAGATTAATTACCCAAACTACAATCAATAAGTGGGCAAGACACAATTCAGACTTACAGACTCTGCCCCCAGAGCCTGCCCCCTACTTGCTTTCTCTCTGCTCATCCTTTATGCTGAACCATTTTACAGTTGTAGACATCTTGACATTTCACTCCCAAATACTTCAGAATTACCATACCTAAGAAAAGTAACACTTATTTAATATCATCTAACATACAGTCACATGACATACAGTCATATAACATCCACATAATATAAATATAATGTGCTTAGGATGTAGTTTTACATCCTCATCAACACTTGGTATTGTCAGACTACAGATTTTTGCTGCTCTGAAGGGGTGTTGAAATGTTGTCTCACTGTGGTTTTAATTTGCATTTTCCTGATTATTTACGGGGTTGAACTTATGAGACCATTCGTTTTCCCCTCTCTTATGTGAAAATGCCTGTTCATTTCTTTTACCCATTTTTTAAAAATTGGTTTGTCTGAAGAGCTTTTCTTTTTACGATGGAAACTGGCATCACAAATTCTTACTGTAAGTTCAAGTTACTCAGTGGCTTGGCATCACAAATAAATGGCCCATGGAGAATGAAGCTGGAAATAGAGGAGTGCTTTCCTAAAAGTGATTACTTGGAAATTTGGATCTCAAAGGTAGAAATGAGGCATACAGCTTCATGCTGAATAGCAAAATATACCAATACTTATAAAATTTCCCAAGATAAGTAACAGAAATAGCAGCAGTGCTATATTTAAGTAAGAGAGATGAGTTGAATTCTGTGTCCTATTTCCCACCTGTCCTATTTCCAGGCGTTGAAATCTAAGTTATGAGGATGCTTGCAGGAATGAGCTCCAGCCTTTGTGATTGTCCTTCAGACGATGAGTGGACTTCAGTCATTAGTGGTCCAAGTCACTCCATTTTCACCAGGACTGAGGCACGGAAAATCAATAGTAGGATCATTTAATAATGCTTCAAAGACTTGAAAAAACCCTGTGAACAGAGGTTTAAACCCAAATAAAGAAACTCCAGAGTAAGGTGTTCCTGTACTTGTTCTTATTTTCCTTTGACTTAAAGAGAACCATTTGTAGCTCTGTATCCTCGTTTCTAGCATGGAATTCAGCCTAGACTGTTAATCCAGATTGTTCCAGATAGGAAATAAGATAAGGTATATCAGCTTATTCATGTGGCAGTATAATAAAATATGAAAAGAATATAAAGTATGATTAATCATTTTTCAGCATACGAATGTTAAGGTTTGTACTTTAAAGTACAAATCACTTTACAGTGATTTATAGCATTTTCTGTTTCTTATCTAAATGACTATGGAAAATCGAACTCTTCTTATAGATGGGGTAGAGTGTACTATTTACTACACTGTATCTCATTATCTTCAAGTCTTGGGTACTATTTCTAAAATTGCAAATGTAAGATTTGGAAATAGAAGCTATTGTGTTTCATTGCTATTGGCTTCATCCAGAAAATAATTTTCCTTTAAAAGTGATTTTATGCTGTACCTTGATTGGGTTGGGAACATAATTTTATCAAAATTAACAGAATTAATTTAAAATATGTGCATTTCATAATATATAAATTATACCTCAATGAAAAAAAGAGAATTGTTGGGGAAATGACATTTCAGAGTTATCCTTCTGGCTGGGGTGGCAGAGATTATATCACCTGGTAGTCCTCAAAGTATTCATGGGACCCTCCAAGAAGCAGTGAAGGGTCTGCAGGACTGACCCAGGATGTCATGTCTGGTGGTCTTGGTGTCTGGGTGAAAATCTTTGCCATCACTGTGAGAAAAGACAAAAGGGCAGGGCCTGTATTTTTAGCTGCCATAAACTTAACAATAAAAACCCATGAACAAATGTTCCCACTGATACTGTCCCCATGGCCAGCTTGAATTGGAAGAGATGTAATTAGACCCCACTTTCTCTCCACTCTGGCTGAGGTAAGGGAGGCCAGCTGTCTGGAAAATTGTAGGAAGAGGAAATGTAGAAAGTGATCACATTTGGAGCTTATTCCAGGTCTCTTTGCATCCAACCCTTTGCCCGAGTGAGAAACAGGGAACAAGTAGGTAAAAGTAGGTGAGTCGTTTATGCAGTTTTACCTCTGATCTCCCCACCTCCTCCTCCCCTTCCCCTTCCCTTTCCCTGTCCCTCTCTTCTTCTCCTCTTCAGAATTGTGGCAAACAGCAGTGGGTGCAGGAACTTCCTTAGTTTGAGACTATGAATTGGAAGCAACCCAAGGAGGGCTTTTACCATTCGCTGTTCTTTTACCCAGATGTTTGCACATCAACACGTTGGAGAACAGTGATCTAGTGTACCATTTTGCCTTCAGAAAGAGATTTTTATAAGTCAAATCATTCTTACTTGTAAATATTTTAAGGAAACAAGACTTTTCTAAAATGGATATAGTAACATCTATTAAAGGTTGAAACAGTCTTAGAGTCACATAATCCTTCCTGCACTCTAATATCAATCTTTTCTTTTGCAAATTAAATTCATTTTCTCTCCCAGAAACCTTTGCAGATAGAACACTAATGCCAATACCAGTAACCGAAGACAAGCTGTTATCCAATCAACCTGCACAGGTTTTATTTCCTATTTATTCATGCTATATCTGTTCTCTCTACTTTTTAATTTGTTAAGGGGTCAGTTTTCATGTGTTGCTTATTTGTGTAGAATTACCCTTGGATTGAATGGCTCATCATTTTTCCTCCCCACTCCCTCCCTCCCTCCTTCCTTCCTTCACAGTATAGGGAAAAAATGTGAACATATATTTAAGCCTTTGTACCCGTTTTCAGTCCCAGTTTCCTCCCTTCCCCTCCAAAGGTAGCCACTATTCTGAAATTGGTGACTGTCTTTCCTAGCCTTGTTTTCATATTTTTTCTTCATGTATCTGTCCGTTAGCAATATTTTATATTGATTCATGTTTTAAAATATACATTTATATTCATATAATGTATGTATCACTCAGCATTATGTTTTTAGATTTTCTATTTAGAATTCATTTAGATTTTGTATTTCTGGATTTTCCCCCATCCCCTTCATTTCTTGCCTTTTATTGGATTGTCAATATCTCAAGTTCTCTTTTTCTTTTAATTTCCTTCTTTGTCCTCTTTGGTTTAAAAGTTGTATTTCTATTTCTTTACTGTTTATTCTTAGAAATTCTTAACTGAATGTAAAGTTAATCAATATGTCTGTTCTTCTTCAAACACATACAGGGCTTTATGACCATTTAACTCAGATCTTCCTTTACAATGTCTTGTGTAATTGTTGACTGGTATCTTAGTATTACCTTATTTTTAAAGTCTTCTCACATTAGCCCTCAGTTTTATTATTTATAGTAAATCATTACTTAATTTTGACAATGTGTTTACCAGATTCTTTATTCATCCTTATGTTTTGCTCTCCACCTCTTCCTTCTGGATTCAGCTGTTTATCTTACTGAAGTAAACCCCACAGTAGATCTTTTAGGAAGAGTCATTGAGTGGTAAACTCCCAATATTTGTTGGTTTGAAATGTCTGTTTCACTCTCAGTCTGAAATAAAAATTTAGCTGGGTATAGAATTCTAGGATGAGGATTATTTCTCTTAGCAGCATAAAGATGCCATTTATTTCCCATAGACATCTATGATGACTGATGACAACTTTGATGATGGTCTAATTGGACTTTTTTTTGCTTTTTGTTTTTAGGATATCTGCTTTGGTTGCTTTTAAGATTTTTCTCCTCATCATTGACATTCTGAAGTTTCACCATAGTATTGTATATCAAATTGTGAATTTTAAAAGTTATACTGCTGGGATATTTGCATGCTTCTGAAATCTGAAGACTCATTTATGTTTTAGTTTATTTCCAGAAAATTCTCAGGTGTTATTTTCTTAAATATTATCTCTTCCCCCCTTTCTCTATTCTTTGTTCTGTCTGGAATGTCTACTTGATATATATTGAAACTTCTCACGGCTCTTAGCCACAATTTCATAGTTTTTCTGTCCCACATTCTGAGAAATTTCCTCAAATCTATCTTCTGGTTTATGGATTCTTTCTCCATTTTTGTCTCAACTATTCATTACCCTTTTCATTGAGTTTTTAATTTTAGTGACTATGTTTTTCATTTATAGAGACTCAATTTGGTTCTTTTTCAGAGTTGTTTATTCTGTTTTCATGTTGTCTTCTTTTTCTCATTATGGTTCCTGTGCCTTTATTTACATCTTTGGTCATGTTGTAGGCATTTCATAGTCTCTTTCAGAGTGTCCTTTTAGATGCAGTTCTCTGAATGCTGATTCTTCCCTTTGCTATATTTGTTGACTCACCCATGGTAGTTTATTCTTTCATAGACCTTGTAATTTTTGACTATGAACTTATATCTAATTTTTTTTCCTTCCCAGGAGATGTGATAGTGTTCCTATGGAGTGAATGTACAATTTTTTTTTTTTTTTTGCAGTACGCGGGCCTCTCACTGCTGTGGCCTCTCCCGTTGCGGAGCACAGGCTCCGGACGCGCAGGCTCAGTGGCCATGGCTCACAGGCCCTGCCGCTCTGCGGCATGTGGGATCCTCCCGGACCGGGGCATGAACCCGTGTCCCCTGCATCGGCAGGCAGACTCTCAACCACTGCGCCACCAGGGAAGCCCTGAATGTACATTTTTACTGCTAGGGCTCTAGAGGTTTCAGATGTCCTGGCTTGATTTTTAAATTTAATTTCTCAATTTGGGATTCCTGAGTCAAGCAAGTAGTATAAATTCAGCTCCCATGCACACACATAGCTCAGGCCTGGGGTTTCCATGTCTCAAAGGTGTTTTTCTCCCATCCAAGATCCCAGACATACAAGACACCATTTAGGGATGCAACCAAACTTTACTATAGTGGCCTAACTCGGAAGGGCTTTATTTTTCTAACATAATAAGAAGGTTGGAATTAGGCAGAGCAGGGAAGCAATACTGTCATCCATGTCCTTTTCCTCAAGCTCCTTCTATCTTCCTGCCCCTCCATCCTTAAAGAGTAGCTTTTATCCTTCTGCTTGTTTTATGGTGGCAAGCTGGCTATTCCACTCCTGGCCTCATGACCACAGTTCAGGTAGGAGAAGGGAGAAGAAAGCAACAAGGAGAAAGGAATGGTTCCCAGATCAGGAAAACCAAACTTTCCCTGAAATCCCTAGCCCACTTCTGCTTACGTCTTGTTGGCTGGATCTGTATCACATGGTCACCCCCAGCTGCAAGGGAGGTGGGCCGCACAGCTTGTACTTAACGCCTTGCCTTTGATGTTTCTCTTCATTTGTGCCACTTGGAGATTTCCTTCCCCTTCCTCTACAGCTTGGCCATTAAAACACATTTTTATTTATTATACCCAGTTTTTCCCTCTGAGTCTTTTTGAAGGTTAGAGATCTCAGAGGCTCTGCTCTTATTTCTTCAGCCTCAAATATCCACATTGTGGAGTGGTGGGGCGGGGAGGGGGGTGGGTCCTTCCCAGAGAAACGTTGTACTTGCTTTTAAAAGCAATTCTGAGACCTGTAGCTGGGGACAAAATGCTCACAATATGTACAAGAGGCAGTGGGCAGACTGACTCAGGTATTCCTTAGCCTTTAAATGAATTGCCCTGATTATTTGCTCCACTGTCTACTTAAGCTATCCGTAACTGCTGAGCTTAGAGTCCTCCTGGGAAGAATGGTTCCAATCTCCATAGCAGCCTCACTGGTGCTGGTTTCAATTTGTGGTTTCCTTTGGCTTATCCATCAATAGGAATCCATCTGCTTTCTTGTCTTTCATAAATTTGTCAAATTTTCTAATTGACTATTGGCACCTTTTCTTGTTTAAGCACTATTATGCAAGTATTAGTTTTTGTGTATCATCATTTCAATGGGATTTTGGGAAGTGGGCCGAGTAAATGTTTATATGCAATTTGCAGCCTTGAACCAGAAGCTCCAAATATGCGGTCATGCATCCTATTTGCTCAGCACCAAGCTTGGCACTAAGCAAAACAAGAGAATACAGTACAATATCTAATCCTTTGTACCAGTGGTATGCCGTAGCCAGCTTTCACCAATTTGCAGGAGCCAATTGTTAAACTTGCAAGAATTTTATGACTTGGTTAACTTCACTTTGGCATCTTTAAGTCGACCATCGTAGCAGTATTTATACCACTGAAATCAGCAAATAGTATGCATCAGCCCCTTCCCCTCCTTGAGAGCTGATTGGTAGACATTTGTCCGCACACCACTAGTCTTTACTCTAGTAAACATAAGACACATCTTTATGTCTTGAGATAAGACATATACTGAAGAAAAAGTAAAAGTCCAAGTAAGACAGCCATCAAGTGCAAACCAGCCTAGTACAGATACTCCAACTGCTAGGGAACTCAGGCAGCAGAAATCACTGTTGACTGTAACCGTGGAAGAAGGTTGGCAAGGTAGCAGCAGTGCAGAGTATTGCTGCTCTTGTCAAAGTAAGAGTGGGCTGTGAAGCCAGAGCTTGAGTTCTAGCGCTTTCACTTACTGCTGTGTGACCTGGAAGAATTACTACATCTCCCTAGTAGGCATAATGACAGTCAGCATTTACCGAATCCTTATCATGGGGAGACACTGTGCTAAGTGCTTTTCCACGGATGAACTTAATCCCTACTTTCATCATATGCAAGATGTTGTCTATCTCAAGGGGCTATTCTGAGTACTCCATGACATAATTCACGTAAAGAGCATAGTAAAATCTCCATAAAATTCATTTTTTTACTACCAAATTTCTTGTAGAAGGTAAGCAATTTCTACCTGCAGATTTTTCCTACAGGGCCTCGAAAGATGGGTCAGATCTGGTTATGTGAAGGGACTAGCAGAGGGCATTTCAGCCAAAGGGGAGGTCGGTCCCAAAGTACAGTGAAAAGGCAAATAGGAGTGTGAGCCCTGGTTCTGATGAGCCGTAGGGGGGCAGAATTTGTACCTGGGGTGGGGGGTAGTCAGATTGTGTTCTAAGTGGAGAACTTTACATTTCATGTGATGTAAAGTTTCAGAGACTTTACATTTCTCTGATGGCAGAGAAATGATTAAAATGGGATATTAAGAATAGGATTCTGGCAGGTAGGCACTTATGCAAAATGAATTGAGGGGGATGGGCAAAGATAGAAGCAAGAAGTGGCAGAAATGGGTGAGAAAAGCAAAGGCCGGGCCTGAGGGACAGGC
>NW_020173666.1:10842128-10860630 GCF_003031525.2 Neophocaena asiaeorientalis asiaeorientalis | reverse complement strand
TAGGGGACAGTTCAAAAAAAAAAAAAAAAAAAAAAAAGATTATTGTATAAATGAATAAGCTAGAAGTATGTAGTCACAATATTTGTAGGAGCAATCTGGACCAGAAATTAAGAAAAATAAGAAACGGTTACCAAAGGGGAAGAGGGTTGGGGGGAAGGATAAATAAGGAGTTTGGGATTAACAGATACACACTACTATATATATATATATATAAAATAGATAATCAACAGGGTCCTACTGATTAGCATAGGGAACTGTATGTAATACCTTGTAATAACCTATAATGGAAAAGAATCTGACAAAGAATAGATATATATGTATAACTGAATCGCTTTGCTGCATACCTGAAACTAACACAACACTGTAAATTAACTATACTTCAATAAAAAATAAATTGAAATAAATTTAAATAAAAGAAAATAAGAAGGGAGGATTCTTTCTTTATCCCCACCTCCTACACCCTCCCCCTGCCAAAAAAGAAAAACTACTCTAATTCAAAAGAACATATGTATTTTTTAATCAGCAGAAAGTTTTTTAACACTGCATGTGGGTTTTGGTATTTTCCTTTAATTACATTAAATTAATGTGAATAAACTTTTTAAGAGTATGTTTAATTTTGTAACTGAATATCATGGCGTGTGTAGTTAATCCTGTTTTCCAAAATACCCACAAAATGATGTTAAATAATGGTTTTATCATGGTTTGGAGCTATACTTTTTTCTTAACCTCTGCAGAGGGTGGAGAAAGGGGGCAGGACACACTACTGGGTAGCACAGGGAGCGTGTTAGTGAATGTTCGTGAGACCCTGTCAGCAGGACTGATACATAGAGACTGACCCTCCTGTAGGGATGCTGGCCTCACTCATGTCCTTGTGCGACAGCCAGCAGGGACACTGTGTGGCACCTCACCATTTTGGTAACAACTGGCTGTGGCAAAGGCCCCTGGTGACCTTCATGCTGCTCAACCCAGTGGAGATTTCTTGATCTCATCTTTCTTGAGTTCTGAGCAGCCTTGACACTGCATCACTCTCTCCTTTTTGAAAAACACTCTTTCCTTTTGGCTTCTGAGGCACCATATCCTCCTGATTCTCTTCCCTCCTCTCTGGTTAACCCTTCTTAATAAGCATAAGTTTGTCACCCAGATGTTAAGTTTTGGAGCTTCTCAACATTTCTCAGCTTCCAGCTTCTGCCTGGAAGGGACGCATGTCATTGCTGCCCATACTTCATTGGCCAAAGCAGGTCACAGAGTCTCTTCTGAGTTCAATATGGAGGGATGCATAATCTTCTCACGGGGAGAAACACTGGAGGAAGTGAAGCCAGAATATTTGGTGATCAAGAATGCAATTTACCACACTCTTCAGTGACTTCCTATTGTTTTGAGGAGAAAACTTATCAGGCCTCCAAGGCTTCTGGTGGTGTTTGAACTCTCCAACTTTACCTCTTACTTCCCTACCCCTCATTGCCTGTACTTTAACCACATTACTTTCATTCTTTGAACCTTCTCCCAAAGAGACACATTTACAAAACAGATATAGAGTCACAGACATAGAAAACAAACTTATGGTTACCAAAGGGGATAGTGGGGCAGGTTTGGGGGAGAGATAAATTAGGAGTTTGGGATTAACATATACACACTACTATATATAAAAGAGATAAACAACAAGGACCCACTATATAGCATAGGGAGCTATAGTCAATATTTTATAATAACTTATAATGGAAAAGACTCTGAATCACTTTGCTGTACATCTGAAACTAACACAACATTGTAAATCAACTATACTTCAATAAAAAAAGGAAGTGAGAGGCAACGAATCAGATTTCAGTTCACTGTAAGAATAACCTTTCTGATAAAGTGAGTATCAGTATTAGAAATGGTATGTTCATTGTATACGTTCAAGTAAACACCAGATGACCAGGTGTAGAAAATGTCAACAGACAATCTAGACAGCAGCGGTAATGGAAGAGAGGCAGATATTTGATCCCCAAACTCCAAAGTTGCATAGTTCTATTAGAAAACACAGAGTTAGTAAACAAGGAGGCAAGAAAATAAAATACAAGGCATCAATTATAAGCTAATATAACTGTGCCTCTAGAGTGGCACAGGCAATAGGTGCAGTACTAATGTTCCTATCTTGGCTTGAGATTTCTAAGACTTGTCACAGAGGATCTTTAGGTAGGTCCTCCCCAATCTATGCCTTCACCTATAATTGCTTAAATAAATTGATTATAAATGTGTCTCTTTTGGAGGGCCAAGGGAGTAGGCAAAGTAGTTTATAAACAGAAACAGCCTTAGAAAACGAAAAATTCCAACACTATATAGCATGCCATGCTTGAATAGTGCTTAAAAAATGGTTAACATTTATACATAACATGAAAGCTATGTGTTAATTGCCTTTTCTAATGATATTATATATATAACATACATGTAGCATACTTTTTTTAAAAAAATTATTTATTTTTGGCTGCGTTGGGTCTTTGTTGCTGTGCGAGAGCTTCCTCTAGTTGTGGTGAGCAGGGGCTACTCTTCCTTGCAGTGTGCGGCCTTCTCATTGTGGTGACTTCTCTTGCTGCGGAGCACAGGCTCTAGGTACGTGGTCTTCAATAGTTGTGGCACACGGGCTCAGTAGTTGTGGCTTGTGGGCTCTAGAGCGCAGGCTCAGTAGTTGTGGTGCATGGGCTCAGTTGCTCCGTGGCATGTGAGATCTTCCCAGACCAGGGCTCGAGCCCGTGTACCCTGCGTTGGCAGGTGGATTCTTAACCCCTGTGCCACCAGGGAAGCCCACATGTAGCATACTTAAAAAAAAAACTCCCCTCTTTTACATTTTTATCAGAATAACAGATGCATGGCTTATATTACATGTTTTAAAAACGTATGGATGAGGTTATTATGTTATAATATATTCTATAGATGTAAATCACCATTGTAACAAATATAAGGCAACATTTTACAAACTATTAATTCAGAAGGAGTCACATTACATTAGAATAGTTAAAAAAAAGTTTTTTTGAATGAGGAGCACTTAAATGAGCCCCTAATAAATGGGGTAGATTTTTATAGATGGATGAACTGGAAGAAATGCAGTGGATATGACCATGTCATGGTCTAGATCTTCTGAGACAGTTTTTATTTCAAACCTGACCATGGTCCTGCAAGTATGGTCATAATTGCTAGAGCTGGTGCCCCACTTTGGGGTTTGAAATATGGTCAGTGTGGGCATGAACAAGTGCATGGAAATGGAATAGAGGATGCCTAAGCGATGAGTCAAGTGAATCAGTGCCTGGTCAGAGCACGGAATGGGGGTGGGTGGAACAGCAAGTATGCGTCATCTTCCATCATCCAATTGACAGCTATCTCTCCATGCTCTAAGGTCCTCCCCTATCCCCCACCCCCCTAGTAAACCAATATGACATCCTGACAGTCCCAGGGGAAGAAACATTTGCAACTGTTGGAAATGTGGTAGAACAAGAAACATGCAATCAGTACGTGCAATTGGCTGCATAGATTGTGAAACAATAGTCATGGTTTTATTTGTTCTGTGACAGTATAAAAATTTCAAATCTTTTATAAGATAGAAACTCTAGCCTAAGAGAGACCCTGAGCACCATTTCCCAGCAGTGTGCTGCCAGGTTACATTTTGCCATTCTCCTCTCCCCGGCGCCAACTCCCCAGCCCCATTTTCCAGCTGGTGTCTGCCCCTGGGGCACAGGACACAGGTTTTGGAGGGCAAAGCAGTTTGGTGAGGTTTTGCTCAAACACTGTAGGCTTTTTGTTTTCCTTCACTATTATAATGACAAGGCACTAGAAATAAGGTAGAAAAATGGAGGGTGGGACTCAGAGTAGGTAGAACTAAAAGCAGATTGGATTGTCAGGGTTTTGTTGTTGTTGCTTTTTGTTTTTTGTCTTTCCAGGCTATGAATAAAATGTTTATGAACAAACAGAAAGGTGCCTATGAAATACATGAAATATAAAAACATGAATCCATTCAGAGGAAGCATCTCAGAATGAGAAGAACATTTTATCGTTTTTAACTTTTCTTCGGTCTTGGGTCCAAAATTCATCCTAATCGTTGAAAATTGCTGTACTTTTTATACAATAGGAGTGTTTATGAGGAGCTACATAAAAATATGAATAGTAAGGCAAGGTTCATTGTTTTAGTGTCATTTTTCTTTTGTTGATTCTTACTTGAATCTCTTCATTTTACTGTTTTCACTTAAGAGTCTCGCTTTAATTAAGAAAATCCAGTGTCTGGCGACTACATGGTGAAATCACATGGCCAAAGAGATGGAACTGTGGGGCATAACAGAAGGATACTGATTCCTGTTATCCTCATTACACTAGAAAACACTACGCACTTAACTTTATTCATAAATATGAAGTTTTCTTCTTGATAGTGTATGTAATCTCACTTACACCTCCCTTTAAAATTGTCCAGGTTCCTATAGTCCTGCTAAGTCTGAAATGTTATCACTATATTCATACCAAATAAAGATCTGTAAAAGATAAAAGTAGCTTCTTTTCTTGTCTCCTGTCACTGCTGTTCCTTTCAGTTGACTCAGCTGTCAACTGTGGGCCAGAGCAGCTCTGAACACATGGTCACATAATTCATTAGCGTTTAGACAGGGCCTGCATCTCAGCCATTAACACATTCAAACATGTTTCTGAAAAATGGTTAAAAACCACCTTGTAGGGTTTGTGCTCATAGAAAGATCAACCTGTGGGGCACTAATAAACATAGCTTATATCTTACTAGATAAATATGCTTATTAAGTGTATTTAGTTTTTTGGATTTGGTACCCCCCCAAAAAAAAAAAATTGTCTTTAAGTTGGTGAGAAAGTCAGCTTAACCAAAGCAGAAGGGAGATGAGAAGCATTTAGGTTTAGGGGAATGATTTTACATTCTGGGTTTGGATGAATTGTAGAAGTCAGTGATTCTCCCAGTGATCTCTTCAAAATGACCGTGAAGCCAAATGATATGGAGAAAATGTTATGGCAATTGTGCTAGTTAAAATGATAGATGATATAAATATAACTGGTGAAGACAATATTTTAGTATAAATTCACGTAGCAACGTTTGGCCTAAACAAAAATGTCCATCGCTCCTTTTTAGATTCATCAAAGACAGCAATCTAGGCAATATATTTTGATTCATTACTAACTTTCTTCACAACTTCTTAAAAATTTGGTTAAATGAGTCACTGATTCAAAAACCTTTATTGAGTGCTGTTATCGTGGCAGCCCGTATTTACTGTGCTACTCCATCTTCTCGTTTTATAACTCTTCCTTTCCTCATTCTCTTCTTTCTTCTCTTCCTCCTTTTCCTTCTGTCTCTGAGACCTCTTAAATTTTCCTTAGATTTGTCTTGAATGTTTTCTTTAGTTTTTCTTCACCATATGGATGTGATATTTTCCCACAAAACTTGTTTTTTCCCCTGTTTCAACCCTCTTGGAAACGAATGTCCTTTGACTGAAAAAGTGGAAAATATCCACGAATTTTAAACATAAATATAAATTATGCAAATATATAATGATGTTGTTTCTTTAGCTGTTATGGAATGATGAACTTGGTCATTGATATATTTATCTGGTATGTGTCCTTGCTTTTCAGGGAACTTCTGTCCACGTTGAGAACCACCTTACATTCCTTACTCAATGGACTAACAAAGATAAAGCAGCCCAACTAAGAGTGAAATAATTTAAGCAACTGTGCAAATTTGCAAGAAAGCGTGGCCAACAGAAAGCCTTCATCCTCTGTATTTACATTGGTACCAATCTTAACGTCATGCTGTTAACTCAACATAAAGCTATGCTTTTTAAAACAATTCAAGGGCATCCAATTTATAACCAATCATGTTCCAGACTATAAAATATTTCAGTAACAATCCAAACTGGCATGTAAGTTAAAGCTCACTCTGGGCAGCTTAAATTTACATGATCAGCCTGGGACTGGCTCATCCCATCGCATAGGATCGCACGACCTCACAGTCAAGTGCAATTCACATCTCACGATTCTAGGAATCGATGGACATGGATACACAGTTATATTATTATTAAATCCAATTGCTTTGCAATTAACCTGATATGACACCTATACAAATGATTCAAATAAAGAGCCTCATGTTTCACAGGAGACAATCAATAAAGTGAAATCACAGCTACTGACAATGCCAGCAATTTGGCTTGTTACTATAGTATTATATTTTTCTCAGATAGAGGTTGCTGTTCCCCTGTTGAATCACAGCTACCATAACTTTCAACTACTGGCAATGCCCATGCCTCACAAAGGCATAACATTCAAATATGTTTGGACATTCCTAACCCATCTTTGCTGAGTCATGAAAAGTTACAATCAATCTGGGATGTACTAAATCATACATTTTCTTTCTTTGCTCCCAGAATGGAATTAGAGCTTCTTACCCCAGGAAAGGCTCCTTAATGGTGAAAAAGAAAATAGTTGCCTTTGTTGATAGATAGCATACGTTCTTAAGGGAAAAAAAAATCTTCCTCTTCCTCTTGCACAAATGTTTTGCGATTAGCTGTCTGAAAGCAAAACCAAATCATAATAGCATCTTTCCCAGTTATTATTGTTATTATTCTGTAGCTTAATAATCTACATTTTAATTAAGTAAAAGCACTTCATAGTTATAACCCTGATCTAAATCAACCTTTTGCAGAAATATTACAACCCTCTTCTTATTATCACCCTTTTTTGGCAGATTTTGTCAGTGTGTGTGTCTGCCAGACAACTGGGTGTAGAGAATCAACCTCTTGAGGGCAGAGACTGTGTACGTCCTTCTGAGATCTAACAGACGCATGCACAGACATTCCATAGGTGTTTGTTGACAGCCTATTTGAGTAGTGCCTTGTTAAGACCTCATAACTCCTTATTTTAAGTAGACTGAACTTGACCTTATGGAATATTTAGGACAGGCACTGACCAAAAAATATATTTCTTTTTCCATGTCTCTCTTTATATACTTGTTTTTAAACAGAGACCAGTCAGGTCAGGGTGTGTTTCCATGAGGTCATTTTCATCTCCTGAAATAGGGAGAATAGAACAGTAAGTATGGGAGATGTGTCTCTCTTTAAACAACCACCGCGGATGACTGAAAACAATGACTTATTTAATTCTCTAAGCAGAGTCTGTTCTCCATGAATCACACTGTATACATAATGGTGATGAAAATGTTCAGTTTGAAATTTCTCCCCGGCCAGGGAGGAAACCATGGGGGTGAATCATGGTTTTAGTGATGACTGTCCTGAGGAAGCTAAATTGGGAAGCCACAGGTTAAAAAAGGAGTGGGGAGGGAATCCTTAATCCGAGAAGGCAACTGACGCCCCCTTCCGCTGCTTACACCCAGGCAAGAATCTTCAGAAGAAGAGTTCCTGGAGAGAAACTCTGAAAGCAGAGGAAACCAAACACACTGTACATGTAGAGTTACCCGTGGACTGGGAAAAGACACAGGACTTCTCCTTGAGGGAAGGGAGATAAATGGCTGCCTGTTTGAGGAACACAACTGCATGCATTCACTCCTGTGAAAGAAATTCATTTAAGAGCAATTGGATTAGAAATGGAGATTTAGGGCTTCCCTGGTGGCACAGTGGTTAAGAATCCGCCTGCCAATGCAGGGAACTCAGGTTCAAGCCCTGATCCGGGAAGATCCCACATGCTGCGGAGCGCCTAAGCCCGTGCGCCACAACTACTGAGCCTGCGCGCTAGAGCCCGGGAACCACAACTACTGAGCCTGTGCGCCTAGAGCCCGTGCTCCACAACAAGAGAAGCCACAGCAATGAGAAGCCTGCGCACCTCAACGAACAGTAGCCCCTGCTCACCACAACTAGAGAAAGCTCTCGCGCAGCAACAAAGACCCAAAGAAGCCAAAAATAAATAAAAATAAAAATAAATAAATTTAAAAAAAGAAATGGAGATTTACACAGATGGGTTTAAAGAAGAGGAGCGTGTAAGAGACAGTCAAGATGTACATCAGTCATTTGCTGCAAAACTGTGAACAGTATTGGCGAATTAGGATACAATGTGAAGTGGAAAAATGGACCACTAACTTGTAATTAAACTATGATTGCACTTATGTTAAATGTGTGTATTATGGACAAAGACTGATCAGGAATCCAGAGAAATTAACATAGTTATTGTGTTAATGCAGTGACATTGTTTTTCACTGTTTCAATTGTGTGGGTGTGAATGTGATGGAGAGCCTGTGTATTGAGTCTGATAGTAAGACAGTAACACAAAGAATCAGTAAGTGGGTGTTTAAGTTTCACATGCCATGCCAGCTGTGAACTTAACCTCTCCGAGCCTCAGTGCTTTTATATAGAAAGTGGGAATAATAGCACCTGCCCTGCACTAACAGGGTAGTGAAAACACTCTGTAAATTGAAAGTGTCGTGGGAGATTGTGTGAGGGATTCAGAAGATCAGAGTACTGTATAGACCAGAGACTTAAAAAGTCCAGAACTCAAAAAGTTATCCCTAATCTCTTGTCTCAGCAGTCATGCGGGAGCTGGACAACATGTTATGTCATAATTGCACCATGTGCAAATAACGGTCACTTATCGGGCACCTACTAATTGTTTTGCTAACCAGGTTTCCCAATACCATTTGTAGAAGAATCCATTTTTCTTCCATTTGAAATGACTTGAAATGTTTCCTTTATCATATACCTAAGTTTATTTCTGAACTCTACTGTTTCTCTGCTTACTATTCTGTTTTAACTTTATAATTGTTGTAGCTTTGTAATAGTTTTAATTCGGTTGGGCAACTTTTTATAGTTTTTTAAAAATAGTATCCAGGGTAGAGTGGGAGCTATTAAGGAGGATAACCAAGCTTGGGCCCAAAGAAGTAAGTAAACAGCCCAAGGGTGCATGGCGGTATAGCACAGTCTTAGAAGAGACTTCGGAATCAGAGAAAGCTTAGTTCAAATCCTGGTTTATTACTTAACATCTGGGTGACCTAATATACATTACTTAATCTGTCTAGCCTTTTTCTTCATCTGTAAATGGAGGATACCACCACCTACCTTGGAGTGTTGCGCTGGGGATTCAATTACAAGTGAATTGAATTTCCCGAATACCGAATACCGTGGCTGGCAGGCAGCCCTCCTTTACATGCACTCCTGGTGGTGAGGAATGGCTTCCCTTTCTTAGATTTTTTTGCATCTGCAAAAAGGAGAAGAGCCAAGAATTATCACCACCTTCTACACAGCATTCTGAAGGCTGGTTTCACTGTACAGAGATATATGATAACTGTATAGTAAGGAAACAGGGCACTTAAACTGTACATATGTATTTGCTGCTCCCTGAATATGGTAAAGCAGGAGACACTGTGTGTCATATAATCCATAAAATGCACTCTCATTATGCGGCCAAGAACATGGGATGTCAAACAGGTAGGAATGCCAGGCAGTACGTTCCTGTCAGACCTTGAGGGAAGCGGAGAGCAGGGGGGAGGGGACATTGCTGAGACTGGATAGGGAACCTGGGAAAAATAACAGGGCCTCTCTCTTCTGCTCTGACAAGTTTAGATTTTAAGTGATTTGGGGGCAGAGATCATATCTATTACCTCGTTTTTTGGTAGTTTCTAGAAGATTATTGGATATTTACGACATTTGGTGATTAGAGTGAAGAGATGTCACATAGGGCCTCATAGTAACCCTCTGCCTCCGAGAGTGGCCAGGACGACTTTTGTGGGAAGCTGCTTTCTTCTCTCCCTTGGAAGAGACGGATGGAGTCTGATTATAATTAATTTTAATAAAGACCTGACATGATGTGCTAGAATCCTGGCCATTCAAATGAAGTAGAGCCAGCCAGCCAGCTTGGACAAAAATCATCTCAGTTCCCCCTCACTATTGGCTTTAGAACAAGTCAAGTCCCGTTAAAAAGAATTTATTTATTGAGTGATTTTTGTGCCTAGCACTATAAAAAGGTGTACAAAAGAAGGACCCTATCTGACATTCACTGTCTGAGTTGGACAGACAAGAAATATAATAAAATAATAGGCACCATCTGTTGAGCCCCTGACTTGCGCTATGCCGAGTGGTACGTTCAGTGTACATTATCTCTAACCCATGAATGCTTTCCACAAAGTGCCTGTTATGTGCCAGGCATTCTGGTTGCTGGGAACACCTCAGGCCTGAAGGAGGAGGAGGGCTCTGCCTTTGGGGAACCTACTTTCTAGTGCTTATAAGCAAGTGAGTATATAATATCATTTCACATTATGGTAAATGCTATGAAGAACAGCAAATCAGGGTAAAGGAACAGAGAGGGATTCAGGTGTATGCAGGGGATATTGTAGGGCAGGCCTCTCTGAGGATATCATCCGGAGGGGTGGACTGAGCTATGCCAGCCAGGAGGACAGGTGTCCCAGGCAGGGAGAACAGCAAGTGTACAGGCGCCTGGGAGAGATGAGTGTGGCATGTACACCTGAGGCCCAGCGTGGCTGGGATGGGCTGAAGGAGAAGCAGCAGGAGAGACAGGCAAACGATATGTATTTCAGGTTTCATTCTGAGAACATGGGAAGCTCTCAGGAAATTTTGGGCAGAGGAGTGCTACCTGGAAACAGACTCTGAGATGGAGCTCTGCAGGCAGGAGACTTACTGTCCCACGACTGTAAGAAGGTGAGAGAAGCAGGACTGGGTAGAGGCAGAACGTGTGTTCACTCAGCAGAAACCTCACTGGATCCTGCTGGAAGCTGTGGGGTTGGGATGACCCTCCAGAGTGTTCCCAGATTGAGGTGAAGGGCTAGACCTTGTAAGCGGGCATCAGTTGCTGTCTCCCGAGAAGGGTTACAAACTTTGGGTGAGGCAGCTCCCTTTGGGGGTGATGCTTGAAGACGTTTGCATCTGTGGGCCACAGCAGTCACCACACCAGCATCTGGGGCAATGACACCTCAGTCCTGAAGAGGGGATCTCGGTGGCACACCTCAGGGTCACTACAGATCTGTTCAAGTTTTAATTCTCATAACAATCCTCCAACTTAGGCATTTTTATATCCTTTCTGAGACTCAGGGAGTTTAAGAAACTTGTTCAAGGTCACACACCTAGAAGATGCTGGATTGGAACTTAAGGTCCTCTGAGTCTAAAGAACATAATTTTTAAAAATGTGGTAAAATATACATGACATAAAACTGATCATTTTAGCCATTTTTAAGTGTACAGTTCAGTGGCATTAAGTAAATTAATATTATATAACCATCACCACCATCCATCTCTAGAACTCCTTCCATCTTGCAAAACTGAAACTCTGTACCCATTAAACAATAACATACTATAAAAATACTAATATTAAACAATTACTCCCCATTTTTCTCTCTCTCCAGCCCCTGGAAACCATCCTTCTACTTTCTGTCTCTGTGAATTTGACTGTTCTAAGTACTTCATATAAGTGGAATCACACAATATTTGTCATTTTGTGGCTGGCTTATTTTACATAGCATAATGACTTCAAAGTTCATCCATGTTGTAATGTGTCAGAATTTCCTTATTTTTCTTTCAGTCTGAAAGCACTCCTTTCTATGTATCTACTACATTTTGTCTATCTGTTCTTCTGTTGATAGGCATATGTGTTGCTTCCACTTCCTGGCTATTGTGAAGAATGCTAGGAACATTGGTATACAAATATCTGTTTGAATCCCTGCTTTCAGTTCTTTTGGGTATATACCCAGAGGTGGAATTGCTAGATCATACGGTAGTCCTATTTTTAATTTTCTGAGGAATTGCCATACTGTTTTCCACAGCGACTGCACCATTTTACACTCCCAACAGCACTGCGCAAGACTTCTAATTTCTCCACATCCTCGTCAACACTTTCCTTTCGTTTCTTTCTTTCCTTTCTTTCCCTTTCCTTTTCCTCCCTCCCTCCCTCCCTCTCTTTCTTTCTTTCTCTCTGATAATAGCCATCCTAATGGGTGTAAAGTGGTATCTCATTGTGGTTGAAGACCATGCACTTTGCATGCCATCATGCTGTCTCTCAGAAAGGAATCCAAGATTGCCAGCATGCATCCAATCCCACCATTCCATCTGTGGGTGGAAATGGTGGCAACACTAGGTTAAGACCCAAACTCAGTTAACTTCCCTGGATTAACAGTGAGCTACAGCAGACCACATTCTGAATATTCCCTAAGACACCTAAAGAACGATACAAAATTTGGCACTGTATAAGAGTTAATCTTTAAAGGTTTTGCTCAAGGACCCTAAAATAGTTTAGAAAACTATGCTCTGCTTTACATATTTAAAAATTGATATTTATAATTTTATCATAAATTTAAACAGGTGCAAAGAATATAATTTGTAGCATATCATAAATATTGACATTTTAGAATAAAATGGTTACATCACTGTTTTAAATGTATCCAAATGGAATCTAAATCCTGTAATAGTTTGTTATCCACCATCATCCATTTAAGAAATACACAAGTAAGCTTGTCTTTAGCAAGCAAAAATTAAATATAACTCCCTGTCTTGCCTCCACTTCTGCCATGCCTTCTATGTTTGAAATTTTATTTCCATTCTACTTCCCCTTCAAACTTTTATGCTAATGTAATATGTTTATGATTGAACATCTTTTACTGAGTATCCTATCATACTTTTATCTATCAAACATTTGTATAAAAGTTAAAATTTATGCACTTTAAAATTCCTGTAACCATAGGGTCTAGGTGATTTCTGGATTGAGTTATCATTACAATTACTAGTATTACACAATTGATCAAAACAACCTAAATGAATAGAACATTCTGATAAATGCTAATGTGAAAAGTAAAGTTTTACTGGAAGTTTGCACTTCTTAATAAGATAGGTGATGCTGTCCTTTTTTCAAACATTCTATGTAGTATGGATAAATTTTACTCATTGTTAGAATAACAAAGTGTTTAGCAACCATTCTATTTTTCATTTTTTAGAGATGAAGAATCCTTGTTTGGTTTTGTTTTTTTTGGAAGTACGCGGGCCTCTCACTGCTGTGGCCTCTCCCGTTGCAGAGCACAGGCTCCGGACGCGCAGGCTCAGCGGCCATGGCTCACGGGCCCAGCCGCTCTGCGGCATGTGGATCTTCCTGGACCGGGGCACAAAGCCACGTTCCCTGCATCGGCAGGCGGACTCTCAACCACTGCGCCACCAGGGAAGCCCATGTTCTTAAAAATAAAGAGATGGGAATGGAGTTTTGTTATAAAAGTGTCCTTCAATTTTTGAAACTCCTGACTTATTTGCCCCCAATCACATGGTAATCCATTATCAAATGATAGTTCTAATGACCTGACGACTTCACCATTTTTTTCCCTCAGTTTTGAAAGCAAAACTGACTGACTTGCAAGGAATTTGTTATCCAGTCTCTTATGGGTCGAGTTGTGTGCCCACCAAAGTTCATATGAAATCCTAACCACTGGTACCTCCAAATGTGGTCGTGTTTGGAAATAATGTTGTGGCAGATATAATCAGTTAAGAAGAGGTCATTAGAGTGGACCCTAATCCACTATGACTGGTGTCCTTATAAAAAGGGGAAATTTGGACACAGAGACAGACACTCACAGACGCAGGAGGATGTAAAGGCACTGGGAGAAGCCGGCCATCCACCAGCCAAGTAGAGAGACCTGGAACAGAACCTTCCCTCACAGCACTCAGAAGGAAGGAACCCTGCCCACACCTAGATTTTGGACTTCTAGTGTCCAGAACTGCGAGGCAATACATTTCTGCGGTTCATGCCACCGGTTTGTGGTAGTTACAGCAATGCTAACAAACTGGTACACAGTTCCTAGAGCCATTCACCTCCCCCACACTTACACTAACACCAACATTTTCATTTTTTCCTTTATTTGGTGCCAGGGCGGGGGGTGGGCTGTGTTAAACTCCAGAGCAATGAACCCTAGAAAGATTGGGAAGAGTGAGAGGGGCACCTTTCTTTTGTAAAGTGAGGGGAGGGCCACTGCAAAAGGGGGGCAGGGATATTTAATAAAGAGCAGATACTGAATTCAAGATCTGTATGTTGCTTTCCTTCAAAATATTCTTGTCCACATGCTCCTTTGGAAAGCCTTACTCAGCCCCAGAGGAGTAAGAGTACCTACTTTGAAGATGACTGTGCTGAACTGTAGAAAGCTTACTGAAATTCAGGGATGTGAAAAAACTTTTGTCAGCCGGAGGTGCTGATGACATTTTCATGGAGGTTATGACATCTGCTGGCCTTGTGTGTAGGATTTTGATTTGTGGCAAGGAGAAGGAAGGCATACTAGCCAGAGTGGAAGCAACTTGGGAATGGACTTCTGACTAAACTAACGACTCAGTAGGGTGTGCCTACAGAGGACCTGCACTTATGGGTCTAGGAGCTTGTACTTAGGCAGTGGAGACTTATGGGTCTAGGAGCTTGTACTTAGGCAGTGGAGACTTTTGCGTGAGCGAGTGACATGATGAAAGTGATGCTTAGGAAGATTAGTTGGGCGTCAATACGGAGGATGGGAGGGTGTCTGCAGAACTAGGAGGTAGGAAGCAATCCAAGGGTGTGGTCAATAATGAGTGGATCAGTGTAACGGCTTTGGAAATGGAGAGGCGGCTGTTTGCTGGTTGTGATGGACATAGAAATCACAGGCCTGTATTATAGTTAAACCTGTGCCATCTGCTCGATGATCTTTTCAGGTAGGCCGCCCAGTCCCAGAACTAACTCCCTGCCTTGGCTCCACTCCTGCCATGCCTTCTATGTTGGTGGAATACTTAAAGTCCAGAAAGACACCGTGCTTTTCAAGTTGGTCAAGTAGAGGTACAATAGGGGCAACATTTCCCTATTGTTGGGCTGATCCTTTCATTGTAAGGATGGAATGAGTAAATGTACGGGGAACCACTTGGTTTAATATAAAGCACTCTGCAAACGGAAAGACAGGACTCTTCATTACTCACTACTCTACTGTGGCACACTACGCTTTCTTAGAGCAAGTGAAGAGGTTTTCTGAGTGCCTCATTCAACGTTAGCCTTGAGTAACTGAAATCCAGGTAATAAAAGCTCCATTGTATGTTGCCTGAGAATTTCACTGGGCTTACATCCCTTTCCAAACTGGGAAGGTGCTACAGGACCCCCGGCTGAGCTCCCCCAGGGAGAAGAGCCACTCTTCACATTCCTTCTGGATCCTCTGAGGTGTCTGGCCTCGTGCCCCAAAACCCTCAGAGGACTGTTCATTTTCTGTCGGAATCGTGAGGCTCCCTGATTGTGCAGCAATGGAAAACGCTTCTCTCTGCTCTGAAAAGCAAGTATTTTTTATGGCCACATGCCCTCCTCACTCCCTGGTCTAAGCTGGGAAGCACGCGGGGCATCAGAGCGATCCAGACACACAACTTTCTCTTTTTCTCTCTTGCACTGGAGACCATGGTGTTTTTAAGACTCTGAGAGGATAAGAAACTGGGGGGGTGGGGGTGGGGGACTCGTCACTATCTTTATAGTCATTTCTCTAAATCACATTCAAATGAGTGACTCTATCTGTGACCCAGAGTCACTGGAAACTTTCGATGTTCCTAACCCCCAGAGGACTCTCTTGGCTATCATGGGAGAGGCATGACTTAGCGGCCATGTGGCTGCCGACTCTACTAGGACTTACCATTTGGCATTTCTTCCAAGGGTGGAAAGGAGATTATCAATAATATTTGAGTGAGTTTTCTTACCTCCATCGGCTCTATCTCTTATTTATGCATATCTTTATTTGAATGGCTTCAGTAAGAGCATATCCAATGGTAGAAAGACAACATGCAAGCGTCAACTGATCCCCTCGGCATAGATGCCTGCTCCCATTTCATAGATGGGGATGATAAGCCCTCCTGGTGAGATTACAAGAGCCCCTGTCATTTCATGTGTACTTTCCAGGTGCCAGGTACAGGGGCCAAGTGCTTTACACATTAACTCGTTCTCTCCATCAACCTATGGTGTGGGAATATTAACATCCACATTTTACAGAGGAAGAAATGGAAACCTAGAGAGGTTAACTAACTTTCCCAAGGTCACAAAACAAGTCAGTGGCTGTGTCAGTCAGCATGAGTTAAACTAGGCTTTGTGACAAACAGCCCTCAAATCTTAGTGACTGACAACAACAAAGGTTTATCCTCACTCATGCTCCAAGTCTATGGAGGGGCGGGAGGCTCTGCTTCTCCTCACTCTGGAATCGGGGCAGACAGAGAAGCCCCTCCTTGGGAGTTGCTGGTTATCATGGCAGACAGAAGAAGAGAACATGGCAAAGTGCTCACTGGTGACACATGTTCCTTCTGTTCACTTTGTTGGCCAGAGTCTGTCACATGGCCACTCCTAACTGCAAATAGACAGGGAAGTACAGTCTTACCATCTGGGAGGGAAAGGAGGAATATTTGTGGGCAGAGGGAGCATCTGAGAAGAAAAATATTTTCTTAAGCCTGTGCCCTTTACCCTTTCATGAACGCTTCCACTCACTGAGCACCTCCTGGGGGCCAGGCATTACAGATACTATTTTCAGTCCTCACCACAACACTATTAGGGAGATATTATCTTCACTTCATAGTTCAAGGCCCAAAAAAGTCTTGAAGTAGCTTGAGTCAGACGGCACAGGGAAAAAAAGGCGCCTTGTGCAGCATTCAGGTCAGCCTGACTCCAAAGACATCCATGAGGATTCCCAATACCATGGATGTCACTTTAGTTTCACCAGAAAAAAGCCATATACATTTTTAAAAGATTAAAATTTTAATTAATCATGTATTTATTTTCTAATTAAAAAGGTAATAATTGCTCATTGTTAAGATTCAGACAATGCTTACAGTTTTGAAGAAAGTGAAAAATGACTAATAATCAAACATTAGAGGGAACCCTGCTAACATTTTAGACATGCCCTTCCAGAGGTGCTGACTTATAATTTGCTTCTTCACATAACAATGTATTGCGAACATCTTTCCAATAAATATACTTCATTTTTAATGGCTGCATAATATTCTATTGACTGTACCACAATTTAGTTAGAATTCCCTAATGATTTACAATACAAATGATAAACAACATTTATCTTGTTTTCAGTTCCATTTCTTTCTGAATAGTGATGTCTAATAGCTTTCACTTTTTTTCTTAACCAATTCATGCCTTCACTGATGAGAAACACTGTAATGGTCAAAAATCATTAATCAAAACCTTTCTCTCCCTCTTCCATAGGGACTCCCCTCAAATGCTATTTTTAAAAAAATTTTTTTCCCCCTAGAGTCTCAAGCCAGGGGTTTTCCTTGGCATTTCTTTTTGTTTTCATATAATTTTTCTGAAATGCCCACATAAACTGCTTTCCTTATCTTTCTCCCACCCTCCCCCCTCCTTCCTTCTTTTTCTCCCTCTCTCCCTCCCTCCTTCCTTCCTGTATATCCATACTCCTTATTTTATTTTACATTTGCATGTCCCTAGTCTAGATCCCTTAAATAAAATGTCTATGCCCACTGTTCCCTCTACAGTGAGGCATTCCGCGCTTTCCAGCTCTAGCCGTGGTGCTCCCTTTTCTATGCCTCCAAGTTCCCCCGTTCAGATCCACCACATCCCCACCCACTGCACGGCCCTCCTGTGCTGGTGGAGCTCTCTCGTCCTGGAATGGTCTCTACTGTCATCTGTGGTTGGTCTTCAGAGTCCAGCTCAAACGCCTCTCTTTCAGGAAGCCTTCTCTGGCCCCTGTCCTGAGTCAAAATTAGTTGCTCCTTCCTCTGTGCGTCGCAGCGCTTTACCGTTACCTCCACTATGCACTTATTCAGGAAAACATTTACTCAGCGGCAGTGGTATGCTCTGGAGTGCTGGGGCTGATACACAGAACTAGCCTTGGCATCCACTCTAGGAGTCTTCCGCCCCTGGGGAGGTGGATGGGTAAACACATCGTCTCAGCCCCTTGCGGTGAATGCAGAAGTGGGGGTAGGTGCGAGGCGCCACGGGAATAACAGGGCCCTGCCGGCACTGGTGGCCTTTTATTTGCTGCATGTTCTGCCTTAATAAAAGTCAAGATCCTGAGGAAAGGGACCCATTTTCAAATTCGCCTTTGGTCCGGCCAAATTTGTTGATGGAAAGAGCCTGAGGTGCGTGACCTTAAAGAACCAGTGTCACAGGTGTGCTCAGGCGAAGGGGCCAGTGTTGGTGGTCACCGGGCGCAGGTCCAAGCCCATTACCCATACTCCCCGGAATCAGTGTACTTTCCACATCTTTTTTTCTCCCTGAAATGGACGCACATTCCCCTCCGGATTTAGAATAGAAGTAATGGCTCTTCCACGAAAGCCTGGAAAATATGATTTTTCCAGAAATGGTTTGGGTCGGTTATAGATCTTTGGCTCCTGGCAACTGTAGGACGGGCTGCGCCCTCGCTGGGTGTGTTTGCTCCGAGACCGACCGGGACCCCGCTCGCCCCGCACCTCGGCCCGCAGGCCACGTGCGCTATCCCGGAGAAGAGACTCCTCGCGCCGCGCGCCTGGGAGCCGGCGCCTCTTCTCCGGCTCTTCCTGCCACCCCGCGCCGCCCCCACCTCAGCGGCGGCCGCGCCGCC
>NW_020173666.1:10817492-10842099 GCF_003031525.2 Neophocaena asiaeorientalis asiaeorientalis | reverse complement strand
GTGCCTCAGAAATAAGCCTCGAATGTCCTTTGCCGAGCGGGCGGGAGGGCATCGAGCGCTGGGCCCGAGCGGGCCATTTTCAGGGCGCGTCTCCGGAGCCGCTGAAAGTCTTGTTTTCTCCCCAAAGTGGAAGGTGTGGGGGGCAGGGGCGGGCAAGGGGCCGCTTCCAACTGCTACACACGCTCGAATAGTTGTCAGTAAAATCGAACTGACGTCAGCCCCGGGGAAAAAGATAGGTCTCTTTTGTTCTCATGTTCTCCCCCCCCTCCCCTGCGATCAAAGGCAAAAAACATTTTTTGGAGGTGGGGGGAGAGACAAAAAGGAGAAAAAATTGCAAGGCAAAGAGATAGCTTCCATTAGAGCTCCAGCCCGGGCGAAGGGAATGTTTAATGAATGCATCAAGCCTTTTGATCACCCTCGCTTGGTTGGGTTCAGTAGTGCCGGAAGGTTAGTTGCATATCCTGTGGCTGATCTGAAATTCGATCAGCAGAGGGGGCACAGAAAAGAAAAGCATTTTAATGGGAATCAATAGAGGATCATAGGTCCTGGAAGGAAATACGTGTTGATTAAAAATGCCACAAGATTAAAAAATGTTCACGACTGGTTTAAAAAAAGAGAGAAAGAGGAAGAGAGAGAGAGAGGAGAGGGGGAGGAGGGGAAAAACCCTTAGCAATCTATTTTCTGTGTGTGCTGCTGCCAGAGAGGCAGTCAGCGGACCAACAGTTTGTGTAATGCTTCAAGCTGCAGCAGGCAAATTTAAAGCTGTATGCGCAGAACAACATAATAAATGCTTACTGAAAATGCATTTCTATTTCTAAGCGGGGTTCACTCATGCATTATACAAAACACCTAGGGCTGCAGTAGCGAGACACAAGGGGACAAATAAGGTGTGCTGTGACACAAGTTCTTAAAACTAAACTCTTGGGCTTTTAACAGTTGAGAGATAGAGCATATACACTTTTTTTTTTCTTTCTTCAGCTGAAACTAAATAGCTTTGGAAGTTACCACAGACTTAAATTGTCTGAAACTTAAAAAAAAGTTGTAATATAAAAAATTTCTGATATCTGTGAATGTGAAGAGAAGGGTAGAGTGGGGAGTGAACAGTGGTAGATAGCATATTGATTGGGTTGCAGAGTGGAAAATTATTGCCCTGTAGGTAGAGAAAGTGATCAACAATGTGATAAAAACGGTTGAGGGTTATATGGCTATTTACCTACTACAGTGGGAAAGGGAGAAAGGCCTTTTAAACCCACTCTTTAACACAAAAAACACAAGTATACACCCTGTCTGCATGGCGTCTTGGAGAGGAATCAATAGCGTTTAAATGTAGACACATTTAACAAGCAAAGTTCCTTCATTATTGTGAGGGAATTCAGCTGGCAGTGGACCCTTCCTTTCCATGGTCTCTTGAAGGCTCCTCAACTGGCTGGGCATTCCAGTCTTTGCCCCTTTCCCCTGTCTTCCTTGTTTTCACCTTTTCTTTTAGTCTCTCTAAAGAACATAAAAAGGAGCAAGGAGGGTTTTCAGGGCAATTTCCCTCGGGTATTCCCAATATTTAATTGCAGCAGTTTGGATAGAGCAGGATCTGTCAAAATTGAGACTTCTTTGTTCAGCAACAGCTCCTCTTACCTCAATGATTTCTAGCTCCACGAGATTATAAAATCCTCTGAGGAAGAGGGTTTATCTCCTTTCTCATTCATATTCCCAACAGTGTCCCTGAGAACAAAACCTCGCACCTAGGAACCAGTAGAGAGAGCTGAGTGAGACTTAACAGTAGCAGATCCCACACTGATCACGCTCTGAAATCCATTCAAAAAGGAAGATTATTGCTGAGTTAAGTCCAGACAAGTCACTTAGCTTCTCTGAGCTTCCAGTTCCTCATCTGTAAGATACGGGATGCTTGTATCTACCCATCAGGGCTTTTGTGAATGAAATAATATATGTAAAGCACGCTGTGAGATATTTATATAAATGTTTTCCTTCTCCAAAGATGCCCCCACCCAGGAGCCATGCCTCCTTTATTCAAACTCTTGTGTAGTCTCTGAGGTGAAGTGACACTCTATGACTTCCAAGGCTAGATCATAAGAATCTTGCTGCTTCTATACCTGGGTCTCTTGGAATGCTCCTTCCTGGGACACTCTCAGAACCCAGCTGTATCCTTCAAGAAGCATGTGGAGGCCAGGTCACCTGTAGTGCTCAGCTTGATAACATGGAATTGCTCCCAGCAATGAGCTCCCAGACAACAGATAACCTCAACTGCCCGCCAAGTGAATTAGCCATCTTGGAAGTCCAGTCCTGTTGAACCTTCTGACTACTTCAGCCCCAGCTGCTTTCTCACTGTAATTGGATGAAAGACCTGAAGCAAAGAGTACCCAGCTGAGCCCAGTCAACCCACAGAACCATGAGAGATAATAAATAAGTGTATAAAATGAGCAAATGATAGTTTTTATTAATATCTTAATTTTATGGTAGGTACTAAATCAGCCTGTTGTTATAATAAACATAAATGAAAGAAGCTAGCAGCTTGACAGTCTCTTCCTTGCCCCCTTCCTTCTGTCCCTGGGTTATTTTTCACCACCCACAATATCATGTTAGCCCTTATTCCTCAAGGCTATTAAGCTGGGTACTGGCAACATAAAGACACAGAATTTTGTAAGCCCTTTCTGGGGGCTTAGAGTCCAATTGGGAAGAGAAGATGCTGTTTCCAAGAAGGAGAAGCCACTTATGCAGTGCTAGGTCCTGGCATAGCAATGAGTGTTGAACCATCTGTTGTTAAATGAAAATATTGTTTATTTTCTATAACATGCACTTAGGAGGGGGGAAGCTATCTAGGGTTTGAGCTGAGCTGGCCTTTGCTCGTAGGGATTTTTTTTTTTTTTTTCTTTCAGCTTCTTTCTGGTGCAGTTCTATCTTTCCTGGGATTTTCAAAATGCTAAGAGTTCAGGAGGACAAATATTTTCCAATTTAGGAGGCCCCAAAATGAGCAGATCTGGGGTCCTATTTTATTTTAGTATTTATAATGCTGAATGTTCACTTGGGAATATACACCCTCCCATGTGTGATACAGTCAGTGCCCTTGGCTGTTGGTTGAGTAAGCAATGGCTTTCGTGTGGAAGGAACAGAGCTTGGGCATGGCCCCCTTTTCTCTGAAACTTGCCGCACCTACCATGGGCTTCATTTCCCAGGGCTGCAGTGGTCAGCAGACGCTTCTCTTCCATTGCAGTTAATTCCACCCAAGAAGGGTATGAGGGAAGGAGAGGTGTGGGCAAGAAGTCAATTCAGGCTCACAAATCAGTAAAGTACAACTTAATTTGTACTTATAATGTTTCTGTGTTTTTTCTTAACTTACTATAAAATGTTTAAATAGATTAAAAATTAAAAAAAATTTTTTTTTGATCTGGTTGATATACGTATGTATACATACACATAATGAGTCTGGTGAAAAACATTTTTCAGGAGTAAACAGGTCAGCCACTACTCTTCACAGCTCTTCACAGTTCCTTCAGATGTTTTATTCTGAATGCAAGAGTTAACAACAACCTGCTGGAATGGAAACTGCTTTCTGAAATGCAAAGTTGGAAAGTGTAATATCATCTCATAAGGTGCTGGCCAAAGTTGCATCCCATCCCTTGCTGCTATCTCTGGCTTGGTTTGCATCATCTCCATGGTAGCTTTTTGTACTTCATTCTCATCAGATGGCTGGGTCCCAAGATGAGTGTTCTTGGGGCTGAGGCTGGTTCTTGAAATGGGGCCCTTTTCATAAGCTTGAAAAGGGTGTACCATCCATTTAATTCTTCCTTCAATCCTTCCTTTCTTCTTCAATTCTTCCCTCCTCATTTATTCATTCAATAAACAAGTATCATCTGCCTACTGTGGGCCACACACTGTTTAGGGCCTGGGGATACAGAGGTGAGCCTTCCAACAGCTTCCAGGTTTGTTGGAAAGACCTGCAGGTAATCAGATAAATGTTGATGGGGAGACTGGAGTGATTATGAAAACTCCAAGAACAGTAGTCAGGGAATGGAGAAGGAAGGGGGAAGCCTCAGAGAGTCTGACCTAGAAAAATGTCTGGGGATCAGCCAGGTGAAGGCCAGGGCATGTGAAAATGTAGTAAGAAGGGAGATTGGACACTTTGCTGTACAGCAGAAATGAACATAACATTGTAAATCAACTATACTTCAATAAAATGAATTTAAAAAAAGAAGGGAGATTGGAATTGTAAGTCTTTGAAATGTTGGGTGGAGGTTACTAATTTTGCGCTGAGCTCTGTAAAGATACCTAGACACAGAAATGTTTAAGCTAGTCCTGACACTAAAAAAATTTAAATAGTGATAAATGTAGAATGTTATCACGTACTCACCTTTCAAGCTACGAGAGCTGTTTTTCAGACTAGGTGAACTCACGTTTCCTTACATCTTTCAGCAAAGGCTTCTCTTGAATGTGACTGACCCTTCTAAAGAGTTTCATCTGAAATAGTGGTAGTAGCTGCCATTTTTGAAAAGTGATCTTTTTCTTTTATGATTATTTTACCTTAATATCTTGTTGATGTTGATTATATTCTGTAATTCTAGTTGCTTACTTTTGTACCTACAGATATTCTGAGGTGTTTGTACTTATTTTGTAGTTATAGTATTTTAACTTCATTTTACATTTTCTTTTTATTATGGTGAAATATCTGTATAACATAAAATTTACCATTTTAACCATTTTTAAGTGTACAGTTCAGTGGCATTAAGTACATTCACATGGCTGGGCAATGATCACACCATCCATCTCCAGTAACTCCCTTTTCTCCCTTTCCTCCCTCCTCTGGAAACTATTTCGTCTCTGTGAATTTGACTACTCTAGGTACCCCATATAATCACTTTACATTTTAAGCTTTTTGGCAGAATGGCTGTCAGACTTGAAATGATGATGGAGAAAGATTTTACAAGATGAATTGCTGAAATTTTTAATACATTTAAGTGTTCTGCACACAGATTTTTAATTTTCTGTGTATGTGTAATTTATTCTGAAACTGACTATATCATTGTGTCTCATGTCATCATCCATGGGGTCGAATCTTTTAGCCTGATAAAGACTATTGAACAATTAGGATAGTACTATAAATTAAGTCATGAGATCGTATCTCATCTAATTTGATTGGATCTTGCTTCTGTATGTAAAATTAAGTATACTCCGGCTAAAACAATCTTATTCACTATTCCTCAGAACAACTTTGTTATTAACTCCCTTAATATATGAAAGAAGATGATTGATAGTACGATGTATTTTTATAATCACTTATTTTACACATTTCTGAATAGAGTAAAAATAACATTTTATTTCACCCACAAATATCTAAGAAATAACACTTTATATTCTAATGTATAAAAATGTCAATTTAAATAGTAAAATTGACTCTGAGAAATAAAGATAGGAAACTATAGCTTACATCAACTCAAACCTTTGTAAAAAATATATTACACAGTAAGATTAGAGACATACTCTTAGATTATAAATAATTTTATTGCCAAGCTATCCATATGAAAATTTAATTGATAAAAATTATATATTGCAATAAAAATAATCTCTATATAGCAAAATTTAAGCGTTTACAGCTTTTTGCTTTCAATATGATGTCACCTTGGCCAGGATGATTTAAAAAAGGCCTTTACTCTTAGAACTAATTTCTTTATAGGAATTCCAGTTCTTAAGCTGCAGTAAAGACAGAGGAACCTCATTAATTCTCACTTTGCTAGTCCACAAACCCTATAATTTCCACAGAAATTCCTCAGCAATATCATTTTACTTCACAGGAAACATTTTATAGCCAGGAGCTCTAGGCAAATCTCAAATCACTAAGAATTCATTACTTCTGCCAAATATACTACAGGCCATTCACTAGCTGACTATCATAAAGTATTATGACTCAACTACATTTATACACATAACCTAGTAATGCAGATATCATGATTTCAAATTCAGATGTAAAAAAATCATTTTGTGCATATATTCACATATTTCCATATATAAAAATATATATTATGTGGTAGACTGTTATAATAACAGCCCCTACTGAACTACACTTCCCTGTACTTGTGTCCTTTTGCTACTCCTTCAATCAAGATGTGGAGTACATTTCTCCATCCTTTGACTATGGGCTTGCCTTATGACTTGATTTGACCAATAGAATAAGGCAGAATTTACACTGAGTGCCTTCTGAGCCTAGGCTTCTAGAGGCTTTGTAGTCTCCACTTTTGCTCTCTTGTAATCCTGAGACTACCATGCTATGAATAAGCCCAGCATAAATGACTATGAGAGAGGCTCAGCTATCTCAGACATCTTGGCTGAGTACAGCTGGTCCATCAACTAATATGGTTGTATGAGTTGGCATAAAGGAGAGCAGGAGAAGATCTGCCTGGCCAACCCACAGAATCATGTAGAATAATAAATTGTTGTTTTGAACCACTAGGCTTTGGGTTGGTTTGTTGGATAGCAGTATGTAACTGATAAATTAGAATTTAGTACTGATTGGTGTGGCTAAAGGATTTCCTTGTAGTAGTAGTATACTACTCACTGTATGTCTTGGGTGACAGTAAAATTCCCATGGCTGTTTAAAGTTAAAACTAGGAAAACTTAAGAAGAAAGGGCCAAAGAAATACAGAGCGTTGCAGGGCCCAATTCAGCTGCTTGGGAACTGCTACTTTAATCTTAGAGACCTGTTACATCGCCAAATTAAGCAAAGCATTTACAGTTAAATTTACTTGAGATCAAATTCTAGCTCCAGCACTTATTAATTTTTTAAATTAATAAATTTTTCACAGAACTAGAACAAAAAATTGCACAATTTGTATGGAAACACAAAAGACCCCGAATAGCCAAAGCAATCTTGAGAAAGAAAAACAGAGCTGGAGGAATCAGGCTCCTTGACTTCAGACTATACTACAAAGCTACAGTCATCAAGACAGTATGGTACTGGCACAAAAACAGAAATATAGATCAATGAACAGGATAGAAAGCCCAGAGATAAACCCACGCACATATGGTCACCTTATTTTTGATAAAAGAGGCAAGAATATACAATGGAGAAAAGACAGCCTCTTCAATAATGGAATATTACTCAGCCACAAAAAGAAACGAAATTGAGTTATTGGTAGTGAGGTGGATGGACCTAGAATCTGCCATACAGAGTGAAGTAAGTCAGAAAGAGAAAAACGAATACTGTATGCTAACATACATATATGGAATCTTTAAAAAGGTTATGAAGAACCTAGGTAGAAACTAACGTAGCATTGTAAAGCAATTATACTCCAATAAAAATGTTTTTTTAAAAAATAAATTAATAAACTTTATTTTAGGCTTTCAAGACAACTGAGTGGAAAGTACAGAGATTTCCCATATATCCTTGTCCCCACTATCCACAGCTTCCCCTACTATCCAAACTTCACACCACAGTGGTACATTTGACCCAATCAATGAACCTATATTGACACACCATTATCACTCCAAGTCCATAGTTTACGTTAGGGTTCACTCTTGGTATTTTACATTCTATGGGTTTTGACTAATGAATAATGATACATATCCACCAGTATGATATAGTTTCGCTGCCCTAAAAATCTTTTGTGTTCCATACTACCTGTTCAACCTTTCCTCCCCATTACCACTCCTCTGGCAACCACTAATCTTTTTACTCTCTCCACAGTTTTGTTTTTCCAGAATGTTATATAGTTGGAATCACACAGTTATATAAATTCTTCAGATTGTTTCTTAATTTATTAATGTGCATTTCTTTTCATAGCTAGATGGCTTATTTCTTTTTAGTGCTGAATAATATTCCATTGTCAGATGTACCAGTTTATTTATCCATTCACTTACTAAAGGACATCTTGGTTATTTCCAAGTTTTGGCAATGTGTATAAAGCTGCTATAACTATCTGTATGTAGGTTTTTGTGAGAATATAAGTGTTCAGTTCATTTGGGTAAACAGCAAGGAGCATGATTATTAGATTATTATTAGAAGACAGGGTAAGACTATGTTTAGTTTTGTTAGAAACTGACAAACTGTCTTCCAAAGTGAATGTACCATCTTGCATTCCCACCAACATGGGCTCTACATTCTTGCCAGAATTTGGTGTTGTCAGTGTTTTGGATTTTAGCCATTCTAATAGGTGTGTAGTGGTATCTCATTTTTGTTTTAATTTACATTTTCCTGATGACACATGATGCGGACCATCTTTCATATCCTTCCTTGGCATCTGTATATCTTATTTGGTGAGGTATCTGTTCAGGTCTTTTGCCCATTTTTAAATTGGATTGTTCATTTTCTTCTTGTTGAATTTCAAGAGTTCTTTATTTTGAATCAGTCCTTCTATCATATGTGTCTTTTGCAAACATTTTCTCCCAGACTTTGGCCTGTCTTTTCATTCTCTTGACATTGTCTGTTACAGAGTGGAAATTTTTAATTTAACGAAGTTCAGCTTATTAATTATTTCTTTCCTGGATCCTGCCTTCGGTGTTACATCCAAAAAATTATTGCCATGCCCAAGGTCTTCTCTTCTGTTGGCTTCTGATAGTTTTATAATTTTTCATTTTACATTTAGATCTGTGCTCCACTTTGAGTTAACTTTTGTGAAGGGTGTAAAGTTTGTGTCTAGATTCGTTTTTTTTTTTGCAGGTGGATACCCAGTTTTTCCAGCACCATTTGTTGAAATAACTATCTTTGCTCTGTTGCATTGTCTTTGCTTTTTTGTCAAAGATTAGTTGACTATATTTATGTGGGCTAATTTCTGCACTCTCCCTTCTGTTCCATCAATCTATTTGTCTCCTTTTTGGCCAGTATCACAGTCTTGATTACTGTAAGTCTTGAAGTCAGATAGTGTCAGTCCTTTAACTTTGTTCTTCTCTTTCAATATTGTGTTGGCTATTTTGGATCTTTTACCTCTATATATAAATTTTAGAATGAATTTGTCACAAGATAAACTGCCAGATTCTAGATTGCCTTGAATCTATAGATCAAGTTGGGAAGAACTGTCTTGACAATATGGTCTTCCTCACGAACATGAATATCTCTCCATTTATTTAGCTCCTCTTTAATTCATCAGTTTTTGCAGTTTTCCTCATATAAATCTTATACATATTTTGTTAGACTTATACCTAAGTATTTCAGTTTTGAGGGGTGCTAATATAAGTGGTATTATGTTTTTAATTTTAAATTTCACTTGTTCATTATTGGTATATACGAAAGTGATTGGTTTTTGTGTATTGACCTTATATTTTGCAACACTGCTATAATCGCTTATTAGTCCAAGGAATTTTTTTGTTGATTCTTTAGGATTTTCTACATAGATGATCATGTCATCTGTGAACAAGGTCGGCTTTAATTCTTCATTCTCTGTTTGTATACCTTTTATTTCTTTCCTTGCCTCATTGCATTAGCTAGTATTTCCAGTATGATGTTGATAAGCAGTGGTGAGAGGGGACATCCTAACCTTATTTTGGTATTTGTTGGAAATCTTTGACTTTCTCACCATTAAGTATGATGTTAGCTGTATATTTTTTTTTGGTAGGTATTTTTATCCAGGTGAGGAAGTTCCCCTCTATTCTTGGCTTATGGAGAGTTTTTTTCATAAATAGGTGTTGGATTTTGTCAAGTGCTTTTCCTACATTTATTAATATGATCATGTGGTTTTTCTTTTTTAGCCAGTTGATGTGAATTATATTAATTGATTTTCAATTGACTGCATACTTCGGATTAATTCCACTTGGTTGTGCTTTTTTTTTTGGCAGTACGCGGGCCTCTCACTGTTATGGCCTCTCCCGTTGTGGAGCACAGGCTCTGGACGTGCCGGCTCAGCGGCCATGGCTCATGGGCCCAGCCGCTCCGCAGCATGTGGGATCTTCCCAGACCGGGGCACAAACCCGTGTCCCCTGCATTGGCAGGTAGATTCTTAACCACTGCACCACCAGGGAAGTCTTGGATTGTTGATTTTAGATCTTAGTGTCTAATGAGTTCAATCAGTGCTATAAGTTTCCCTCTAAGCTCTGCTTTCACTGCATCCCACACATTTTGATGTTATATTTTCATTTTCACTTAGTTCAGAATATTTTAAAATTTCTCTTGACATTTCTTTTTTGATGCATGTGTTGTTTCGTCATGTTGCTTAATCTTCATGCATTTTGGATTTTTCCACCTATCTTTTAAACAACTGACTTCTAGTTTAATTGCATGTGGTCTTAGAGCATACACTGTATGGTTTTTCTTCTTCTAAATTTGCTAGGGTGTGTTTTATGGCCCAGTATGTGGTCTGTCTGGTAAATGTTACACGTAAGCTTGAGCAGAACATGCAATCTGCTGTTGAATGATTAAGATAGTGTCAATTACACCCAGTTGATTGAAGGTGCTGTGGAGTTCAACTCTGTCCTTATTTTCTGCCTGCTGGATAGGTGTATTTCTGATAAAGAGGTGGTAATGTCTCCAGATATAAGAGTGAATTCATCTATTTCTCTTTGCAATTCTATCAGTTTTTGCCTCACATATATATTTTTTTAAGTTATTTTTATTTTTAATTTATTTTTGGCTGCGTTGGGTCTTTGTTGCCGTGCGTGGGCTTTCTCTAGTTGTGGTGAGCGGGGGCTACTCTTCATTACGGTGCGTGGGCTTCTCATTGTGGTGGCTTCTCTTGTTGTGGAGCATGGGCTCTAGGGTCTCAGGCTTCAGTAGTGTGGCACGCAGGCTCAGTATTTGTGGCTCGTGGGCTCTAGAGCACAGGCTCAGTAGTTGTGGTGCATGGGCTTAGTTGCTCCGTAGCATGTGGGATCTTCCCAGACCAGGGCTGGAACCTGTGTCCCCTGTATTGGCAGGCAGGTTCTTAACCACTGCACCACCAAGGAAGTCCTGCCTCACGTATTTTGACGCTCTGTTGTTAGATACATACACATTAAGGATTGTTATGTCTTCTTGGAAAATTGACTCCTTTATCATCATGTAATGCTCTTTTTATTTCTTTATTTAACTATAGTTGATTTATAATATTGTGTTAGTTTCATGTGTACATCTTCAGATTCCTTTCCATTATAGGTTATTACAAGATTTTGAATATAGTTCCATGTGCTCTACAGTAAATCCTATGTTATATATAGTGGTGTGTATCTATTACTCCCATACTTCTAATTTATCCCTCCTTCTCCCCGTTCCCCTTGGTAACTCTAAGTTGGTTTTCTACATCTGTGAGTCTGTTTCTGTTTTGAAAATACGTTGACTTTTTTTTTTAGATTCCACATGTAAGTGATATAATATTTGTTTTTCTTTGCCTGACTTACTTCACTTAGTATGATCATCTCTAGGTTCATCCATGTTGTTGCAAATGTGAATGTTTCATTATTTTTTATGGCCGAGTAATATTCCATTGTATATATATACATCACATCTTTATCTATTCATCTGTTGATGGACATTTAGGCTGTTTCTATGTCTTGGCTATTGTAAATAGTGTTGCTATAAACTTTGGGGTGCATGTTTCTTTTCGAATTAGTGTTTTCTCTGGATATATCCCCAGAAGTGGGATTGCTGGATCATATATGGCAACTCTATTTTTAGTGTTTAAGGAATCTCCATACTGTTTTCCATAGTGGCTGCACCAATTTACATTCCCACCAACAGTGTAGGACGGTTCCCTTTTCTCCACACCCTCTCCAGCATTTATTATTTGTAGACTTTTTGATGATGGCCATTCTGACTGGTGTGAGGTGATACCTCATTGTAGTTTTGATTTGCATGTGATGCTCTTCTTTATCCCTGATAACTTTCCTTGCTCTGAAGTCTGCTCTGTTTGAAATTAATATAGCTTCTATTTTCTTTTTATTGGTGTTGGCATGGTATACCTTTCCCCATTCATTTACTTTTTTTTTTTTTTTTTTTTTTTTTGCGGTACACGGGCCTCTCACTGCTGTCGCCTCTGCTGTTATGGAGCACAGGCTCTGGACGCGCAGGCTCAGCTGCCATGGCCCACAGGCCCAGCTGCACCGCGGCATGTGGGATCTTCCCGGACCGGGGCACGAACCCATGTCCCCTGCATTGGCAGGCGGACTCTCAACCACTGCGCCACCAGGGAAGCCCCCATTCATTTACTTTTATACTACATGTGTCTTTATATTTAAAGTGGGTTTTTTGTACACAAGATATATTTGGGTCTTGTTTTTTGATCCATTCTGACAATCTCTGTCTTTTAATTGGTATACATACCATTGACATTTAAAGTGATTATTGATATAGTTGGTTTTTTATCTACCATATTTGTTACTATCATCTATTTTTTCCCCTTGTTCTTTTGTTTCTTTATTTGACTTCCACAATTTTTGTCTTCTGTGGTTTTAATTGAGCATTTTATATGGTCCCATTTTTGCTTCTAAGCATAGCAATTATACTTCTTTTATAAAAAAATTTTTTTAGTGGTTTCTCTAAAGCTTGTTACATACAGTTACCACTAATCCAAGTCACTTTCAAATAACACTATACTGTTTCATGAGTAGTCCAAGTACCTCATAATAACAAAATATTCCTAAATCCTCCCTCCCATCTCTTATATCATTGCTGTCACTCATTTCATTTATTCATAAGCACACGTAATCTAGCACACTGTTCATTATTTTGAACAAACTGTTATTTGTCAGATTAATTACGAATAATAAAAAGTTTTTGTTTTACCTTTACTCATTCATTCTCCAGTGCTCTTCCTTTCTTTATATAGATCTGAATTTCTGACCTACATCATTTTCCTTCTCTTTGACAAACTTTTAAAAACAGTTCTTGCAAGGTGGGTCTACTGACAACAAATTTCCTCAATTCTTATTTGAGAAAGTATTTCTCCTTCACTTTTAAAGAAAAAATTCACAGATAATAGAATCTAGGCGGTAGGATTTTTTCTTAACACTTTAAATATTTCACTTCACTTCCTTCTTGCGTGCCTCGTTTCTGAGAAGTCAGATGTAATTCTTATCTTTACTCCTCTGGTGTTTTCTTCCTTGGGCTTCATTCAAAGTTTTTCTTTTTCTTTGATTTTTCCCAACTTTGAATATGATATACCTAGGTGTAGGTTTTTTGTTTTGGGGTGTGTGTTTCCATTTTTTCTGCTAGGGGTCGTTGAGATTCTTGGATCTGTGTTTTGGTGTCTGACATTAGTTTGGGGAAATTTTCAGTCATTATTGCTTCAAATATTGCTTCTGTTTCTTTCTCTTTCTCCTTCTGATGTTCCCATTATGCATATATTACACCTTTTGTAGTTGTCCCATGGTTTTTCGATATTCTGTTCTGTTTTTATTCATTTCTTTCTCTTTGCTTTTCAGTTTCTCTTGTCATACCCTCAAGCTCAGCTGTGTGCAGTCCAGTAATGAGCCCATCAATGGCATTCTTCATTTCTGTTACAGTGTTTTTGATCTCTAGCATTTCTTTTTGATTCTTTCTTAGAATTTCCATTTCTCTGCTTACATTACCTATCTGTCCTTTCATGTTGTCTACATTTTATGTTTAATCCCTTAGCATATTAATCACAGTTGTAAAAAACTCCTGGTCTGATAATTCCAACATTCTTATCAGACTCTGGGTCTGATGCTTGTTCAATCTCTTCAGTCTGTGCTTTTGCCTTTCAGTGTGCCCTGTAGTTTTTTGTTGAAAGGTGGACATGATGTACTGGGATAAAGGACTGTGGTAAATAGGCACTTAGTAATGTGGGGGGGACAGAAGAATTCTATAGTCTTATGATTAGGTCTCAGTTTTTTGGTGAATCTTTGTCCCTGGCCCATGAACTTCTCCAGTACACCTCAGGTTCTTTTCTTCCCCCTTAAGTGGGACAGGATGTCTATAGGAGGCTGGAGTTGGCTATTTCCCTTCCCCCAAGTGGTTTAGGTGCTGGTAAAGTAGAGTCTCCTGAGAGCAGGTCTTGTTAAGAATAGAATGCTCTGGTGTATTTCAAAATGGTTCTTTCTCTTCTTGCTGCTGGAAGCACAAGGGGATTTGTCTTTGATATTCATCACGAGGATCTAGTTCAGCTCCTGGAAGTAAAATTCAGAAATGTTCACCCTTATGACTGGGTCCTACTGGAGTTTTTAACTTTGAGATTTGTCCACACTGAGCTTCCAGCACTTCCTCAATTACAGCTCAGATTTTCCTGTCCTGGCTCTGGTTTTCATGGAGGTTTTTGCTCACGGGTGTTTGCTGCTGTAAGTTGTGAGTCTTGGTATTTGCTTGTCTGTCTCACCAATTTGGGGGGCAACAGTTTGCTGTGTAATCTCATTTCTTAGAAGAGGTGTTGATTTTTCATTTTAGCTTTTTAATTGTCAGAACAGAGTGGTGACTTTAAGTTACTTATATGCTGGACTGGAAACTGGAATTCTTCCTTACTAACTTTTGATCTTTGACAAATACCTTAATTGTTCTGGACCTCAGTCTCCTTTGTAAATGAAGATTATAATCCTCATGTGACATGGTTGTTGTGAGAATTAAATCAGGTAAGGTATGTAAATCTAGTATAGGTGGTTGACAATGGCAGCTGTGCTAGAGGTGACTCTTCTCTGAAGCACAGGCATTTCATTTGGGCAGGGCTGTGGGACTCGATGCTTGGCCCATGCTTTCTACTCAGTCCGTTTTACCATCATTATCATAGTCCATTGTTTCCTGGGTTATGGGGACGGGGTGGGGAGTTATGTTCCTCCTACAGCAAGAGTTGCTCCCCAAGCTAGTCTTTGTAGCATCAACTTCTATTAAACCACAGCCATGAGCCCCTCATCCTACTGTGGGCAGGAAGGCAAGAGCTCCTTCCCCTTGGACAAACAGTGGCAAAGCAACAAACAGTGACAAGGCAGCAGCAAATCATGGAAAAATTTATGGAGCATGGAAAAGACTCTTGAGTTTCCCATTGGTATTTAGCCACATTCTAAGACTCAGAGAACAATCACTGTCGGGCACATTATCTTTGAATACAAAGGACAACCAAGTGTAATAGTCTGCTGTTCAGCCCAACATTCTTGTTGGTTAACATTTTCAATTTTTTATTTTTCTCACTACTTGACAATATTATGATTTCTTCCTCCAGGGGATGAAACTGCAGGCCTCTGCCTATTTCCCTGCTTGGCTATTATCTGAGGTTCTATTATAAGCCTCTGGCAGAGTGCAGGCACATAAACCTTTTCTTTTTTGATGCTACATACATGGTCCTCAGTTTCCATTCATCTTTATTCCACTCAGGTCACAGATGATGCTGAGGACAGACCTTAAGATCTCGCTAATTTTGGGAATTAGGTTGAGGTTTCAGAGCTTGTGATTGTAGAGTCAAATCAGGTAGATTTGGCAAAGCTGTTCCTGCCAAGCAACCCTATTATCTGAATTAAAAAACATGGTGCCTGGTTCCAAGCTGTGTGCTCATTCCAAAAACTGGTATGTTTTCTGGCATCATTTAACTCTTAGGTCATCATAGTTTAAAGTACAGCTTTGCCGTCTCCTGTTAACACAGAGTAGTAAGACTCTATGTAGTTTTGGAAAAGCACTCTCAATACTATGGTATTTTATATTTGGAAAATGAAAAAAAAATCTGACTTTCCTCCTACACAAGCTAGGGAACAAGTAGGCAAGCAGATTCAGTGTCATATTAATATTTACATGATTTTTAAGTTAAAGCATCTTTCAAGATAAAAAACTCATTTACAAAATTACTGTTTTGTGTTTAGCCATGGTTTATTTTGCAACTTTAATGACCACTGAAGGAGTATGTGACTTTGTGCTTATCAGAGAGAGCATGGGTTAACGAAGGTTGGAAAGACTATGAAAGGTTTCAGTTTTATCATAAATTCACTGCTCATTTAAGGTGATTGGTACTCCACGTCTTCTTTGAGAGAGAAGCCAAGGGGCAGGGAGGTTCATTACACAGCACATTGAAAAACTCTGCTCTATAAATTGATTTGGACAAATTTCTGGAATCAAAGGGAATTGGAGGGAGCTGTGATGCTGTGGAGAGCACAGGGGAGTATGGGAGACCATTTGTGTTGCCCCTGGATCCAAGTGGCCCTGTAGGTAGGTGTTTAAGTAGTCACTGAAGGGGCACAGGTGGCCTGCCTGGTGCTCCTAAGTGGCAGTGACAGCTCATTCAGCTGCAGTGTGACCTTTGGGGGAATGTTTGCCACTCGCTCACTTGGGAGAACCCCTGACTTTGAGGCCACAGACTTATTGCCTGTAAAATAGGAGATTTGGATTGGATGATTTGTAAGGGCTCTTTCTATTCTAAAATACTATGATTTTATACACTTAAGCCCATTTGACCTAAAAGTGGAACTGAGAAACTTTAGGGTGTGTGCATGAGAGAGAAGTGGACTGTATTACAGATAATAAGAGAAGACACTCCTTTTACCTTATCTCTGCTTTTTTCCACAGTGCCTACTACATGGTCTGTCCTGAGAAGGAAAATTCAGAAAATTTAGTGGAGGAAACGACTAACATATGGAATAACCACATTATGATGCCATATATAATTCTGTGTGGAACAGAGCTGTAGAACAGAGTCAAGAGGAAAGGTGACATCTTTTGAGGGTTTTTTTTTTTTTAGTTTTATTTATAACCAATTAAAAAATTGAAGTATAATTAATTTACAATGTTGTGCTAGTTTCAGGTGTATAGCAAAGTGATTCAGTTTATATATATATATTCCTTTTCAGATTCTTCTCCATCATAGGTTATTACAGATATTGAATAGAGTTCCCTGTGCTACACAGTAGATCCTTGTTGTTTATCTATTTTATATATAGTACTGTGTCTATGTTAATCCCAAACTACTAATTTATCTCTCCCCCCACCATGCCCCACTGTCCCCTTTGGTAACCATAAGTTTGTTTTCTATGTGTGTGACTCTATTTCTGTTCTGTAAATAAGTTCATTTGTATCATTAAAAAAGTTCCACATATAAGTGATATCATATTAGATTTATCTTTCTCTGACTTATTAATATGATAATCTCTAGGTCCATCCATGTTGCTGAAAATGGCATTATTTTTTTATGGCTATTATTCCATTGTGTATATATATATGATATCTTCTTTATCCATTTATCTGTTGATGGACATTGAGATTGCTTCCACGTTTTGGCTATTGTAAATAGTGTTGCTATGAACACTGGGGTGCATGTTTCTTTTTGAATTAGAATTTTCTCTGGATACATGCCCAGGAGTGGGATTGCTGGATCATATAGCAACTCTATTTTTAGTGTTTAAGGAACATCCATACTGTTTTCCATAGTGGCTGCACCAGTTTACATTTCCACATACAGTGTAGGAGGGTTCTCTTTTCTCCACACCCTCTCAGCATCTGTTATTTGTAGACTTTTTAATGATGGTCATTCTAACTGGTGTGCGGTGATACCTCATTGTAGTTTGATTTGCATTTCTCTAATAATTAGCAATATTGAGCATCTTTTCATGTGCCTATTGGCCGTCTCTATATCTTCTTTGGAGAAATGTCTATTTAGGTCTTCTGCCCATTTTTTGATTGGGTAGTTTACATCTTTCACATTTTTGCGCAGATTTCACCTTGTCAATGACGCCTAGCCTGACCACCTTTTATTTCACCCTAACTCCCTCCTGCTTTCCCTGGCACGTCTCCTCACCCTCACCCAGCCCTCCTTTATTTCTTGTCTACTCTCTTTACGAATATATCCCTAGGGCCCAGAACAGTGCCTGATTTGTGAGTTGGGACAAAGTAGATATTTGTTGGATGAGTGAATAAGACAGACCAGCGAGGGAGCACATAAGGAGAGGCGGGACTTAGGGTGGCTTTGCAGTGAGGGTGTGAGGTGACCTATGAGAGGCAGGGCTGCCTTACATGGTGGGTACATGACTGTCTCTTGTGGGCATTGCTTGGCGAGATGAAGGTCCAGGGAAAATCCTAAAGACTTAGGGCCCTTCTTCCCCACGGACACGTTAAGCCTCTGTGGCCGTTTTGATCATAACTGAGCATTTTACTTTGGACTATCAGACATCACTGTATGGGTAAGTAATCTTGTGGTTTCCTTTCACTCCAGAGCGAGCCAGTGTTAGATGTGGTTCTCACACCCAGTCACCCAAACAGCTGCTCATGGCACATCATGGGGCCTTGCAGAGTGAAGTGAGGTTGGCGCTGAAGAGTTCCGAGGGATCATCCAATCTGGTGGTTGTTCCCCAATGTTGACTGCATGTTCCCCAATGTTGACTGCATGTTAAAAGCTCCCCTGGGGAGCTTTTAAAAAATACTGGGGCTTAGGCCTCCATCCCTCCCTGCAGATTCTAACTTAATTGGTCTGGGAAGGAGAGGCCTAGGCCCCATGGTTGGTTTGCAAGTTCCCCAGATGATTCTAATATGCAGCCAGCATCAGAGTCACCTGCCTCATTTTATTCATGAGGGAATACAGGCCCAAAGAAATCAGGCAACTTGTCTAAAAGTGACAGGCTGTTATTCCCTTTAGAAATTCATCAGAGGAGCTGCAGAAAATTTCTCTGGGTTGACAGTTTTCAGTTGGCCTGATTCTGTGGTGAATTAAATGAATTGAGGTTAGGTAATTAAGTCATAGATATGACCCAAATCTTAGAGAAGTGGAGGGAACTTATCTGGCTGATGAAGACTGGTGATGAAGGCTACAGGGGTGTGTACCATGGAAACCCACACTCCATGGAGACCACAAATACGTAACAAAGGGCTTTCTGATGAACCACGAATAAAGGGGTTGAAAATGATTGACATTGCAGGGTCACGGAAAGGAACTGTCCTGGCTTTGCTGTTTCGTGGAAAGCCTGAGTGGCAGAGCCCATTGTCGTGACATGCTCTGCTCCGGGTGTCCCAATAGTGTCAGGCTGGGGGTGCTTCTTCCTCTGCATGAGGGGCTTTTCTGAGTTTGGTCTTTCAGTAGGGGCCATACCATTGCATTAAAAAAGTCAAGGCTTCCTTTTTCTGCTGGTGCTCACAATCATACCAGGGAAAAGGAATGGACAAAACACCTTTGCTACCAATCCACTGTTCTCTGACAGATGCATCGTGGAAGAACGAGCTATCACTGCTCCCTAGGACAATTGAAGCTCCAACAGAGCCCCCTAACCCAGTCAGTGATGGTTAAAAAAATACTGACTCCAAGTGGCACACAAAATTAAAGGATAAAGGTCCTAGAGAACCCAGGGAGGTGGCAGAGGCCCCTTTCCAATGTTTTTTCCTTCCAGAGCTAATGAGACACCAAGGGATGGCTCTGACTTGAAGCCAGGCAGATGTGGCGCTGAGCATCTTTGTTCCTGCTTCTAGGGTTCTCTGCTTTTGCAGCTCCCGGGTCCCTTGGCTGTGCTGTGGGAAGGGACTGTGGGAGACCCCGTTGAAGGCAGCTGCCCAAGAGAGAACTGTGGTCAGTGGTTAGCCCCATCAATATTTCAGACCACCCGGAGGATACTGAGCAGTGGAGAAGATATACAAGAGGTTGTTTCTTGGGGAGGGGGATTCATGCAAGAGACATTTATCAAGTTCTTACTTTATACTCTGCTAAGCTTAGGGAGAAGGCAGTGGTTGTTTTAGATATAACCAGGAAAAAAAACAAAAGTAATGAGCTGGACAGGAGAGAATAAGTTCATGAATGTCTCACTTTCTGATTGTGGATATAATTATTGGGAAAAGGAAGTCTCATCTAAGAATTTGATCCAGCCCAAAGAACATATAAACTACAATTCTGTAGTTGTGTGTTCTTTGTGAAGTTAAGAGGGATGATTAGGGAAAGGTAATCGCTGTTTTGAAAGGACAATTGTAGGATACAATATCCCTGTTTTTATAGAACGTATAGCTCACTGGGGGAGACATACATGTACAATACACAAATTACACACACACACACACACACACACACATGCTCTTTCTCTCTTAAAGTACTGATAATTTCAAGAAAGAAAACTGAAGTAGGGAGGATATTTTAGGTAGGGTGGCTAGAGAACACTTTCTGAGGGTGTGAAATTTAAGCAGAGACTGAAGGAAGTACAGGATATGACTATAAGGAGTCTGGGAAGAGCACAAGGGGAAGGAAGAACAGCAATTACAAAGGCCGTAAGGAATGAATAGTTAGCATCTGGCGTTGATAAATACCATGCATGAGGTGAACAGTGCAATGGTCAGGTGGTCACCTCTGGCTAGGAGACCAAGGAGGAGTTGACGGAGGTGGTGGCAATATGGACTAGGCTTGTAGGATTCATAGGATTTCAACAGGCTAGATTCTAAGCAACACAAGGGAAGTGTAATGCCCTGATATGCACAAGGTCTTACACGTGAGAGATGTTCAGTAGTATCTGTGGAATAAGTGAACAGGTGGAGATGAGGCAGGCATGGCAGACAGAGGGAACGCTGTGAATGAAGATGTAGAGGTGGGAACGTGCAGGTCCTATTCAGGGAGTGGTAGTGTTTGGTTGGAATATTGGTTATGTAGAAGCCCTGCAAATGTCATGATGTGAAAAATGTAGGCTGAGGGCCTGTTAATAAAAGGCAAAAATATTAAATTCTGAAGCTTGCACTTTATTTTGTAGGCAAGTAGGAATCATGGGGGGTGTTCGAACAGTGAAACTGCACACACTGAAACAGCACATACATTAAGAAGAGTAGGCTGGATGGTTGGGAGAGAGAACGCAAGTGGAAGGCTGTTATATTTTCTCCAGTGATAACATGGATTTGAGCTTGGGTTGTGTTTCTAGTAATAGAAAGTTGAGACTGAAGTAAGACTTCTAGTATTTTGTCACCGATTAGATGTGGGAAGGGAAGAAGAAGGAATGTTCCAAGTCTGACTGACTGGGAAGATCATGGTATTACTGATAGGGCAACAGGAGGAAAAGTGATATTGCCTTGGTCACTTTGGGCTGCTATAACAAAATACCATGGACTAGGTGGTTTATAAACAACAGAGATTTAATTCTCACAGTTCTGGAATCTGGAAGTCCAAGATTAGGGTGCCAGCATGGTCAGGATCTGGTGAAAGCCCCCTTCCCCGCTGCTGAATGCCAGCTCCTTGTTGTAGCCTCACATGGTGGAAAGAAGGCAGCAGAGCTCTTTGGGGCCCTTATTATAAGGGCACTAATCCCATTCATGAAGGTTCTGCCCAAATGAGCTAATTACCTCCCGAGGCCCTACCTCCTAAAATCACCACATTGGGGGTCGGACTTCAACACATGAACTTTGGGGGGACAAAAACATTCAGTCCATAGCAGATACGGAATGATTTTGAGGTGGCAATGGTATATCCAGATGTTTGGTGTTTAGCTAACTGAAAAGCAGGGGTGATGCACAGAAGAAAAAATTGGGACCAGAAAGGCAAGTTTGGAGTCTCTATGTAGAGAAGATACAAATATTTGGAACTAATGAAGTAAGTGTTTTAGGAAAATGAAAAGAGGGACCAGGATAGAAACATAGGGATGCTCATATTTAGAGACTAGAAAGGACAACCTGGGATAGAGTTAAGGAGCAGAAACGTATGGTGCCAGGGATATCAAGAATTGGAAGTGTCAAGGATAGGTGGTCCATGGTGTTAAGGGCCGTAGTCCATAGTCAAGAATTTTGACAATTAGGAGTCACGGCAGACTTTTGGGAGATGTATCAGTTAATCATGAGCTACTGTAGCTGGGATATTTCTCAAGGGGAAACCAGCTGACCCTCATTCAAGGGGCTCTGGGCTGGTGAACCTGCTCAAATGATGATACAAGTCAGAATTGTCATGAGATCCAGTAGGTCATACATCTACTTCAGTTCCAGGGATACCAAGATCAATTAGTCAACACCAAAGATTTTGATGATTCAACTATTCTGATTACTGCTTTGGCTTTCTTGCCCATTATGGCAACCTGTCCAATCTTGTCTCTGTGATTAAGGCCCTTTTGTCACCTGGGACCCCTTAACCCCATTGAATTCGGTAGTTTGATGGCAGCAGTTCCCATTGTCATTCCTGGCCTGCAGAGGACCACCACAGAGCTCTTCCAGGCTGCCTGGGCGTTCCTCAGAAATTCATTTCTCACAGCCTTGGTGAAGGGTGGGCCCAGAACCTTCCCAGCAAGCACAGTTAGGGAGTGGGAGAACAGGTCTTACGAAATACATCTCCTCTACAATTCTGATCCCCTGTAGTCTCCTGATGTCTTCTTTTAAAGTTTACTAGTTCAGGCATTTCAACTCCATTCAGGCATTTGTTTCTACGTTTCAGGAAACCAATGACACAAACTTTTAGAGCCATTTCCAGCTGCTTGAATTAATACACTGAATCCAGAATCTCTGCTCAGTGCACACATATTAACAGATTTGGCCCAATCCAGTGGTTTCCTTCTACCCTGATCCAGTACCTGTAGGATTCATTCCTAAACACATTTCCCAGGAATGCTGATATAAGTTTACAAACTCTCTCAGTTCTTTTGGTGTGTATGGCACCTCCTAATGGGTCACACTTGGTACTTAGCTGTGGAGGCTGGTCAGGACGTGAGTCTGGTCAAGGAGCAATGAAAGGCATATGGGTAGGTCCTGGGGAGAATGGGCAATCTGCTGTGAGGCCACTGCCTCAGTGGAGACCATCGCAGGCTCCTCAGGCACAGCAAGAGCTCAGAAAGAGAAAACTCCAAGAAGGAAGGGCTGCTTCGACTGACAAATAAGGTTTGGCAGAAACTGGCTCAACTTTTCAGGGTCCCAATAAATGCCCTGATAGTATTTTCTTTTCTTTTTTATATTACCTTTCCTATTTATTTTCCCCTTCAAAAGACACTAAAAGTACAATCACCATCATGTGTTTCTATGTGTGTGTTGGCAGGAAAATGAGGGGTGAAATTCATAAAGTTAAAAAGGTTCCTCCAATTCAAAAAGTTTGAGAATCACAGTTTGAAGAGGGACCCATTTGATTAAGTAGTTCTTTTTACAAAAAATTTTTATTGTGGTAACACACACATAATTTAAATTTAACATAATTAACTTTAAATTTAACGTAATTAAAATTAAGAGATTTTATGATTTTCACATAAGAGATCCTGCAAGTTTTGTGGATTCCGTTTTCTTTATCATTCAGCAATTCTTAGGACTGGACTTCGGGGTTTTTTTGTTTGTTTTTTGCAGAAATCTTGGCTACAGGAGACAAGAGCTCCTTTTGGGCAGTCCTAGAAGCTTTGTCGTCCCTTCCACAGGCCTAAAACTTGGAATTAGAGTCCCCAAATTTACCATTTTCTTTTGCTAAGTTCTCCAGCAGTCTTAAAGCAACCAACTCCATTATACTCTTTATTTGCACCAAAATTATAGCAGTACCTACTCGATCACGCAAAGTCTTATTTTCTAGACACCTGATTAGACAATTGTTACAGGCAACAAATTAGTGACTATTTTGCCACGGCACATCACAGGCTACCAGACTCCTTTTTGCCACTGGCGACAGGGCCATTATTGGTGGGGGCCAGAAGTTGAGAAGAAAAATTGGATATGAGCAGGGGGAAGTGAGGACAAACTAAATCCACAAGGACAAACTGCAACCTGCATCTGTCTCTTACTACCTCCAACCCTTAAGAACGATACAGGTGACCTGCAGAAACTACTGTCCTTTGCCATGGACCTGTACACCCAGGACTCAGAAAAGCTGAAGCGGATCCCACAGGAGGAGAAGCTCTGGGCCCAAGCGCACCTCGTGCCAACACATTGAGCCAGCAGGCTCTGGGCCCCCGCAGACCCCCATCAGCACATCAGCCTGTGGCTTCACTCCCAACTCACAAATTTCATGCAGATCTCTCTGAGCGGCCGTCACCTGGCACCATGAAGGTTAGGAAATTTGGGGACTTGTGGTCCAACTTGGCTATGTTGTCACATTACAAAATTCCCACAGGAAAGCTACTGTTAGGGTGGGAGCTTTACAATATGCTGAAGAGTGAGCAGGAGGTGAGGAAGCAGGTAACAGCTGTAGTCGCACGTTTCAGTGCCTGTGGACACAGAAGGGAGAGCCAGAAGGTGTTTCCCAAACCTGCCCAATCACACAGCTTCCCATGCCTATCTCAGACCTGCTGGGTTGATATCTAGGGGTAAGTGCCTGGGAATCCGCATAATTAACAAGGGTCCAGGCGGCTCTTCTGGCTACAAGTTGTGTAAACCTTGTTACAGACAGGTGCATGGGTAAAAGGATTAAAAAAAAAAATCTGTATCTATTTTTGGCTACGTTGTGTCTTTGCTGCTGCGCACCGTCTTTCTCTAGTTGCAGTGAGCGGGACCTACTCTTCCTTGCCGTGCGTGGGCTTCTCACTGCGGTGGCTTCTCTTGTTGCGTAGCACGGGCTCTACGCGTGCAGGCTTCAGTAGTTGTGGTGCACGGGCTTAGGTGCTCCGCGGCATGTGGGATCTTCCCGGACCAGGGCTGGAACCCGTGTCCCCTGCATTGGCAGGCAAATTCTTAACCACTGCACCACCAGGGAAGTCCCTGGAAGGGTTAAACTTTTTTACTCATAAGCGAGAGAGAGGCATGGACATATATACACTACCACACGTAAGTTAGATAGCTAGTGGGAAGCAGCCGCATAGCACAGGGAGATCAACTCGGTGTTTTGTGACCGCCGGGAGGGGTGGGATAGGGAGGGTGGGAGGGAGGGAGACGCAA
>NW_020173666.1:10799255-10817482 GCF_003031525.2 Neophocaena asiaeorientalis asiaeorientalis | reverse complement strand
GGTGACCGCGGGGAGGGGTGGGATAGGGAGGGTGGGAGGGAGGGAGACGCAAGAGGGAAGAGATATGGGAACATATGTATAACTGATTCACTTTGTTATAAAACAGAAACTAACAAAAAAAAATTTTTTTACTCATAATTTATTTCATTTATTAGGATGAGAGAATACCACAGGTTTGTAAGCAGAGTAGAACAGAAGAAAGTGCAAGGGGGGATAATTGTTGATTCAAGGTGTTTGAGTAAGCAGGAGATGTTAACTTTGGAAAGGAGGAATAACATCTTTTGCTAAAAGAGAAGGAAAACACCCAAAGAGGGGAGATATAGCATACTGTCAAGATGAAGAGAGAACTGAAGGAGAGTCATGTAGGAGGGCCTTGAGCGTCTCAGTAAAGTGGGGAGCAAATGAGTCTGAGGGAACTAGATTCAGACCAGAGGGATAGGACTGGAGTCTTAAGGGATTGGTGAAGATGAAGCAGGAAGCTGAGAGTGCCTTTGTAAGGGGAAGTAGAACCAGCTGGGCTGGTTCTCATAGTCTGCAGTGGGCTCAGACTGGAGCAAAAATCTATGGAATATCCTGGCTGTTGGGTCTTAGCACAATTTTTGGAAATTGATTTCCTAGCCTTAACTTATATTTTATTTTTCCAAGCGGGGTTCACTAACTTTTCACACAAGCCTTATTTCTACCAAGAAATAAGCAGTAGCTAGGAGGCTGCTGCAGTTCTGCCCTATGTGACGGAAAACAATAGAAAAGAAACCAAGACAAAAACAGAAAGTGGGAGAATCTGTACGATTAAACACAGCCCTGCCTGAGAAGAATTACGGGTATTGGAAGGTCAGATAAAAGATACCAAATCCGCCAGGAAACTTCTTTACTAAACGCACAAATGGATGTTTTAAGACAGATCCATACTCAACTATTTTCCAATTCTCCCTTGACCAAATAATCTGACAATGGCTAATAGTGATGGTGCACTTGCTGCATGCCAGGTACCCTGCAGAACATGGAGCCAATTAGCACAATCATCTTCTGCCACCGGAAGCTCTCCCTAGGAGAGCACCGCTCCTCCCTCGGCCTCGGCACTGCCCAGGCCCTGCCTCCTCTCACAGCTCCGTCTCCCACTCCTGCCTGTTCAGCCTTGTTCACTGTTTATTAGACTTTCCAAAAACTGGATATGAAGAGCCGACACCGCGCACGTGACCTTCCTTAGGCTTCCTGAGTCTGGAGTGTACAGCGCCCTCTAGAGGGCGAGAACTGCGGGGGCCTCCCAGCTACCGCTTATTCTTTGGGTGGGTTTATCCAGGCATAATCAGTCTCTGATGGAAAAAACGGGGGAATGGCGGCGAGGGTAGAGAGAAGATGAGGGGATAATTTATCTTGGCATTTTTGTTTCCCAAAGCCAATACTCCGTTCCTGTGCTCCTCGGACAGGAGAGAGGATAGCAGTGACAATTTGTGGCTGCTCATATGTATGGAACCGCATGGGTATTCACACCACAGCTCACCTGTATGATGGAGATAAGAGAATTTTATTAGTTCGGAATTAATTTGGAATTAATGGTTTGTCTTAGTGATGAGTCCTCTTTTTTTTTTCCTGGAGGACAGGGAGGTTGTGAGGAATATTTTATGCATTGTAAAGCTGTCTACCCTGTGCTGAATTGAAAAAAATCTTAGAAACCAAGCTGTTGTAGAGTTCCCTTCTGCCAGAGGCGGGGAACATCCACGTGTGTAGTGCTTTTGATTAGATCTGCTGTTTTGCCCATGGCAGTTATCCATAAAAGTACTCTTTTCCTATATACATCATTCAAGCCTCCATACATGATGCAGTTGCTTCTTTCCTTTTTTTTTTTTCCCCCATCAAAGCCAAACGGTGGGTTTTTTTCCTTGGTAACATCTCCTTCCTTTTTGGCTCCATGCCTGGCTCTTCCCAAGGTGCTTGGAAAGAAAGAAAAAAAATTCAGAAATATTTCCTTTTGTTCTTGACTGATTCATGGGTAGAGGGAGAAAGGGATAGTTTTCAGTTTGAAACTTAGAACAGTGTGGAAACAGTTTTTAAAATGGTGTCCATGAATCCTTACTGCGTGGCACTGCCCCTTTGGTTGCAGGTGTTTTTTTTCTTTTTTATTATTCATCTTTGAATGCTCGGCACCTGGAACATAGTAGGTGTCTGGGACGTATAGAATGAAGAATGTTGAGATGCTAGATCCTATGTAGTCCTTAGGGACAATCACATGTATGCTAAGTACCTATTAATATATATGTGAATTGAACACAACACTTGTGGCTACACTTCTACTTTGAAAGCTTTATTCATGGTGTGCTGTGTCATCAATCAGTCTCAACTTTGCACAACCCCAAAGATAACTTATGTAGGAGCAGGAAAATCAAACCTGTGCTTTCTTAGTTATAACTTTGGTTTGAAAGCAGTTATTGACCTGTAGCATCTTATTATTTGTTTTTCTGTCCAACCATACATCCACAAGTCTAATATAGTCAAGTGGTAAGACAGGAATACAGGCAGAAATACGGTGCCTTTAATGTGAGTGATAAGAATCTGAGTTGGCATGAATCTCTGTGGCTGGGGTCCATTTCCAGCACTGGACAGAACCAAGTAGCAGCCTGGGGAGGAACACCGTTCAGCAAGATGGCTTAGCCAATATCATTATGTGCAAAAAGGATACGCTTTTACGTGTGTTTTATGAAATGAAGAAAATAAAAGGTGAAAAGAGAGGCTGGAGAAAACAAGTACCATCTTACACATTTCTTAAAAGGAAAATTCATTCTGTTCTCCCTGCCAGTGCAGACTTGCTGCCTTAAGAGGAAAAGTCCGTTAAAAGAACGTATTTGTGTATGGAACATGGTCATGCTCCTCTTGGCTTTCTGCTGCACGGTATCAATATACCAGCTGAGGAGAATCCATTTGCTTTCACTACAGCCTTCTACTGTGCACAAGGGCTGCAGCACATATATATTCTCTAATGTTGCCAGTGCCAAAGTACAGAGGAACCCAGAAGCAGGGGATTCAAAATGAGAGAATAGCCAAGTGTTTGTTGTAAGAAAAGAATATGTTACCTGGATACATCATTACATTTGAGCAATCGGTGATGGTGGTGGGAAAGCGTGGGAGCTCTGAGGCCATTTCATAGACAGATAACTTCCCACATGTTCCCCTAATTCTCCTTTCTCTCCTGCCCCAGTCTGTCCAACCATTGCGGCTTGACTAATATTATTAATCGCCTTCATGCTGCTCCCCCTCCTATTACTAATATGGTAACACTTCATTTATCCAGCATCATCAGGGATGAGCTGTTCCCCACTCTATTTTCCAGCTGACTGAACTTCACTTCGAGCACCCAAATTTAGTTTGTTTTTATCATTTTGAATAGCAATCTTTCTAAAATGTGTTAAACACCTGTTTTCGTGAATAGCTTCCACGAGCACGATGTAAGCTTATATCAGTGATTTGGGGGGCATTTATATATGCACCGCTTATGCTGTGCTATAAAATAGGGTGCCCCTAAGGCCCTTACAGGCCACTGTGCTCCCCAGGACTGCTCATTCTGAGTTAGTGCAAATTACTTTACCTTTTCACTTTTAACTTCCTTATCTGTAAAAGAGAGATCGCAGTGTCTCCCTTGTTGGCTGATGTGAGAATTAGATGAAATAATGTATGTGATGTTAGCATGGTGTGTGGCACACAGAAAGTGTTCAAAAATTTGAGCCATCCTTATTCTAAGTGAGGAATTACAGCAGTCATAACCACAACAATGGTGCAACAGAGATGAGATTGGCACATGTGCACAGAACACTTTAAAGACTTTGACATTTTCTCCAACACAAATCTAATATAGTTTACTCATGACTTGGCAGTGCTGTCCTAGCTGATCAGGGGAGGGTATAAATCCGTGGAAGCATGAGAATGGGGCAGCCTCTCTCCCTTCTCTTTTCAGAACCTTGCCCCAAACACTTGTCCATTTATCTTTTGCCAATTCAAGCTGATGTTCCTTAGGAAAGCTTCCTTTCTCTTTTGACCCAACCTGCATTATTAGCATCCTCTCAGCTTCATGTGCTGTTTGTCCTGTGGCAATTTCCATTTGTAGGCTGGCTGTTTTGTCAGGTGTTCTTAGAGGTGAATGTGGGCTTGGACCCATGGGCTTAATCAAGTCAAGGCATCTAAAAGCCCATCCAAACCACCCAGCATCTTTCTGGACATAATGGTCTGGGATGCATAGAATGAAAGATGAGGACAGATTTGTAATCCACCCATGTGGGAGGGGAGGCAGAGCCTAACATGAGCAGGGCTCCATGGGAGTGGAAGAGGAGTGGGCACTACGGCTCCTAGGGACAGCCCATCTCCATCCACATGATGGAGATCACGGTGGGCTTTATCCAGCCCTGCATTCACCTGCCATGTGCTGACTTTGACCTCTTGGAGGTGTCTGCTCCTTTCACTCAAGGTCCACTCTTCACTCCTGAGCCATTTCCTTAGACTATTGTCCTTGATGCACAATTGGTGGATGAAGTCGACTATCTACAGAAGTGAAGCTCCGTTTCTTAACTTCCAACTAGAAGCTGCATTTAGTCATCACTGGATCCTCTTTACATTCCATTCACTCCGCCAACAGCCAGGAGCAGAGGTCTGGCTTTGTTTCCAGCAAGCACCCTCCCCACCTGCCCGGGCTCCTCCCACTAACTGCCCTTCTGTTGCTGAGAGATGTCCTTGCTCTGCAGAGCAGAGGTGGTGACACACAGCAGCCCAGGGCAGGAGTCCTCTTGCATGACTCCTCTCCACATCTCTTAGGGATGTGGCCTTCTTGAGTTGCATCACTACTGCTTTGCAATGGGAAAATAACTATGAGAACAACGATTTTAACAATAAGAAAAGGCTTTCTTTCACATACTGTATTACATAATAAATGTGATCCTGAAAAGTATATAACTGAAATGGTATAAACAGAATCATGTTGATAGGGAGTTAGGCCAGTTGTTCACAGCCTCATTCAGATGGCAGTGTACCTGGAGGTCTTGATGCTCTTTCCAGCACAAACCCATGATAAAGAGACATATTCAGCAATATCATATGATCCAGGCACAATTTTACCAGCAGGAGGTATGGCTATGCCATATAAGTACAACATAAAATCACAAGCATAAAATCCTCAAAGAAGAGCAGGCTGTCAAATGTGACACAATTAGTTCTTTCTGATTCTTTAATGATTTTTGGTACATGTTTGCTTTGTTGTCAACTCTCCCTCAAGAGCAGATTAGTAGTACAAACATTAGATGTTTAAGAAAAATATAGAGTAGACAAAATTAAAACAGTTAAAATTATATTCACTAGTCTGTTTTTCTATGCATTGGGAATTATGCCATTAATTTTTTTTTCAGTTTTAGTGGCCAAACAGTTCAACTTATAGGCAGTGCTATGTAGCACCTTGATTTGGAAATTTCTCACTGCAAATAATCTTTTTGTAAACTGAAAATTAATTTTGTAATGCAAACCATAACCTCTGGTTTTTCAGTTTTGTAAATTTGAATGTATGTGTGTATATGTATGTGTGTGTGTGTGTATGTATATGTGTGTGTGTGTATGCTTCTCCCTTAATTCATAACATCAGAGAAGATAGTTACTTATAAAGTAACCACTAACCTCTGAGATATAGTTCAATTTATTTAGTTATAGCAGAATACCAATTTAAGAGACATAATACAATGTATAGTACAATGTGTATCCCAGAAAGCCACTAACTTCTCAAATTAGCATCACCTGGGGTATTTTAGGAAAAGAGCAGATTCCCAGGGCAAACATCAGGGTTGCTGAGTCAGAATCTTTGGGGTGAGGTCCAGGAATCTGCACTTTAAGCAATACTTCATGTGATTCTTACATAAACATTTGAGAACTACTGGTATAGTATTTGAGAGGGCAGCCTCTGGAGTCAAACTTTGCCTCTGTCATTTATTTGGCCTGTGGTAATTACTTGAGCCTTGGTTTCCTCTTCTGTAAAATGAGGAATAGTAGGAATATTTACCTCCTAGGATTGTTGTGAGGATGAAATGACATAATGTATTAAATCATTTATGCAGAGTGTTTAGCTCAAAACAAGGACTTAATTAATTTTATTTATGGCCCAGACTGTAATTCTTCGTAATACCGACTTAACTAAGACCTCTTTCAGTTATGCAGGTATTTTGGTGCTAACATGTAGCTGCACAATGTGCGCTATACATACACATATTCTTAGCTGTGTGTCAAGGTGTCCAGGCTATATGGTAAGACGGCCTCTGGAGGAACATTTGATTGGGACATTCTGCACTGGTCCACAGTGGCTAACTGGGTATAAACAGGTTCATGAGAACAGGGCTCTCGGCAGTCTACGATGGCTGTATCTAGGTGTTGGTTGAGCTCCCACAGTGGAGGGTCCTACTGACAAAGGATTGCAGTGTATTTGTTCTTGTGGTGTTTGATTCTGTAAACAGACAGTTTCAATGAAAGGCAGCAGCAAAGGGAGAAGAGAGTAAAATATTTTGGGTAAGGAGCTGGCAGCTCATGGGGGTAGATGCTGATAATGTCCCTCCCTCCCCCTTCCTTCTTCCTACCAAATCTCTACATTCCCTCTCCCTTTTAAAAGTAAGACAATTTTTTTTTTTTTTTTACAGCAAAGGATACACTTTCCCCCCCTTAAAATCTTCTCTAGGTACTTTTCTTAGGTATTCATTGCTTTAACCATTACATGGATCTCATCCCTTTACAAATACTCATTGGCGTTTAAAATTGAAATTTGTCCTTGATTCTAAATATTGTTTGTCTTCAAGAACAGGCCAAATGCTTGAGACAGCTACCACCTCATCTTGCCCAGTGTGATATTTACATTTACTTCCCCTCAAAACCACATCCTTTTTTGCCACTTCTCTTAAGGCAAACTGGTAACTATATTTTGATACTATTTACCAACCACCAGATAGATGCCCTGACAAATGATTACTGCAAATAGAAACTAACAATGGGCAAGGATTTTATTTCAGGTTCAGGCTCTTTAGACCCTTTGTCTCTAAACTCTTTTTTTGATTCTGTGCCTCTGTTTATTAAAAAGAATGTTGTGAGCACATGATGTACATGTATGTGATATACAGACATATATACACACACTTGTATGTAATTACATTATGCATATCAATAACATAAGCAAAAATACAAACCAAATGGGATGAAAAATATTAATACTTAAACATAAATTTATTTTATTTTATTTTAATGGTTGTGATGATTAATTTTGTATATCAACTTGATGAGACATGGAATACCCAGATACCTGGTTAAACATTATTTTGGGTGTGTCTGTGAAGGTGTTTCTGGATGAGATAAACATTTGAATTGGGTGGGAGAAATAGGGAGAGGTTGGTTAAATGGTACCAACTTTCAATTATAAGATGAATGTGTAGGCTGCATCAAAATTGTTGAGGCTGGAATAGAGCAAAAGGCCACGTAAAGGAGAATTTGCTCTCTCTGCCTGACTGATTGAGCTAGGACATTGGTCTTCTCCTGCCCTGAGACTGGGAGTTACACCAGTGACTCTCCTGGTTCTCAGGCCTTTAGACTTGGGCTGAAACTTATACACTGGTTTTCCTGGGTCTCTAGCTTGCAGATGGCAGGTCGTGGGACTTCTAAGCTTCTATAATTACATTAGCAAATTCCTTATAATAAAGCAAACAACAAATTCCATATGTATATCTATATATACATCTCCTATTGCTTCTATTTCTCTGGAGAACCTGGTCTAACATTTTAACATAATGGTATGTCATTTTTGCTCTAATTAAAATATCTCAAAATATCACTGGGGTAAAAGTTCATTGGCCTTGAGGAGTCTTATTTGCACCTGGACCTGATATAAATGGTGAGATTCTAGATTTTGAGTTCAGGCTGTGATATGATGAAACCTTGGGGGCACTTAAGAGGGAGTGAGCGTATTTTGCATGTAGGAGGGATAACAATTATTAGGAGTCAGAGGATGGACTACTATATAGTAGCCAGCCTCCAAAGTGGCCCCCAATGATCTCTGCCTCCTGGTATTCAAACCTGTTCAGTCCCCTCTTACAGCACACTGGGGTTGGTTTATGAGACCAGTAGAATATGGTGCAAGTGATGGTTGAGTGACTTCAGACGCTATGCCATAAGAGATTTTGCCACTTTTTTCTTGCTCTCTGAGACCACACAAGTGTTCAGGGAGTCAGCTGCTAAGTTGTGAGGAGACTCAAACATAACAGGGGTCCATATGGGGAGGAATTGAGACCTTCCCAACAGCCAGCACTCAGTAGCCAGCCAAGGGTGAGCCATCGAGGAAGAAGATCCTCAGCCCCAGTCAAGACTTCAGATGACTGTAGCCCTGGCCAACATCTCATGTAAGACCCTAAGCCAAAATCATCCAGGTAACTGCTCCCAAATTTCTGAACAAAGGAAACTGTATGAAATGTTAAATGTTTATTACTTTCTCATGTCACTAAGTTTTGGGGTGATTTGTTACACAGAAATAGATAACTAATACAGATTTGAATATTTTTCCAGACTGCTTTCCAGATATGATTAACTTTTCATCATTTTTGCCTTGTATGTGACTAGCAAATGTTCACACTAGGAGATGGGGAAGCGTTGGTTCTGCCATTTTCATGTTATTAATTTGTGTTTGGGTTATAGGTAATGTTTTCATTTTGAGGTTTCTTTGTAGAACTCTTTTAAGCTGCTTGCCTGTATCGTGGGTGTCACATACAAACTGTGATACATTACAATACACTGAAGGCAAATGCAAGAGTGAGGACCCATTGCCAACACTGCTGCATTTGGGACACCCCTTCTTCCCCTGCAGTTCCTTCCATTCTGTATGTGATCTCTTATGCTCTGATACTGGACTGAATGAGGGCACCAATGTCAACCTGATATTAAATATTAATAGATTAATTTTTTACTGGCTTTTTTGATAAAAAACAAAAGTTGTGATACTTTTTTCCACACCCTACGGCTCATCTTGGATTCAATTCACTTTGGGGATCATTGTTTTAGAACAGTGGTTAGCAAAATACTGCCTGTTTTTATAAATGCAGTGTTATTAAACACAGCTACCTGGTTCGTCTATGTCTTGTCTTTGGCTGCTTTTGTACTGCAGTGGCAGAGCTGTGCAGCTGCAACAGAGATGGTATGATCTTCAAAGCCTAAACTATGTACAGTCTGGCTCTTTACAGAAAAAAGGTGGCCATTTTTGCTTTAGAAAATGGATGGAGCTTGAGGGGTACCAGATGTTTAGCATACAATATGCACTCAATTCATTTGATCACTTAGACGGGGGCAATATGAAGTATAAAAGACATTGATGGACTTCTGAGAGAATATATCTCTATGTCTGTCCCTGGCAGTATAATTCTGGCTGAAGCTCAGGGCCTGACTTTGATTCTCCCAAACAGACTGTATCCTAGAACTCAGTTACAATTTGAACTTTAAGGGGACCAGCGGTGCTCTGGCAAGGCAAATGACCAGGTATGTCTACCATGGTATCTTATTTACTGTGTTTGACAGGAAACATCACTGGCCTTTCTTTCTACTTAGGTCTATCCTAAACGACATCAGAGGCTTTTGCTTCTTCCTTGTCTCAGAGCCTTTTTGTCCTTAGATTACTCTTTTCTCAGATCTTGGTGTGGTTGGTGCCTTCTTGTCCAAGCTCAGGTTAAATGCCACCTCTTTACAAAGGCCTTCTCTGAACACCCCATCTTAAGTGGCCCCACTGACACTCCCCATTACTCCCTATGTTATTGTTCTGTACTAATTTTTTCATTATACTTATCAAAATATCTGAAATTATTATATTTCTGCCTAATTATTGTCTTCCAGACAGCAAACTATGAGACTGCAAGAACCAGAAGAGGAAGAACCTTGTCTTATTCATAATAGTGTCTCCAGGCCTTAGAACAGTGCCTGACCTGAAGTCTGACTACCTGAAAATGAACAGGAGGGATGCCTGATGTTTGGTTCTGGATGTAGAATAGGTATTGGATCATGGCTCTTAAATCATGCAATTGGTTTGTTAAAGGTTCAGGTCTGAATAAAACATGTTGCTTTTTTTCCCTTGCTCTGGATTCAGTAGCAGTATCAATTAGACCAGTATTTAATCAACCCAATGATTTTCTAAGAAAATTATTATGACAGTATACTTGTTTATTTCCAGAATTCCTATTTAGTTTATTTTTTAATGCTACCTCTTCCTTCCCCTCTCCCACAATCCCCTTTTCTGTTCTTTCATTATGGCTTATAATTTTTTATATCTTTGGTAGAAATATTTGTTCTATATTCTCGCAGATTCTGTAGTCTACATCTCTTGGAGAAAAAAATTTTCCATTTGTTGCCTCTGCTCACAATTCCATGGTGACTCGTTTCCCCATGTTGTCTGTCATCTTTGAGTGTGAGCTCATTTCTGGGGTGACACAGGTGCCTGACTGTGCTCTCATCTAGACAGTCTTGTTATCCACCGCCCTGCTGGGGCCCAAAGGGTTTCAGTGGTTATGTACCAGGTTTTCATAAAAACTTTTAGATTGTGGTAAGATACACATAACATAAAATTTACCATCCTAACCATTTTTAAGTGTATCGTTCAGTAATGTTAGGTATATTCCCAGTACTGTGCAAGTAATATCCAGAACTTTTTCATCTTGCAAAACTAAAATTCTATGCTCATTAACCAATGACTCCCCATATCCTTCTCCCCCCATCCTCCATCCCCCCATTTCTACTTTCTGTCATTATGAATTTGACTACTCTAGGTACCTCAGGTAAGTGGAATCATACAGTATATGTCTTTTTGTGACTGGCTTATTTCACTTAGCATAATGTCCTCCAGTTTCATCTCTGTTATAGCATATGGAAAAATTTCCTTCCTTTTTGAGGTGGACTAATATTCTTTGTATGTACATACCACATTTTGTTTATCCGTTCATCTGCTGATGGACATTTGGATTGCTTCCACATTTTGGCTATTGTGGATAATGCTGCCATGAGCATGGGTATACAATTATCTCTTCAAGACCCTGTTTACAATTCTTTAGGATAAGTACCAAGAAATGGAATTGCTGTACTAGTGATTGAACGAATTTCTCAGTTGGGATTCTCTCACCACGAAAACAGTGCAGATTTGCATAGAAGGTACCTCATTCCAACTTGCTAAGGGTACCTTTTCCCAGTGACTGTCCTAAGCTTATGGCAATCTTCTTTGCTGAATCCCTAAACCGATGCACTGAGTTTGTAAATTCACTGTCACAGTTCAGGCAAAGCCTCACAACCCGCAGTTTTATACAGGAGCTTAGTTTCTCCTCCCTGCCTTGCCTGGGCCCAAGGTTTTGTCTCCTGTCCCAATTCAGGCATTAAAACGGGAGTCCCCAGCCTACGAGGCTGTATCTGTTTACCATATTCCTGTCACGTGTTTGGCTTCAGCTCTCAGTCACTCCTTTTTCTTTGAGTTGTTCTTCATATCTGACATCTGGGGATTTCCTTTTCTTGGTTTTGAGTTGGGCTATGTATTAGAAAAATAGTTTATCCAGCGTTTTCATGTGTTTGGAGTGTGTGTGTGTTCTTTCAGGTCAGCTTGGCCTGCGGTGCCAAGAGAGATTTATTTATTCATTCAGTATTTTTTGAGCATTCACAGTCTGCACAATGATAAGCCCAAAATGACTAAATAGTAAATCTTCTGAACTCCTGCAACTAGGGGAAGGCATTTAATCATAATATACATTATGCAAGATATAGATGTTGCTGTTCAACTAGGGCAATGGACTCCATTTTTAGCTTGGACCCCAAATGACAAGGTTCTCTTTCTGCCAAGGCTGGAGAATCAGCTTCTCCTAAGGTTGCACTGCTGTGGAGCAGCTAGGGCTAGAGCACAGAGACGGTAGAACAGAATTCTGAGCACTGAGGTTTCAGAGCAGGCCCAAAGCACCACAAACTGGACAGGAGGGAAGCCATATTCCATCATTAAGTAATAACAGACAGGCATTTGTGATGTGTATTGAAGGACAGCCCAGGCTGTGGAGAGGCGGCATTGTTAATCAGTATTTAAATACACATGTAGGGCTTCCCCTGGTGGCGCAGTGGTTTAAGAATCCACCTGCCAATGCAGAGGACACAGGTTCGAGCTCTGGTCCGGGAAGATCCCACATGCCGCGGAGCAAGTAAGCCCGTGCGCCACAACTACTGAAGCCTGTGCACCTAGAGCCTGTGCTCCGCAACAAGAGAAGCCACTGCAATGAGAAGCCCGCGCACTGCAACGAAGAGTAGCCCCCGCTCACTGCAACCAGAGAAAGCTCGCATGCAGCAACAGAGACCAACACAGCCAAAAATAATAAATAAATAAAACAGATAAATTAAAAAAAATACACGTGTAATAGCTAACTTGCAAAGACTAAGAATTTTCTGCAAATAGGAATAAGGGCAATGAGACAAAGAAGAGTCTACTCCTGAACAACTTGACATGGAAAGGAACTGCACTGGATACACAGCAAAGGATTAGAAGAATTTGGAAAAAAATACGAGGAAAAGGGAAATGTGGACCAGGAGAGATCCTTTTATTACTGTCATTATTATTATTATTAATATTACCTATATTGGTTAAAGGTTTTCAAAAATTCTTTATTGAGGAGTGATTAGAAGTTTATACTAGAGCATCATTATAAAGCATTTCTACTTTATTGTATATAATGTTGCCTAAATTAGCCGAATAGTAAAATATGCATGATACTCATTTTATTTTCACTTTACCCACATTTACATTTCTGTGCTGTATATACAGGCATACCCTGTTTTGTCACGTTTTGCTTTACTGTGTTTCACAGATACTGTGTTTTTTACAAATTGAAGGTTTGTGGCAACCCTGCATTGTTAGATGACGGTTAGCATTTTTTTTTTTTTAGCAATAAAGTATTTTTAATTAAGGTATGCACATTGGTTTTTTTTGGACATAATGGTATTGCACACTTTATAGACTACAGTGTAGTATAAACATTATTATATACATTGAGAAACCAAAAAATTCATGTGATTGCTTTATTGTGATATTTGCTTTATTGCTGTAGTCTGGAACTGCACCTGTAATATCTCCAACGTATGCTGGTAATGTTCTGAATTAAAGGGCACTTTTAGGTATTGTAGTAGGTAGACACTTGAACTAAGAGGGTCTATCCAACTTCGAAAGCTAAGTTCTGATGCTCAGAGGGTACAAAACCAGGAAAGAAGCCATTTCACAGAACATTGTTCACCAAGCTTGCTTCTGTCTAATTACTAATAATTAGTATATATAAGAATAATTCACACAGCAACCCCATGAGTTAGATATCATCATTATTCCCAGTTTTCTTTAGGTGAGAGATTAAATAATTAGAAAGAGTAAATAATTTGCCCAAGATTATAACAGTAAGTGGAGGAATTTGGGTCATAGAAGAATGAGTGGGATGTTTTTTCCCTAAGATATTTTATCATCAATGGGTGTGGAATTTTTTCAAAAGATTTTTCTGCATTGATTGATATGATCATGTGTCTTTTCTTCCTTAGTTTAATATGGTGGATTACACTGATTGATTTTTGAACAATGAACTAGTCTTGCATTCCAAGGTTAAACCCCACTTGATCATGGTATATGAAAATTTTTAATATATTGCAGAATTCTATTTGCTATTATATTATTAAGGATTTTTAGATCTCTATTCATGAAGGATACTGGTCTGTAGTTTTCTCTTTATTTGTACTGTCTTTTTCTCATTCTGGTATTAGGGTAACAATATTTTCATAAGATAAACTGAGAAGTGTTCCCTCATCTTCTATTTTCTGGAAGAGATTATATAAAATTGGTGTTAGTTCTCATTTAAATGTTTAGTACAATTCTCCAATGAAACCATCTGGGCCTAGAGATATCTTTTTTGGGAATTAAATAATTATGAATTCAATTCTCTGAATAGTTATACAGCTATTCAAATTATCACTTAATTTTGGGTGAATTCTGATAGTGTGTTTTTTTTTGAGGAAGTGGTCCATTTCACTTAAGTTTATGAATATAGAGTTGTATTCCTTTGTTATCTTTTTTGAGGTTTTCTATTTTTTCATTTGTTTAAAGCATGATTATAATTGCTTGTTGAAGCACTTCTGTCACAGCTGGTCTAAAATCGTTGTCAGATAATTCAACATCTCTTATCATCTTGCTGTTGGCATCTACTGATTGTCTTTCTTCATTTAGTTTGAGATCATCCTGATTTTTTGGGATGATGGGTTATTTCCAATTGAAAGCTGGGCATATTCATATTATGCTATGAGACTCTGGATCTCATTTAAACCTTCTGCGTTTGCTGGCTTTGTCACTGCTGTGGCAAGGGAAGTGGAGGCACTGCCACAATGCTGCTGGGCAGAGGTGGGAGTTCTGGCTCCCCACATGATCTCCACTGACACCACTCCATGGGCGATGGGGCAGGTGGGTCTGACTATCAGCTGGTGGGGATTCATGTCCTGGCTCCTTATTTGGTTTTCTCTGATTGCTCCCTGATGGGAATGCTGGGTTCCTCCTTACAGCCTCATGAGGGTAGAGGTGTAGGCTCCCACTCAACCTCTGCTGGTGTAAATGGGGCTACAGTTTTATCTGTGGTGTTTGGCTGGAGTGAAGAGGTCATTGTCCAAATGTTTTCTGTCTTGTCAAGCTGCCTCCTTCCTGGTCCTTTGGTTAGAGAGGGCAGGCTTTTGTTGGGACTTTTTTGGTCAGCATCTGTTGGCATTTCAGGGTTGCCAGCTTCTCCAGTTCCAGGTCTGTGATATATAAGACAAAAGGAGAACCCAGGGAACTCACCACTGTTTGGATCCTCAAGTCCCAAGGTCCCTAGTCAGTCTGGCTCCTTCCCTCTACTTTTCAGAGTCTTTGATTTTGATTTATATATGTATATACGATATGTAAATTTAATATTTACATAAGTTAATAAATAATATATAATGAATACATTAATAATAAACATATATTTACTAATGTTATATATATATATATATATATATATATATTGCTGTTCAGACTTTTCAGTTGTAATTAGCAGGAGAAATAGGAAAAGTACATCTACTCCTTCCTGGTGGATAATATAATTTTTTAAAGATTAAACTGGGTGTGTTATTTTTCTCTGATTATTAAAATACTATATGCTTATTAAATTCCTGATGATACAGAAGGGCTGAAGTTGAAAGTAATAATTGGACTGTGTAAGATTGTGACAGTGAAGGAAGAAAACATAGCACAGGGTAGGGATATGAGACTAGCAAAGGTTCTTTTCATTTCAGTACAACTTTAGACACTTTCTGTCCACATTTTTCCCTGTAACTAAATTTTTCAATTTTAAAAAGAAAGATGAATATAGATGGACTTAAAGGAAATTTAAGAAAACCTGGGACATGTAGAATTGGATTTACAAAGTAAATAAATCAGGATGTGACTCTGGGTTTTACTCTGAATCACACAAAACTTTGCAGGAACTCATGTGTTATATAAGGTCAACTTGGAATATTTTCACTTGGTAACCACGTTGGGATTCTTGGCATAAATATAATTCATATAAATAATTACAGTAAACCTTTGTTTAGAAAGTGCTTGGCTATCGTAGATTATATTACACTTGACTGTTGATCAAATCACTTCCCATACATACTCCCTGATGTATGACTTGAATAAAACAACCCATGAAGCAAATATTATTCTTGCATTCTGACACCAATGTCATAATAGGGTTCTGCTGAATTATTAGTAAAAAAAAAAAAAAACACTTTCAATGAGATGTCTGGCCCTGGATGCAAACTGCAGTGAGGCATCGATATTTTCACATTAGCATCATCACACTGAGTGTTACTGTAATGGCATTCTCATGTCACACAACATTGGGGCCAAAATGAGTTTTTCCTAAAAGAGGCCTCCTTCACGAGGTAGCCCCAGCCATTTCACACCATTTCTCTCATGCTTCTGTTTCAGCAGACATTTCCCCATCTCGTTTTATCTCCCTGCAAGAAATAACTACAACCCACAACATGAATTAAAATTTTAACTATATTGTAAAGTGGTTATTTAAAAACCAGAATATATGTTTTTGATGGGCAAGTTTAAAGTGGGGAAAAGCAGACAGCCCAGTCATCAAAGGACAAAAATCTATACTAATCTTAAAAGCAAAACAGAGCACAGGATTTCTTGTCTATTTTTCTACAAAAGATGCCACTGTACTTCCGTTCCTGGCCATGTCAGCAGTGATACCCCCCGCCCACACTCCCCCTACCATTTTTTCCCCAAGCATTGATTGTTGACTTCCCCTGACACCCCATCACAACCCATTAGTACTGAAAACTGACAAGCCCAGCTGCAACAGCAAAAAGCAAGTTTGAAAGGAAATATCTAAAGCACAAGCTAAGCTCAGCTATTAGGACCCACACCAGCCCCACATGCAACAACTCCCTCTCCTCAACCCAATCGCACCTTTGTGGAGGTCAGCAAAATCAGCAGATTTTCTTTAATCCAGACTCCAAGGTCTGGAGGAAATGATGAGGAGTATCGCTTTATTTGTACTTTCATTTTCAAAGGAATTTGGGTTGAAGAATATGAAAAGAGAGTTGGCTCAAGCGCTTTTGCTGATAATGCCAATACACCTTACGTCTCTTTTCAGACCCAAGCATTTCAGATGTTAGTGGCTCAGCAGTCCTGGGCTCCTGAAGGCCACACTTGAAACCCTGGCAGCTTAACTTATGAGTTTTTCTTCTTCTTTTTTTTTTTACTTGGCAGAGTTATATAGTGTCTGTGTCCCCAGAGTTACAGTAATGGCAATAGGAAGCATTCGTTGTGATTGTAGAGTTGATTGCCCAGGGGAAAAAAGTGACAACTCCAGACTTCCCATAGACCTTGTGTTTGCCGAGATAGAAGTTCAAGCAAGGGCGGCCAGCTTGTCAAAATCTTAAAAGAGCCAAGACACAAGCTGAATCTAACTTCAGTTAAAAGGCTAGATGCAAGTTTTGTACTGTCAAAGCCCAGGAGATGGGGGTAACTGAACAAACAGTGGCCATCACCCATCTCGGTGGAAAATCGAGCAGCAGATGATCACTGATTCAAGAACAGGTAAGAATAAAGAGTCAAATAAGAACCGCGCACTGAGCTGTGCACCCCGAGGCGGGTAGCGAACACACAGTGACCAAGTGTGGGGCAGCAATGGTCACACAGCTATTACGATCTGCCCCAAGAACGGGCACCTGAAAGCACATTATTTGGCACCATTCTCGCCGGGTGTGGACGGCTTTAGGGGGGAAAACAAGAACAAGTCCCCTAAATGAGTTTTATGGGCTCCACTACCATCAAGCCTGGCGAGCTCGGGGCTGATCCACTTCCCCCGCCACCTCTGATCATGTTTTGTGTCTGACCAGGCTGCCAAGGTGTTTCTGGCCAGTCCAGACCCCTGCGAGAGGCCTGGAAAGGCTGGAGCGGCCCACCCTGAGGTCGTGTGGTCCACACAGACCTGCCTGCCCGCCGCCCCGACAGCGGTGGCCCATGCACGCTCCCTGGATTTTCCCCACCAGTCCTCCCCACCCTCTCCTCACCTGCTCTGGCCGAAATTCCAGGGCTTCCAGGCCTTGGGGTCTCGTTTACTCACCATGCCCCATCTTTTGCTTCCTCTGACAGGCAGACGCTGGCGCATAAGAGAGAGCCGTTCAGGGAGGACTGCGCGAGCTGCAGACGCCAGGCCTGACCTGGATGCGGGGCGCTGCCTGGCGCCTGGTTCAGCTCCAAGGCACGGAACGCGGAAGCTGCAGCTTCGCCTCCGCCTTCAGCTCTGAAGGAGTCCTTTCGTGGGCGGGAGGCTCTGAGAAGACCTGGTCTGGCTCTGTCCCTGGTTCTCTAACTACGGCCTTGTGCCTCATAACGAACACCCGGTGCCTGCCTCGGCGCCCAGGTTCTCGCCCGACACCAGCACCTCAGGCCTCTCAGCCCGCTCTGCCTAGTCTCGCACCGCGCAGCACCGCACCGTCTCCACCTGCGCTGTCTCCTTCTGCGTGCTCGCGCGGTCGTCTTCTCGTGCGGTCGTCTTCTCGCGAGGTCTTCTTCTCTCGCGGTCGTCTTCTCGCGCGGTCTTATTCTCCCGCGGTCTTCTTCTCGCGCGGTCTTCTCGCGCCATCTCCTTCCACGCGGCTTCGCGTCTCCATCGGCGCGG
>NW_020173666.1:10733041-10799237 GCF_003031525.2 Neophocaena asiaeorientalis asiaeorientalis | reverse complement strand
GGCCGCGCGACGTCTGCGGCCGCGCGACGTCTCCAGCCGTGCGACGTCACCTTCCCGCGTTGTCTCCTTTCTCCTCACCTGCAGGTGTACTTGAACTCCCTGGGATCACCTCTTCTTGCCTAAGGTAGACCTTTGGGTAGACTGGGGTCCAGATCTTTAGTGGAAAGCAAGTATGTAGCTTTGACCAAAGACATTTGCCAGTTTGGGACCATCTTTGGGCGCTTGGCCCGGTGTGTCAGCTCTTCACTTAACCACTCGTGACTTTGGTTTGGGGTACTGACCCCAGCCCTTTGCCCTTCCACAGGATGACCTTGTTCTGGCACATCCAGGATGCTCTTGCATTTAGTCTTTCTAGAAGTTACACTGTGTATTACTTGGCTGAACCACACCTGCCCTGCAGTGTCTTGAGTGTCTGGTCTCCCTCCCCAGCAGGGGGGAGGAGAAGGGGGGTTCTTATCTGTGGTTGTCGTTTGAGACTAGAGGGCAATACCAGGATCATATGCAGGGAGAAGTCTGAGGTAGAGCGAGAGTGGCAGATACTAAATGGGCCACGAAAACAAGCAGACCCTGACTGTGCCTAGGGAACTGGGGCACATCCGCAAAGAATGCTCAGAGAACCACACAAGATGGGTGTTAGATGCAGCCACATAAGAATTTGTGCGGGGTGGGTGGTGGTCTGATTGAAATCCAGAGATGGGGTGTCAGAGCCTCTGACTGTTACTTTACATGCTCTAGCCCTTGTTTTTGTGAGTGAGGCAGGCCTGTTTAAAGCTGCTATGATATGACAGATATTGGCTCATCATCAATACATGTTTATTAAGTACCTCTGCCTGTAAGCCTCTGAGTCCTTACAAGGTTGGAGAGCTGAGCTTCAGGGAGGAGTCCTGGAGTGGAGATGGGGGATGGGGGGTGGTGTTAGTAGGTGCCCATAGAGATGGTGAATTTTCAGGGCCCTCTGATGAAAAATTCCATGTTCTTGTTTCAAAAAAGTATGTCCCAATGATGAAAAAATAGGGAGCGGGACAACAGTGATCACATGCTTACTGGGTGTTAGGCAATGAGCCTTTCTCTCTGTCATATGTGTATATATATCTACATATCTAAATACATATTGTATGTAAAACAGTATTATACAATATGTAATATTGTATATTATATAATAAATGTAACATATATGTAATATTAGTTAGTCTTGACAAAATCATATGAAGCAGGTATTATTAATCCCTTCTTGTTGGTGAGGCAAGTTAGGTTCCAAGATTTAACTTTTGTACATTTCACACCTAGTTCCTTCCCAGACCCCATAATGATTCCTCCCTATTTAAGAAACATCTAAACTAAGTTTTACTAACAAAAATGCAAACTACAAATGATTAAGATGGTCTTGAGATAGACAGACATCCTGCTCTTCCGCTTAATCAGGTCTGAGATATACAAGACTATCTTGATGGAGAATTTGTAATTTATAGTGAAGACATGAGGAAACACCTGAAGAAACTATTATTATTTAAGCTTGTTTCATAAAAGATGGAAGGAATAACTCTAGTTTCCTTGGGTTGATTCTTTAATGAAATAGTTTGGTAATGATCAAGGGATGCATTTAGAATAGTGGTTGAAATATCAGATCAAATTTTTGTCTTCACTCTTTGGTGTAATTTTTCCAGGTCTTTATTGAGGAAGAAAAAGTTATATGTTAAGAAATGAGACCATAGTGTGAATGTTTATGTATTTTGGTGTGTACAAAAGCAGAAAGGAGCAGACTAGAAGAGGAAAGAAGGAATTTAAAAATTATTTCAAATAATAAACCAACAAAACCTGGTATAGCATTTTCCCTAACTCTGAATTAATATAAGACCTTGCCTTAGATGTGGCAAATGGAAGGCAAGTTATGATTAGCAGACTTGGGTGGGGGACCACATAGCAGGGTTTCTCTGCTTACCAGGGGGAGTGTCATAGACTTCTAAAAAACCATTATAATTGAAGGTGTTTTAACTTAAAGTATTCTTCTGGGTACTTACTTAGTAGACTCATTTGTGAGTCCTCATAAGCCTTCTTAAGAAAATATGAGAGAAACAGGCTGTCTTGAAATTTAGAAATGCTGCAGAGATTGACTGGTACCATCATGTAGAAATATGTCATCTGAAGAGCCAGTGTCACGATCAGATGCAGAGACAATGATGCCTAATTATTTGTGATAAGCGTAGGACCAAATCCAGAAATGCACAGCTCTGGTCTGAGCATGCAGAACATTATTATTATGTCCTGTCTCTGCCTGGCAGCCTACCCCAAACCTAAGTAAGTCACCGTAGAAGACACATCTTAGCAGAGAACCTGGTCCTGCAGCCGTTTGCTGCAGGCTGAGTTTGGCTCCCCACCTGGAGCTGGGCACTCGGGTCCTGTTTTTCCTGTGAGGTCACAGTCCCCTGTGCAGTGCCAGGTGATTTTTCATTATGCAGTAAAACACTTCCCAGCAGGCTGTTTTCATTACAGTGACAGGAGAGTCTCTTGATTTGTTTTCATCATATCATGCACCATGGACCTTGAAGGGACTCAGCTGCCTCATGGTCACTCTAAAGCTCTTTTGTGATCACGAGCCTTGGCTCTACCTCTAGTTGCCCTCCTGTGACCCTAGACCCCGCTCATCAGCTCCACACCATCCCCGCCACGTTTCCTCCTGAGTGTCACTGTGTCCAGCCTCCTGGTTATCATGCTTTGCCATTGTAATAATGAGAGCTACATCTGTTGAGTACCTACCCTATGTGGGATGGACATTGGGCAAGTTGCTAGTAAATCCTGAAAGTAAAAGTATGAGGCGATGAGGGCAGAGGGTCTAGTGCTGTGTGCAAGGACATCCCAGTGTGGCAGAGCCAGGATTTGGACCCAGGGTCTCCCAAGCCCCACACATAACTTAAATCACCCTCTACTGTCTTTCCAGACATAAGGCCTTTCTTGTTCCTCTCCTCAGAAGAGTACCCCATCTTCTCAATGCTGCTCAAAATGTACCTGCAGTCAGACTTATTTCCCGCAATAAACTCCCTGAATACTTTAGCATTTCAGTTTCCATAAACACTGTTTAACGCCTATTGCTTTCTCAATGAGAGTATGCAGTGGTGACTTTTAAATCAACCACATAGCATTTGTCTTTAGCTCATTATAAGACTTGTTAGGTTTTTTTGTGGTTTATGAGACAAAATGGTGGCTGGTAAAATTCTCAAATGGGCATATCAACTTCAGTTTAAAAAATTTATTTATTTTTGGCTGTGTTGGGTCTTTGTTGCTACGCACGGGCTTTCTTTAGTTACGGCGAGTGGGGACTGCTCTTCGTTGCGGGGCACAGGCTTCTCATTGCGGTGGCTTCTCTTGTGGAGCACAGACTCTAGGTGCATGCGCTTCAGTAGTTGTGGCACGCAGGCTCAGTAGTTGTGGTGCGCGGGCTTAGTTGCTCCGCGGCATGTGGGATCTTCCCGGAACAGGACTTGAACCCGTGTCCCATGCATTGGCTGGTTTATGAGACAAAATGGTGGCTGGTAAAATTCTCAAATGGGCATATCAACTTCAGTTTAAAAAATTTATTTATTTTTGGCTGTGTTGGGTCTTTGTTGCTACGCACGGGCTTTCTTTAGTTACGGCGAGTGGGGACTGCTCTTCGTTGCGGGGCACAGGCTTCTCATTGCGGTGGCTTCTCTTGTGGAGCACAGACTCTAGGTGCATGCGCTTCAGTAGTTGTGGCACGCAGGCTCAGTAGTTGTGGTGCGCGGGCTTAGTTGCTCCGCGGCATGTGGGATCTTCCCGGAACAGGACTTGAACCCGTGTCCCATGCATTGGCAGGTGGATTCTTAACCACTGTGCCAACCAGGGAAGTCCCAACTGTAATTTTTAATGGATTTCAAAACAAGTTTGCCCATGACCAGAGGTTATGGAAATATATAATTGTATTGAAGTTTACAGATCAAAAATCATCTCCACCTGTGGTTAATTATACATACAAATTATATGTGTATAAATATACACTTAATATAAGTATATATATTTATACCTATATAGACATATAGATAAGTCCATATATATATGTGTGTGTAAAATTTGGTCACTTGTGTTTATATGCAAGTCTTCTTTCCACTCCTACACCCATGATTGTAAATTACCTAAAGACTAAGCCCAATTATAATATTTACCTGAAATACAATGAAGACAACATTTCAACTTGTGCAAGAGAGATATCCATTATCTCTTTTTAAAAATATATTAAAAATTTTATTTTTTTAAAGTATAGTTGATTTACAATGTGTTTATTTCTGCTGTACAGCAAAGTGACTCAGTTATACATATATACATTCTTTTCATATTCTTTTCCATTATGGTTTATCACAGGGTATTGAATATAGCTCCCTGTGCTATACAATAGGACCTTGTTGTTTATCCATTCTATATTATATATAATTCTACATTATATATAATAATTTGCATCTGCTAATCCCAAACTCCCAATTCTCCATTATGTCTTTTGAGGCTGGTTTATACACTAAAATCAGGTATTTTGATTTGATTTGTGAAATAACTGTTTTTGCAAAGTTGTAAGTAAATACAGTCTTATTTAAAATGCACTGGAAGGAAAGACAAATGGCTAATTAACATATGAAAAATGTTCAGATTTATGAGTATCAAAGAAATGTAAATTAAAAGAACACTGAGACTTTTTTATCTTTCAAATTGGCAAGATTAAAACAGTTTTACACTCAGAGTCTGAGAGGATGAACATGTGTTGGGAAAGCGCTTTGGCAATATGTATATATATTTTTAAAATGTTCATATCTTTTGTCTCAGTAATCCTATTTCTAGGACTCTTTCCTAAGGAAATATTGAAATATTTATGATGCAACATTATGTATAGTAGGTTCAAATTAAAAACAACAAAATATCCATAATAAGGGAGTAGGGAAATTATGGTAGATCTCTATGTTATATATGATATATAAACATCTATAATAGAATATTATTTACATATTTTATGTATTTAATAAACATGTGGTTTATTATTTTTTTATTGAGGTATGATTGACATATAACATATTAATTTCAGGTGTACAACATAATAATTCAATATTTGTATACACTACAAAATGATCACCACAGTAAGTCTAGTTTCCATCCATCACCCTACAAAGTTACAAAAAATTATTTTTTCTTGTGTTGAAAACTTTTAAGATTTACTCTCTGGGAAACTTTCAAGGATGTGCTACAATATTATTGACTCTAGTCACCATGCTCAATATTACATCCCCATGACTTATTTATTTTAAAACTGGAAGTTTGTACCTATCAACTCCCTTCACCCATTTTGCCCACCTCTCTGGCAACCACCATTCTTTTTTCTGTATCTATGAGTTTTGTTTTAAACATATTATATATTTTATAAACATGTTATGTGTATATATATATATATGAAAATGTCCATAATATATTAAATAGAAAAAGGCAAGATATAACCCTGTGTATTACATTAGCCCCACAATCTTATAAAACAATATGTTAACAAATATGCACAGAAAAAATATTGGAGAGAAATGTATCAAAGTGTTAACAGTGGTGGTAGGTTAATGTTCATTTTTACTTTTATATTTTTTGCATTTCCTACAAAGAGTAAGCCTATTTGTAAGAATCTCTTACAACAATACAATTAAAAAATGCACTGGGATGGACTTTAGGCAAGGTGGCAAAGTGAGTAGATGTGGAAATTTCTTTTCCATACATACAGAAATTATGAATGACTTATAAACAAAAGTTAGAACTGCATAGCTGAGCTAAAGGAAAGGAGGAAAACCTCCCAGGACCCGGAGGGAGTAGCGTCTGGAAGCAGTGAGGTTGGCTGAGGCTGGAGGCCTGTGGGAGGTGGGGATGAAGGAAGCAAATTTGGGATCAAGGATTTAAAAGTAGGAGGGAAACAGAGGTGGGTGAGTGGTGAGTCTTGCTTGAGCCTCCTGTCATGAAACCAGTGCTGGCAGTGTGCTTCCATGCCTGTGACTGGAAGCTGAGAACATTCCAACCACCCCATCTGGAGTTTTAGCAGGTAATAAGCTGCTCACCTGCAGCAGAGGGCAGAAGCAAGGTACCTGCATGACTGGGAGGTGGACCAAGTTCTATCCTGGCTTGGCGTCAGAAACAAGGAACACCCAGCGAGGGGAGGCTGTACTTCTGAGCTGCAGCTCTCCTAGGAGCTAGGCTGAGGCATCCTACCACCACGGGGAGGGGGAAAGCCTCCTCTACCAGTTTGGAATAATTTCAGCAGCAAGTAATTGTGCCCTAAACCATATAGACATTTATTATCTTTCTTAATAATGAGAACTGGAGGCAGGCTGTCTCAGGATGGTCTAGCAGCTCAGCAATGCCATCAAGGATCTAAGGTCTGTCTTTCTTCTTTCTGCTGGGTTTGTGGCTTTTTGCTTTACAGTTGTAAGATGGCTGCTGCAGCTCTGGATATCACAATTCGTGCCTTCCCAGAAGCACCCAAGCAGAATTTCCATTATATCTTTTTAGGCAGAACTGGGTCACATGGCTTGCCTTGGCTCCAGGGGAGACTGGGACATTGAATGTCTGGTAAAGAAATATTCACAACTGACTTAGACCAATTAGATCTATTGGCTGGACACATTGCCACTCAAGATAAAATTGGGTTTTATTAGCAGAGAAGGGGAGAGGGAGTAGCTGTTAGATAGGCAACTCCCATGTAGTATGAATTGTCAAACAAAATTGAACTCATACCTGAGAAACTAAATAATAGAGGAATCTGAAAATTACTGTAAAATCAGTACATTTACAGTTGTTTAGTAAAATAAAACGACAAAACATGAACTAAGTAGGCAACTACATTAAGAATAGATGAATGTAAATAAAAATGAGTCAGAAGTCTTGGAAATGGAAAATATAGTCATTGAAATAAAAAGCAACCCCTATAAATGAGATATTGAACTTGACATAGTTGAAGGAAGTGAGATGGAAGGCAGAACTTTGCAAGTCATCTGGGATGCAGGAAATTTAAGAGGGCCATGGAGGGTAAGTTGGGAAATTGTAAGTACTTACTAGTAGGTATTCTTGAAAGAGTATAGCAAAAATGGGAGAGAAGCAATATTTGAAAAAGGTAATGGATAAGACTTTTCTAGAATCAAAGGTAGACCCGAATCCTGGGATGAAAAAGACATCCTAATTGTTAAGCAGAGCAAAAAACCCCTCACGCCTAGATAAACTTAGTGAAACTACAGAGTTGCAAGAATAAAGAAAGAAAAGGTATCTGAGAGAAATACAGATTACTTAAAAGGAGCAGCAGTCAGACTGATAGCAGATTTTTCATCAGTAACAGGAGATACCAGATGATGGAATAATACCTTAAAATTGTTGAGAGAAAACAACTGCCATGCTAGATTTCTACAGCTGGTTAAATAATCTTTTCAGAATAGGAGTAAAAAACAAAACCCAAAACAAACACAAACAAAATAGGAAAGCTAAAACAATAAAACTAGAAGAAAACATAGGAGAAAATCTTTTTGACCTTAGGAAAGACAAAATTGCTCTGATAGGACACAAATAAACATGAACATGAAAGAAAAAAATTGATAAATTGAACTTAATCAAAATTAAAACCTTTTTCTCTCTAAAGATACCATTAAGAAAAAGAAAAGCTAGAGAATGGAATATTTGCTATGCATATATCTGACAAAAGGCTGTATCCAGAATATATAAAGAACTCTTATAATTCAATAATAAAAAGAGAAACAACCCAATACAAAATAAAAAAACAAATATTTGAACAAATATTTTTCAAAGGAAGATAAAGAATGGTCAATGAACACATGCAAAGATGATTAACCATCAGGGAAATGCAAAAACAAACCAAACCAAACAAAAACTATAATGAGAAACCACTATTTACTTAGAGAAGTGCTAAAATTAAAAGACTGACTATAGCAAGTGTTGTCAAGGATGTGGAGCAAGTAGAACTCTCATGAACTGCTTTTGAGAATACAGTGGTACAACCACTTTGGAAATCTGTTTGTTAGTGTCTTAACAAAGTTATACATATACTCACCATAAGATCCAGGCATTCCACTCTTAGGTATTTACGACCCCAGACTGAAAACACATATACATACTAATATTTATGCAGAAATGTTCATAGTTGCTTTAATCACAATAGCCGAAACCTGGAAATAATCCAAAATATCCATCAACTGGTAAATAGATAAACAATATGTGGTGTATCCAATATGTGGAGTATTGCTGAGCAGTACAGAGGAACAAACTATGGAAACATACAGCAGCATGGATCTTTAAATCATGCTGAATGAAGGAAGTCAGATACAAAGAGTATGAACTATATATTTCCATTTATATAAACTGTAAAATAATTGATAGTGACATAAAGCAGATATGTGGTTTCCTAGAGCTGGGACAGAGGTAGGGGTAGACTGCAAAGGGTCACAGATAATCTTCTGGGGGTGATGGAAATGTCTGTACCTTGACTGTAGTGGGAGTGTTACGAGTATTTGCATATAATGAAACATCTAAATGAATGCAGTTTGTTGTATACAAATTATTCCTAAAGAAATCTAGTATGGAAAAATAAACATTTTCAGACACACAAAGAGAGCTTAAATTTGAAGCCTTGATAAAAAAAAAACTTGTAAAATACTTTGGATGAAAGAAAAATGAACACGAAAGAGGAGAACATATAAGAAATTGAAAGTTTCAATGAAAAAAATGCTTTGAGGGTCTCATAATTCTGGGTCAGTCTTTGTGTAACATGACCAACTATTGAGTAAAACTCAATAGTTCTCACTTAAAACATTTTTATTATAAAAATTACAATGCACAAAAATAGAAATATTGGTATAGAGAACTCCTATATATCTGGAAAAATCTATACTTTCATTTGAACTTGCTGAATTAGGAAATAACTGTATTTGTTAATCATTATGTAGCATTCTTTGCTTTTAAAAAGGTTATTTCCTCTATGTTCTCTCAAAATGAGTCAGATGAAAAAAATCATTTTGCATATTTATAATATTTAAGAAATGTGAAAGATAATTAAAAGATCAAGAATGAAAAATAGTATTATGCTGAAGACCTCAAATCGTATTACAAATATCTTATAATTACAAGAGACTGCCCTATTGCATGCACCCTTCAAATAAAGGTTTCTTGGACATTGATTTTATTTTTCAAATATATATTTCACAACTTAAAGACACGTAGATTAACTCAAATTCTATGTTTATTGAGCAACTGCCATTTGCCAGGCATTGAACTCAATAGAGTGAAGGAATAACAAATTTGAATAAGGTTTTATTGGCCTTAGAGGAGCTTATATTTCTGTAAGAACTCTGCTTTGTTACTGTAGATGTCCTGCCATATTGATAGAGAGATGGAGTGAATACTGTTCCTCTTTTAGTTAAAGTTAAGCAGAGATCGTGATGTCTCTGCTTTGGCTTACACCTAAGATATGCACATGCTAGCTTGGACTCAGGCTGGACTCCTAAACCCCATTTCCTAAAACATCCTTTTGTTTTAAGAGAGTTGGAGGAGGGCAAAGTAAATAGTATTCCATCATTCCTGGCACACACACTGTCTCATTCCTGAAATTTTATGAGTAAATGCACAACACCTTGTGGTTGAGCAATGGTTGTCCTTACAGCAATTTGTAATGAAATAATGTCATAAATCACCAGAGACTGGCCAGCACCCCAAATAAAATATCTATGGCTTCAAACTACAAATGTCTCACATGTTAAGATGTGTCACGTGTTACGTTCTAACATAGAATGTTAGAACTACAAGGAAAGCAAGAGGAAAAAAAAGTTTTATCACTTCCAGTCTGCCATATTCGCTGTAAATTGGTAATAAACACACCTAAGTTACTTCATTACAATGTGATAGATTGTAATGGCAACTCTGAAGGTCCATTATATAAATCATTTAAATAGAGATTCAGACAATTTGAAAAATTCCCATTAATTATCAGAAAGTCAGTAACAATAACACCAATGAGGTTCAGTTTACCCTGCAGTTGTGAATATAGATACTTTAAAATGCAGATTATGACCCAGTAGAGCAGAGTAGCTCATTAGTCATGTATAATGTTTTAATTTTGATGGGGTAAAAATTGTTGAACTAATAGATTATAATTGATCATTCACAGTGAAGAGGCTGCAGTATCTTTAGCCCAACATATTGCCTGAGATTGTTTATGGTCTGTCTGTCTGTGTCAGAAACACTCAGAGTTTATCACATAATGAACACATTTGGAGGGCTGAGCACTGTAAAGAGGGATGCAAAAGGTGAAAAATGTAGTTCCTTGCCTGGAAGGTGAGGGGAGGACCCCCCTTTTTTCCAATTTATGGAATGAATATCTTAAAACAGAAACCAGGAATGATTCCTAGCACAGCCCTGATACTGGTAAGGGATTTAAAACTAAGTGCTTCTTTTCTGGTGCAGCCAGTCTGTTTTCTGCTTCTAAGAATCAATGAGTCCAACATCTTCTGTGCCAAGGATGCTGAGCTGTTAATCACGTGTTTTGTTTTGAGAATGTGAGGCTGCTAACTTTGTTTCAGCTCTCCACCCTCCTCTCAGCTCTGGTTTATTCTGTTATTACTGAAAAGGATGCCTGTCTTCTCCACTAGAATCTGAGTATCTTGAGGGCAAGGATCATTTATTACTCACAGGTATCCATGCATGGTGCTTGATTCAGCAATCTGTGCAAAGTGGCACTGAATTCATAGTCATTAAACACACATGTGTGTGCGCACACATGATAAGGAAAGGCAGGATGTTGAAATCTGGAATCTGAGTGAACTGGATAGAATCTGGGGATCCTTGCCTTGCTTATATGTTCTGCTTTCTTGCTCACATGCCAGTGTGGGGACTGGCATAGACCCAGGCACCTCGGCTGGACTCCTGGTTCTGAACTTTCACTGTGATAATCCTTGATGTGGTCTGTCTGTAGCCAGCTTGCTGGATATTTGGTGGGTGCTTTCTATGTAGAAATTCATATCCGTCAATTTAGGGAAATTTTCTTGAATGATTTCATTGGATTTCACCCCCTCTTTACACTATTTTTCCTATTCTCTTTTTCTGGATTTCCTATTGTTTGGATATTGATCTTCTGTTCTGATTCTCATTTTTCCTATTTTTTTCTTGCCTGTTTTGTCTTTGTTCTTTTGCTCTATTTTCTTGATTTTATCTGTCAGCCCTCTACTGAGTATTCTGGTTTCTTTCGGGATTTTATTTATTTATTTTTACTGTGGTAAACTATATATATCATAAAATTGAGCATTTTAGCCATTTTTAAGTGTACAACTCAGTGGCGTTAAGTACACTTACAACATTGTGCAACCATCACTACTATCTATTTCCAGAACCTTTTCATCATCTCAAACAGAAACTCTGTACCCATTAAGCAGTATTAACTCCTCATTTCCCCCTCCTCCCAGGCCCTGGTAATCATCGCTCTACTTTCTGTCTCTATGAATTTGCCTATTCTAGGTACCTCATATAAATGAAATCATATAATATTTGTCCTTTGTTGTCTAGCTTATTTAACTTAGCATAACATTTTTAAGGTTCATCCATTTTGCAGGATATATCATAAGTTTATTCTTTTTTGTGACTGAATAATATCCCATTGTGTGTATATATTACATTTATCCATTCATCTGTTGTTTGGGTTGTTTCTACCTGTTGGCTATTGGAAATAATGCTGCTATGAACATGGTGTACAACTATCTGTTTGAGTTCTGCTTTCAATTCTTCTGGGTATGTACCTAGGAGTGGAATTGCTGAATCATATGGTGATTCTATATGTAACTTTTCTACATTTAACTTTTTTTTTTAACTTTTTTGAGGAAACGTCAAACTGTTTTCCACAGTGGCTGAACTATTTTGCATTCCCACCAGCAGTGCATGAAGTTCCTAATTTCTCTACCTCCTCACCAATCCTTGTCATTTTCCATTAAAAAAATAATAACCATCCTAATAGGTGTGAAGTAGTATCTCACTATGATTTTGATTTCCATTTCCCTAATGATTAATGATGTTGAACAACTTTTCCTGTGCTTATTGGCCATTTTTATATGTTCTTTGGAGAAATGTCTGTTCAATCATTTGCCCATTTTTCAATTAAATTGTTTATGTTATTGCTCTTGAGTTTTAGGAGTCATTGATATATTCTGGATGTTAATCCCTTCTCAGATATATGACTTGCAAATATTTTCTCCTGTTCTTTGGGTTTCCTTTTTTTCTCTGTGGATAGTATCCTTTGATGAACAAAAGGTTTTAATTTTTTTTGTTTTTGGCAGCACCGTGTGGCTTGCAGGATCTTAGTTCCCCAACCAGGGATCGATTTCCGGCCCACGGCCCACAGCCCATGGCAGTGAAAGCGACACATCCTAACCACTGGACCACCAGGGAATTTCCAAAAGCTTTAATCTTGATGAAGTCCAGTTTATCTATTTTTTCTTTTGTTGCCTGTGCTCTTGGTGTCATATCCAAGAAATCATCGCCAAATCCAATGCCATGAAAAATTTCCCTATGGTTTCTTCTAAGAGTTTTACAGTTTTTGTAAAGCTTGTAAATTTAGGTCTGATCTGTTTTGAGTAAATTTTACACATGATTTTAGGTAAGGGTCCAACTTCATGCTTTTGCATGTGGATAGCCAGTGTACCCAGCACCGTTTGTTGAAAAACTGTCCTTTCCCCGTTGAATGGTCTTGGCACCCTTGTCAAAAATCAGTTGATCATATATGTGAGGGTTTATTTCTGGGCTCTCTTCTATTCCATTGTTGTATTTGTCCTTATGCGAGTACTACACTGCCTTTTTTAAAATTAATTAATCAATTAATTTATTTTTGGCTGCATTGGGTCTTTGTTGCTGCGTGTGGGCTTTCTCTAGTTGCAGCGAGCGGGGGCTACTCTTTGTTGTGGTGCACGGACTTCTCACTGCGGTGGCTTCTCTTGTTGCCAAGCACAGGCTCTAGGCGCGCGGGCTTCAGTTGTTGTGGCTCGCGGGCTCTAGAGCGCAGGCTCAGTAGTTGTGGCTTGCGGGCTCTACAGTGCAGGCTCAGTAGTTGCGGTGCACGGGGTTAGTTGCTTTGCGGCATGTGGATCTTCCCGGACCAGGGCTTGAACCCATGTACCCCACATTGGCAGGTGGATTCTTAACAACTGTGCCACCAGGGAAGTTCCTACACTGTTTTAATTACTGTAACTTTGTAATCAGTTTTGAAATTAGGAACTGTGAATCCTTCCACTTTGTCCTTCTTTTTCTAGATTGTTTTAGATCCCTTGAGATTCCATATGAATTTTAGAACAGGAGTTTCTATTTCTGAAGAAATCAGTATTGGGATTTTGATAGAGATTACATTGAATCTGTACATCATTTTGGGTAGACGTATGTCTTACCATCTGTATATCTTAGCAAAGTTAAGTCTTCGTCCATGAATGTGAGATGTCTTCCATTTACTTATGTCTTTGAAAATTTCTTTCACCAGTGTTTCATAGATTTCAGTGTACAAATCTTTTATCTCCTAAGTGTTCTATAATAAATAAAATGAAATAAAATTCCTAAGTATTTTATTCTTTCTGAAGCTACTTTTTTCAGGTTGTGCTTTAATTGCTAATTTTTTTTTTTTGTCAGAATGCGCTCTTCCTCCTTTAAAAAAATACAGACTTATGCCTTGGATGCAATATATTTTCTTATTTCTCTGAATATATGAATGATAGTTATATTTTAAAAAGTTTCTTCTCCCTGTCTTTTGTTTGTTTCCTTCAAGCGGCTGCCTCCTGTTTATTTGGTGGCCTCCATCTTCTGCATTAGAGACTTTCTTTGGAAGTCCTGTCGTCCTGGCTTGTCTGATCTTGAAGAAAAGTGAGGACTGCAAAGCTGCTTGGGTAGGGCTTGTCAATTTTGAGCTTCACTATAGGATGGCTGTTTGTTAGGGAACCTGAAATCAGAGCCTAGACCTTTCCTCTTGGTGGGTCAGACTCCTTAGAGAGAAAGTTGCCTGGAGAGTAGAGGTCTGGCTTTGGAACTGAGCAGGGAGAGGGCTGGCACTCCTATTGCACTCACTTGCAACACTGAGTTTGTATGGGCTCACTTAATCCCCGGGGTTTTGTTATAGAGCTTGTGTCCTCAACTGTGCTGCTCAGCTTCTAGTCCAGATTTTCTCCTCCACAGAGAATGAGCACCTGGTGTGCCACCAGAATGGGTAAGGGGCTGCTGCTCATCTATATAGACAGGGGAAGGGGGTCTAGGACTCTAATTGCTTCCCAAACAGCTCTCGCCCAGTCCTGTGGATTTCAGCCACCTCCCCTTCCCTCCCCAGTTCTGGAGGACTCTGGTGTTGACAAATTCTGAGCCTTTTAAGGTGCCTGCAGTGCAAATCTCATTGGTTCTTATCTTTCCCACCATTACCTTAGGATTGGGCTTCTCCAGGTGTGCTAGGGCAGTTATCTCTCACATTTCTGTTTCCAGCAGTTTTTCTGTTCTCCCTCCCTGTGCGTTTGTCTTTAAAAAAATCACACGAGCAAACAACCCTTTGGCCTTCAGACTTTGGGATTTTGCCAGATGGCAAACTTACGCAGGCTACTGGCTCCTTTCTCCAAAGTCAACTCTGAAGAAACTATAGAAGAACATGGAATTCAGGGACTAAACAATAACAATGACAAACACTACAAAAATAAAAACAAAACCAAAACCCTGGGGCTTCCCTGGTGGCGCAGTGGTTGAGAGTCCGCCTGCCGATGCAGGGGACACGGATTCATGCCCCGGTCCCGGAAGATCCCACATACCGTGGAGCGGCTGGGCCCGTGAGCCATGGCCGCTGAGCCTGCGCATCTGGAGCCTGTGCTCCGCAACTGGAGAGGCCACAGCGGTGAGAGGCCCACGTACCGCAAAAAAAAAAAAAAATCCTCTGACAAGAGAAAACCTTGAGGGAGACTGTGGGTGTGAGTGTGTCTTAGGCTGGAGTGGGGTATGGCTGGGACATCAGGGAGAGGATAGGATAAAGTGTGACTTTGGGACCATCATTGTCAATCCCTTAACTGGGAACCAGTCCAGGCAGCAGATGCAGGTATTAGCGGGATACCTGTTAGGGCCTGAACTCTGCTGGGAGAGGGCTTGAGAACACCTGTGTGGAGTGACCTCAGGCCTTGGGCCACCTGCTGCTCTATACCCTCAGGACTGGTGGGTGACACCCGTGCAGATGGCTTTCAACCTTGGCTGTACTTTAGAATCACCAGGGAGCTTTCAAACCCATCTCTCAGACCTCACCCCAGACCAATGAACCAGTCAGAATCTCTGGGTGTAGGACCAAGGTTTTAGGATGTTTAGTGGCTCCCCAGGTGATTCCATTGTGTGGCTGAGTGAGAGACAGTTACCCAGGGAAGTCATATTCTCCTCAGACTGCTTCTCCCTAACGTTTGCAAGTGAAGTTCTAACCTGAGCATTTGCCCAGGGAGTGGTAGAAAACAGGTGATCCAAGTGATTTTTTTGGTGCCTGGGCCTCTCTCCTGGGCCTAGATCTACTTCCACCCAGATGGGGGCCTACCTTTGGCCACAACCATTCGCTCTTCCCACCATAAATCACCCTACTGAGTAGTTGATATTTCCAGGAAACATGAACTTAGAAGTTAAGATGACTAGATACCGGGAGAATACAACACCTCAAAAAACTGGGCTACATATAACCATCTGAAGTAGAATTATTAGAACAGATGGAACAAAGGTTTAAAATAAGCATTAAAAAAGTATTTATATATAAAGCAATAGAGGGTGATTATTTTACTGTCAACTTTCTGTGACTTTTGTTTTAAGCTTGTCAATGTAGGCAATAGGTAGTTGGACCTTAGATTTTTAAGTCAGTAAGACTTTTTTTTTTAAGATTTATTTATCATTTATTTTTTAATTTACTGTTTTTTGGCTGCATTGGGTCTTAGTTGTGGCACGTGGGATCTTCGCTGAGGTGTGGGATCTTTTGTTGTGGTGTGCGGGCTTCTCTCTAGTTGTGGTGTGTGGGTTTTCTTCTCTCCAGTTGTGCCACGCAGACCCCAGGGCACGTGGGCTCTGTAGTTTGCGGCATGCAGGCTCTACTGGGCTCTCTAGTTGAGGCGCACAAGCTCAGTAGTTGTGGCACGTGGGCTTAGTTGCCCCGCGGCATGTGGGATCTTAATTCCTTGACCAGGGATCGAACCCGTGTCCCCTGCATTGTAAGGTGGATTCTTTACCACTGGATCACCAGGGAAGTCCCAAGACTGTCTTTTTTATTCAGTAGTTTAACTCATTTAGATTAAATGTAACTGCTGTTATAATAAGATTTATTTCTGCTATCTTGTATTTTCTATTTGTTTTCCTATATTCTTCTCTTCCTAGTTTCCACTGAATGGATTGACGTTTCTTATGCACCTTAAGGATTTTGCATTCTGTTTTTGTTCTCCTGTTGTTTGCCTTTAACTTAAGATCATATTTCTGTTTATCCCTATTGGTTTCTTAAACCAACCAACTTCTATATTCCTATTTTAAAAGGCTACTCATGAAAGTATTGACTAGGATTTTCATTTTTTTAACAGATATATTTTCTTTTTTCTCTTATTTAGCCCTGGCCTTTAATTTAAAATATTTAAGATATCAATAAACTTTGATGATCCTTCCTCTGTATAATTTTTGCAGGTTCTCTTGGTCTTATTTCTTTTCATATTTGAGTTCTTTCTCTGAAAATGTTTTCAATATGGATTTTTTGTGTGTGACAAATCTTTCAGGTGGTGTATTTCTAAAAATACTTTTTTTTTTACACCTTTACATTTAAATGACAATTCAGATGATTAGAAGGTAATAGGTTCAAAGTTCTTTTCTTTCAGACACTTTAAAACTGTTACTCCATTGTCTTCTTGAACTCATTGTTGCTGTTGAGAAGTCTGATGTCAGTGTGATTCTGGTTCTTTTATATGTGATCATCTCTGAGTGTTATGCCCTCAGATAATAAAATTGAATTGATTTATAGTCATCAGTTTATCTCTCATTCTGGCATTTACCTTTTCAGTGTTACTCTCTTTGAGGTGAGACATACTCCTTAGGGTTGGTCCCTTTGTGCTGTCTTTCATTTTTTTTTCTTCCAATTTTATTGAGATATCACTGACATACAGCACTGTATAAGTTCAAGGTGTACAGCGTACTGATTTGACTTACATCGTGAAAGGATGACCACAATAGGTTTAGTGAGCATCCATCATCTCATATAGATACAAAATTAAAGACATAGAAAAATTTTTTTTCCTTGTGATGAGAACTCTTAGGATTTACCCTGTTAACAACTTTCATATATAACATCAAGCAGTGTTCATTATATTCATCATGTTGTACATGACATCCCTAGTACTTATTGATCTTATAACTGGAAGTTTGTACCTTTTGATGGCCTTCATCCAATTCCCCCTCCGCTCCCCCTGCACTTCTGGTAACCACAAATATGATCTCTTTTTCTGTGGGTCTCTTTGTTTGTTTGCGTGCTTTTGAAGTATAATTGACCTTCAGTACTATGTTAATTCCTGTTATATGACATAGTGATTCAGTATTTCTGTACATTTCACAATAAGTCTAGTTACGGTCTGTCACCATACAAAGATGTTACATAGTTATTGACTCTGTGCCTCACACTGCACATTTCATACCCTTGGCTCATTTATTTTGCAACTGGAAGCGCATACCTCTTAACCTCCCTCACCTGTTTCTCTCATCCCCCGACAACCCTCCCCTCTGGCCTCCACCTGTTTGTTGTCTATGACTCTGTTTCTGCTTTGTTACATTTGTTCATTTGTTTTGATTTTTAGATTCCACATATAAGTGAAATCACATGGTATTTGTCTTTCTCTCTTACTTATTTCACTAAGTATAATACCCTCTGGGTCCATCCATGTTGTTGCAAATGGTAATATTTCATGGCTGTGTAATATTCATATATATATTCATATATATATATATATATATATATATATATATATATATATACACACACACACACACCACACCTTCTTTATCTATTCATCTATTTATGGGCACTTAGGTTGCTTCCATAGCTTGGCTATTGTAAATAATGCTGCAGTGAGCATAGCAGTGCATATATCCTTTCAAATTATTGTTTGCATTTTCTTTGGATTAATACCCAGGAACAGAATTGCTGGATCATATGGTAGTTCTATTTTTAATTTTTTGAGGAGTTTCCATACTGTTTTCTACAGTGGCTGCACCAATTTACATTCCCACCATTAGTGCATGAGAGTTTAGTTTTCTCTACATCCTTGCCAACACTTGTTATTTGTTGTGTGCTGTCTTTCTATTGATATTATCATAGGGATCTGCTCTTTGTAAAAGCTCTGGCTGATATATTTACATATAAATCTCTAAATAATGGATAAGACTCAGCGATTTTAGGCAATAAATAAATTCTAAGCTGGAATGATAAACTCTAGTGGTAGAACCTCAAATGCAGGCTGGAGAAGTCTGCAGATGACTCTTTAGACAAGGGTCCTTCTGATACCCTCTCAGACCCCACTGTGTAGCAGCCCAACTTATGTAGAGCTTATTATGTGCCTAGGACTGTTCTATGTACCTCATATACATCATTCAAGCTTGGTGTGGTATTACCCCCTTTTTATATGTGAGAAAATTGCGGGCCAGAGTGGTTAAGAGACTTGTCCAAAGTCTCTTAACACATCTAGTCAGTGTCAAAGCCAGGATTCAAACCTAATCTGGCTCCAGGGTCTGTGCTGCTAACCACTGAACCGCATTCATTCTCTCCTACCATGGACAAGGAGGGCACTGATGCTAGACCCAGAAAGAGTAAGAAAAGTCTAGATTCATTAGAAAGATCTGAGTGCCAGCTGAGAGCTGAGTACATTACGTACATTTTTCACTTTTCAGTATTTCAAATTTCTCACTTTGAAAAATTTTAGACATATAAAGAAGTTGTAGTAATGGTACAAAGAATTTCTGTATACTCTTCACAACACAAATTCACCAAGTGCTAACATTTTACCACACTTCTCTCTTTTTCTCTCTCTGTACATATCTATCTAATCTATCTATATCATCTCTCTCCATATATCTTTATCTGTCTATATATCAACCTACCTATTATCTATCATCTATTATCTATCTATCATCTATCTATATCTCACACACATTTTTTTTCTGAAACACTTGATAATAAGTTGCAGATATGATGCCCCTTTAAATTCTTCAGTATGTATTTCCTAAAACAAGATCATTCTCTTCCATGATTAGCACGATGACCCCAACAGAAAATTAACACTGATACAATAATACTGTCTACACTACAGATCTCACTCAGAGTTTTCAGCTGTACAACCAGTATTCTATTTTTGGTCCCGGATTCAGTCCAGGATCATATATTGCATATATTTTTCATGCCTCTTTAGTTTCCTTTATGCTGCAGCAGATCCTCATGCTTTGTTTTCTTTCACGACTGTATTAGGTTTTCCACTCTGCTCTCAGTTTACCATGAAATTAGTGGCTTTAACAGCACAAGTGTATTGTTTTACAGTTGTGTAGGTCAGAAGTCTGACATGGTCTCACTGGGCTAAAATTAAGGTGTCACCAGGCCTGTGCTCCTTTCTGGAGGCTCTAAGGGATAACTTGTTTTCTCGCCTTTTCCAGTGTCTAGACGCTTCCTGCATTCCTTGGAGGTGTGGTCCCTTCCTTGTCTTCAAAGCCAGCAATACCCAGTTGGGTTGAGTCTCTCTCAAATGGTTGCACCACTGATGTATCTTTCGTCACATCTGACCACAGCTGGGGAGGGCAGTCTCTGCTTTCAGGCCCCATGTGATTAGATTGGGCCCACCTGTTTCATCCAGGATGCTCTCTACACCTTGAAAGACCCTTTGGCCATGCAAGGTAACCTGTTCACAATTTCCAGGTATTTTGGGAGGGAGGAGGGAGGATTATTCTGCCTACTCCTATAACTTTTACATTTTTGAAGAATACAGGCCAGTTGTATGTAGTCTATCTCTTGTTTGGGTTTGTCTGGTGTTTCCACGTGACTAGACTCAGGTTATGAGATTTTGGTGGGTGGTTGTGCTGATGTGTTCTCAGCCCTGTTTATCAGGAGGCACGTGATGTAGATTCTTTAAGACTATGTATATATCCTGTTTCTTATCATACTTTCAGCCACTGATTTTAGCATCTTGGTTGATGATTCTTCACTTGAAACAATTATTACTATGATGATGGCCAAATGGTTACATTTTCTCCTTTAGTATTTACAATCATGACACAGGGAGTGTTGTCACGCTTGCTTACACCACAGATGGGGAAACAGGCTTACATAAATTATGTAATTTTCCCAAGGTCCCACAGGTAACAAGTGTAAAATGTACGGTGGGACCGCAACATGGTAGAGTTTCAGGGCACTTTTACTGACCTTCCTGAGTAGAAAGGTGGTTGGCCAGATGCACGTTATCTGTTCTTAGAAAAAAAAATTAGAAAGGTCGATGGACTTCATTTGATGTAATGCTGCATCCAGTTTAATCCATTTATTTTTTTGGGAAAAATCCCTGACAGTGACGAGTTCTAGGAACAGAACACTGGAAATAAAGTCATACTCAAAACCACTGACTCTGAGGAGGGCCTTTCTCATGGAAAAGCACGTGGTACTTCACCCAAGCCTCTGTCCAGGGGTACTTACACTACTGACCTCAGGCCCCCAGGCAGGGCTGCACTATATAGGAGCCCTGTTAGAAAGTGGCTCTTCTGCTGCTTTTGGTAATGAAACCTCCCTGGAAGGGAGCCAGTGAGGGCTGGGGCTGGATCAGGTTTCGCACTTCAGCAGGCTGATGCCCCAAAGCCCTAGTGAATTTGTATTAAGCCCCAGTTATCTTTCCCCACTGAGCTCCCTTAACTGCTCTCAGCCAATCAAAGAGACATGACAAGCAAAAAACCCACCTGGAGGGATTTCCATGGCCAAAAACCTGAGGCCCAAGTGAGTCCGGTCCTGGCTAATGCTGTCCGGAGGTGCCTCCAAGGCAGGCTCGCTTATCCGTGGAGAAGGGACTGTCATCGCCGGGGGTCCTGCAGGACTGGCCCCCAGTGCCCTGCAGGCCCTTTAAAGAAAAAGAAATTTATGACTTCTGCTTGCTCCTGGTTCTGTTCTCCTGACCCTAATCAGGAACTCATCACACAAACAGGGATAATTAGAAACAGGTGATTCTGGGATGTGCCTGGAGAGTTCCAACTGCTGGGCTATGGGTTTTCTGTTTCCCACATGAGACTGGGAATTAGGAGCTCAGGATTCTCTCATCTAATTCTATGCAGCAGGTTAAGTACTGTTACCGAGCTTTAACTTTCCCACCAGGGAATAGTATTTTATTTCCTTGTAGAAATGTAGTAGTGCATCAGGACTAATACGTTTGTGATGTTCTCTGAGCAGCCCAGAGCAAGGGGCTACTGTGTAAACCCAGCAACACTGTGTCTGCAGAACACATGGCCATAGTGGTAACAATGCAGCCTCACACTGGAGACACCTGTCTACTTTTGATTCCATGTGCTGGTAAATCCTGGGTCTCTATATGCTGGAAGAGAAAACTGACTTGATAGTAGCTGAACTTGATTAAAAAAAAAACACAACAGGGCTTCCCTGGTGGCGCAGTGGTTGAGAGTCCGCCTGCCGATGCAGGGGATGAGGGTTCGCGCCCCGGTCCGGGAATATCCCACATGCCGCAGAGCGGCTGGGCCCGTGAGCCATGGCCACTGAGCCTGCGCGTCCGGAGCCTGTGTTCCGCAACGGGAGAGGCCACAGCAGCGAGAGGCCCGCGTACCGCAAAAAAAAAAAAAAACCACAACAAAATGCAAAGGTGATTGACTCATTTCTAGCTGCCTTTTACAAGAGACTTCCTAAGATGAAGTGGATATTCCCAGAAGTAACAAGAAACCTAAAGCTAACGCATAGAGTATCGTGCAAGCAAGGGCTGGGTATCATCTAGAGGACATCCAAGAATAATTTGAGTGCCTTGGGCTCTACTGTATTCAAAGTTCTCCAGAAGGATCACTCTTTAAATTTTCTAGAGCAGCAAATGGCACAGCTTTTCTTAATAACGTACTCCATTACCTTGAGAGTTCTTTGCAGATGGAGCTTCATACCTTTGTTTCACATGGGTCGGTTCAGTTCCTGGCCCATGGTGTTTAATAAACACCTGTTGAATGAATAGCCAAGAGATCACAATTCCTCCACTTGATAAGCTCTTATTTATCAACCTTAATGTTTCCTCTTACAAATTACATCCTTGTTTTCTTCTACACAGTTGGAAATTGAGTAGAGTCATTTGCATTGTATAGGGTAGTTCTGTTACGGCTTCTCTGCCCACAGGCTTTCCTGCTCTAAAAGGCCCTGTCCTCATAAAATCAGCCACTTCTCCTGGCCTTGGATCATCCAGAGGGGTAGTAGGCTTCTGGCTCTGTGCTATCTGGGGACTTGGGTCTTGTATGGCTTGGCTCTTTTCTGTAACTTGAAATTATGAAAATGAGAGAGACTGCTGCCTGTGTGCAGGCCATGTACACTTAGCATCTGGAGTGGCTGTCTTGGGGCCCTGGCAGGCTGATGGATGTAGGTAGGAAGTGGTCTTCAGGGAGAGGAGAAGGGAGCAGGCGTGCAGACCAGAAGTGGCTGAAAGCCATGGGGCTCCTGAGAGGTGGAGAGAGTGGCCCAGTTTCCAAGGATGCCATGAATCCAACTGTACATGACCTCTTCGCTTCTGAGAGACATTTCTGTAACCTTACTTTAAATTCTCTCCCTTGTACTTGAGCTTAGCTCAGTGAAACTCACTGTTTAGTGAGAATACTCCCATATCCTATTATCTCTTTCTAAAGTGTAAATGAATGCTCATCTTAGCCCCTTTAATTGTAAACCTGTATAAGCTCACGGTCACTGGTTTGAATTTAAGTAGTTATCTTCTAAAATGTTCATGTGTCCTTTTTTCCTTTACTGTAGCTCTCCAGTGTTCTCATTCTTGTCTCTAATCGGGTATCCTGAACAGAACGTGATGCTTCTAATAAAAGTCTGACACACGCTGTTTAGAGTCAGAAGAGAACCTCAGAATCCCAGTACATTTATGTCTTAGTTATATTACTGTCTTAGCCAGCTCCGGTTGCTGTGACAGATACCGTAGACTGGGTACCTAAACAGCCAACATTTATTTCTCACAGTGCTAGAGGCTGGGAAGTCCAAGATCAAGGTGCTAGCAGATTTGGTGTCTGGTAAGAGCTCTCGTCCTGGTTTGCAGACAGCTGTCTTCTTGCTGTGTTCACACACGGCAGAGAGAGAAAAGCCTCTGGTCTCTTTCTCTTCTCTGCTTTTTTTTTTTTAACTGCTGTATAATTGCTTTACAATGTTGTGTTAGTTTCTGCTGTAGAACAAAGTGAGTCAGCTATATGTACACATATATCCCCTCCCTTTTGAGCCTCCCTCCCACCCCACTCCCCATCCCACACCTCTAGCTCATCACAGAGCAGCGAGCTGAGCTCCCTGTGCTCTACGGCAGCTTCCCCCAGCTGTCTATTTTTACATGTGGTAGTGTATATTGTCAGGGCTGCTCTTTCAATTCGTCCCACCCTCCCCTTCTCCCCGCTGTGTCTTTCTCTTCTTATAGAATGCTAGTTGTGTCATGGGCACCACCCTCATGACCTCATCTAAACCTATATATGTATATATACATATATATTTTTTTCTTGGTAATTGTGTTGTTCTCTAGCTTTCCTCTCCATCCTTCTCTAAAGATCTACATCTTTTCATTTTTTATTCTGCTCAAACATTCAGAGACCTGTGCTAAGATTCACCCACAATGTTTGTGAATTAGTTTGTATCAATATAATTTAAATAATTCTATATATTTTGAAGCCATGTTATTAAATAAATATAGTCTATCATTATAGTATCTTTCTGGTAAACTTTTCCTTTATCACAATATAGCGACCATATTTTCACCTGTGAATGCCTTTTGATTTGAAGTTTGTTTTGTCTCATTTTATGTTTCTGTACCAGCTTTCATTTGGTTTGTGTTTTTCTGGTATATCCTTTCTCTATTCTTATATTTCTAACCATTCTGTAATATTATGTTCTAAGCATAACTATTATAAAAACATATTTAGCCAGATTTTGATTTTTTAAAATTTAATTTTTTTTGATGTGGACCATTTTTTAAAGTCTTTATTGAATTTGTTACAATATTGTTTCTGTTTCATATTTGGTTTCTTGGCCACAAGGCACATGGAATCTTAGCTCCCCGACCAGGGATTAAACCCACACTCCCTTCGCCTTCACTTGGAGGGTGAAGTCTTAACCACTGGACCTCCAGGGGAGTCCCCAGATTTTGATTTTTAAAAAGTTATCTGAGAAACTTTCTTTTACCTGGTAGATCTATATCTATTGTGATTAAAGATTTACTTTTATTTTTTACTTGCCCTTTTATTTTTCTTTGCTTTAACTTTCCTATCTTCCACTTTATTGGTTAATTTAGTTTTCTTAATTTTCTTCCACCCTACACCTCAATTTCTTTGGAAGCTAGGCATCTTATTCCTATTTTTGTTACTGGTTACCTTACTGCTTTACTGGTTAACAATGTAACATGATACTTAATATTCGTGTTGAGTATTATATTTACATACTTCCTGACTAATAACTTAATACTTGACTAATAAATACCTTAGACTGTTTTTTTTGTTTGTTTGTTTGTTTGTTTTGCGGTACGCGGGCCTCTCACTGCTGTGGCCTCTCCCGTTGTGGAGCACAGGCTCCGGACGAGCAGGCTCAGCGGTCATGGCTCACAGGCCCAGCCGCTCCGTGGCATGTGGGATCCCCCCGGACCGGGGCACGAACCCGTGTCCCCTGCATTGGCAGGCAGACGCTCAACCACTGCACCACCAGGGAAGCCCATAGCTTAGACTGTTTTAACTTCAATTACCCCTCTCATCTTTCATGATATTTCCAGTATTTTAATTTTATCTTATTTTTGCCCCATATGTCATTATTATCACTGCTTTATACTAGTTTCTGTATAAATACCCACATATTTACTAATATCTTTGCTCAACTTTCTTGCATCTCAATCTTTCTATGTTAAATTTCTTTCCTTGCTGAATAACACTTTAATTGTATTTTTTCAAGTATTTGCTTTTGCACAGCAAAGGAAACCATAAACAAGACGAAAAGACAGCCCTTAGAATGGGAGAAAATATTTGCAAATGAAGCAACTAACAGAGAATTAATCTCCAAAATTTACAAGCAACTCATGCAGCTCAATATCAAAAAAACAAACAACCCAATCCAAAAATGCGCAGAAGACCTAAATAGACATTTTTCCAAAGAAGAGATACAGATATCCAACAAACACATGAAAGAATGCTCAACATCACTAATCATTAGAGAAATGCAAATCAAAACTACAATGAGGTATCACCTCACACCAGTCAGAATGGCCATCATCAAAAAATCTAGAAACAATAAATGCTGGAGAGGGTGTGGAGAAAAGGGAACCCTCTTGCACTGTTGGTGGGAATGTAAATTGATACAGCCACTATGGAGAACAGTATGGAGGTTCCTTAAAAAACTAAAAATAGAACTACCATACGACCCAGCAGTCCCACTACTGGGCATATACCCTGAGAAAACCATAATTCAAAAAGATGAATGGATAAAGAAGATGTGGCACATATATACAATGGAATATTACACAGCCATAAAAAGAAACGAAATTGAGTTATTTGTAGTGAGGTGGCTGGACCTAGAGTCTGTCATACAGAGTGAAGTAAGTCAGAAAGAGAAAAACAAATACTGTACGCCAACACATATATATGGAATCAAAAAAAACACAACAACAAATGGTTCTGAAGAACCTAGAGGCAGGACAGAATAAAGACACAGATGTAGAGAATGGACTTGAGGACATGGGGAGGGGGAAGGGTAAGCTAGGACAAAGTGAGACAGTGGCATGGACATATTATACACTACCAAATGTGAAATAGCTAGTGGGAAGCAGTCGCAGCGCACAGGGAGATCAGCTCGGTGCTTTGTGACCACCTAGAGGGGTGGGATAGGGAGGGTGGGAGGGAGACACAAGAGGGAGGAGATACGGGAATATATGTATATGCATAACTGATTCACTTTGTTATACAGCAGAAACTAACACACCATGGTAAAGCACTTATACTCCAATAAAGATGTTTAAAAATAAATAAAGTTCTTGGGGGATTAATGATGCTGTTTTTCTGTGCTTGTTGACCTTTCCCCCCATAATGGGTTAGTCCCTCACTTATCTTTAAACTCTAGATTATGTGCATATCTTTGGTGGGGTTATCTGTGAATTTCTCTGTGGCCTGAATTCGGGATGCACTCCTTCAGGGTAGTTTTGAGTTTGCTTCTGCCAGAAACCTTAAAGATGTTAGCATTTTGGAAACATTTTCATCTTAATTTCTTGACATGAAGGTTTCTGGATCACGCGAACCTATAAATTTAACCCAAAAACTGGAGTGAGAGCCTGTCCATTGTTGCAGATTCTCAGCATAGTCTTTTTCCAGCCAAAACTCGGGTCAGTTATTAAAAGCTACCTTGATGTTTCTCTGGGCCAATAGATGAATTTCCCCCTGCCCCCCAATTCATCCTTTCATTGGGAATGTAGTCATTGGAAAGTCTTGGCTTCATTTAGGGGTCTCAGTTCTAACTTTCAGTCTTGCTGGGGCTAAGGTCTCATTGTCTATGCCTGTGAGACGTTATAACCCAAGCCTCTTGGTTTGATTGGAGCAACTCCTGCTCCAGCAGATGACCTTAACTTTCTGATTTCTAATTCCTTGTTCTTTTCTAGCCCTTGAGGAGTTCCTTTACTTTATTGTAAGTTCAGCTGTGCACCTTAAAGAATATTTTCTATACTTCATCTGCATTTGAGAGCATTTTTTTTTTTTTTTTTTGCGGTACGCGGGCCTCTCACTGCTGTGGCCTCTCCCGTTGCGGAGCACAGGCTCTGGACGCGCAGGCTCAGCGGCCATGGCTCACAGGCCCAGCCGCTCCGCAGCATGTGGGATCTTCCCAGACCGGGGCACGAACCCGTGTGCCCTGCATCGGCAGGTGGACTCTCAACCGCTGCGCCACCAGGGAAGCCCTTGAAAGCATTTTTAAAGTGGAGGGTTTTCAGGTTGTTTATTCCATCTTATAGCTAGAAATAGAATTATTACTACTGTTTCTTATGTGTCAGTGTTGAACCCCTGTCTTATAATGTCACTTAGGTTAGAGAGATATATTTGGTAAATAAAGTCCAAAATCATATTACTGTCAGTAGTTCTGTATAAATTACTGTGTTATGAGAAGTGAAACCCCCTCAAATTAGTTATTTATGCATAATCTTAGAATGTGCTTAGGTACTATTACTATTCTGTATGACTGGAGTAATAATATGGAGATGTCATGATAAAATAGTGATTTCAGTAGATCATAGTCAAGACATATAGCCAGTTTATGACTTGAAACTTGTATGTATAACATAATAGAAATATATTTAAAAGTTATCAGTTATTTTGAGATACTGTGTAACTTCCCTGTGACACTTTCCCAAAGTGTGTTCCTTAGTATTCTGGTTTCTCAAGATATTTTACCAAAAACGTTTCCATTGGTAAATAAATTTGGAAAATCCTGCATCTTATACCTCTTTTTGGTGAGGTTAAGCATGTCAGCATACAAACTCACTGATGAGTTTTGAGGTAAAGAAACCAATTTGAAATTTTTTAACCCAGTGTATTCCAAATCTACTTGACCAAGAAAAATTGTTTACTGTTTTAATTAACACTTTTTAGTATTCTGTTCTATAAAACTCAACTTGGGAAATGCTGCTTTGTTGGGCATATGCTTTTGTCAAGATAATCTTTAAATATTTACTTAATTTCCAAAACAAGAAGCATTTTATATACTGTTATACTACAAGCATCTTATGTACTTAAAATTAAATTGATATGTAAAATTAAATAGCAAAATCCCCCAAAAGAAAATGCAATTTAATCTATAAAAGTACTCAAATTTATTAAACAAATAATTTTTTAAAGTAAGGTGAAAATCTAAATGTTAACATATTGGTAGGAAAAAACATTCCAAGAATGAATTCCATTTTTTAAAATTAAAAATAATGTTTAAAGTTTAATTGAATCATGTTTGGAATGTCTTTATACTTAGTATTATAGTATTATATTACTCAGTGTAGGGGGAGATTAGCATAAAGTGGTGGGTTTGTCTCATATTTCCCATAATAAGATCTGAACCAAGGGAGTTTGTAACGGCAAGGACCTCATTATTATTCTCTGTGACTGTTAGATAGCCCTGTGGCCTGAGTTCTCAGGACAGTATAATAGAGAAGCTCCAGGGATGTATTGAATATCTATGTATTTATCAGTCTAGATCTAATCTGTCATCTGTCATTTAGCACAGGGGAAGAATTGTGTTTAACATTCTTTCATCTCTGAGTTTCAGCTGAGGCCCCAAAGGCCGAGAACAAACATTAGTTGTCATGTGCACCCACATTCTAAAGTGAGGTGCTAGATCACCGAGGTAGGACTTGCAAAGGGAGTGTGAACATATAGGTCCCGCCAGCATTGGCCCACTGCCCACCTGCTTCAAGCTGCATGAGGGGAGGGGAAATTAATTGGGAGGTGCCTTGGTTGGGGTTGTTCAGAGGAGCAGAACTTCTGTGAAGGCTTTAGGGGTGCGTGGCAGGCTAGATGTCACGTAGCTGTGGGAGCTGCTGAGGTAGCCTCTGCTCGCTCTTGCCCCTTGTCTGCCGTTGTGCCTGACATTGCGGAGGATCTGCGGGACTGGCGGTTGTTGAAGTGTGGACGTGGATGAGAACCAAGCGAAAATGAAACCCTCGGGATGAACTGGGACCCCAAAGGAAAACTGAATCCTGCCAAACCAGCCCAGGCGTCTGGCTCCCCAGCTCCAGCTCAGGAAAAGCAGGAAAAGCAGGCGCCCTCTGCTATGGAGCAGCATGCCCACTTGGCCCACGACTCAGAGAAGCCAACCGGGATCTCCTGGGAACTGGAGAAGCTGCACATGCGGCTGTCACCCTGCGGCAGCTAGGGAGAGAGCAGATCAGAGAGCTGCCTACATGCACAGCCAGGGCGCCTTCAGGACACAGAAATGATGGCTGCCGCTTCATTTCCACCTTCTGTATCTTGTGCAAGTTGTGTCATGTGGCCAACGCTAGCCCAGAACCATACAGGGAAGGGAATTCTGGAAAACGTAGTTCAAAGCCATCGCAGAGGCCAAAGGCTGATAGTGAGGAATTGTTTGGAGAGAAGGTCAGTGTGCTGTGTCCCCAACCTGCCATGTGGGAACTTCTCCACACCTCTAGCTATGTTGGGGTGGTGCTTCATGAGAATCACTCACAGGGCTTGACGGGTGTACCCTGGAGTTTGGGGACATAGGAACTGAATATCTGCCAAGGAAAGACTGAGGTGAGATGTGGTTGCCCATCACAAGCACAGGGCTGTGTGGAATAGCCTGTGTGCCAGGTCTGCCAGGGTCAGGATATGAGGGATCCCGGAGGGCCAGAAGGGAGCTGGCACAGAGTGACACTCAAAAAACATTTGTTGAATGAATGAAACTATTTCTTTTATGCTCTAGGTAAAACATGATTTAATCAGTTATTTTCCAAATATCCAAATTTCCCTTCTTCCTTAAAAGCAGAATCCTAATTTTACTTGTGGTAGCAGTGCACTCAGTAAAAGGCCAGACTGGTTTCCCTTGTAGTCAGATATGATCATATGGCTAAGTTTTGACCCTGTATATATTTACCATATAGAAAGTTGTAAGGAAACTTCCAAGAAGGCTACTTAAGGAGAGCTGACTCATCTGGGGGAGATCCCTCTTAGCTTTTGCATGTGGACATGATGGCTGGAGGTCCAGCAGCCATTTTGGACCATGAAATAACAGAGTGGAAAAGTAGAATGACAGTATTCGTTGGTTCCTCTGTAGTCCTGGGGTAAGCAATATGAACAGCATCATCCTAGATCTTTTTTGTTCACAATGCTTAACCCAATACAGTGTTTCAGGAGTGGAAAAATTGTGGCACGGGGGTGCTGGTATTGAAGGGAGGGAGTGTTGGATTCTTTGTGAAAACAGTATTTTAAAAACTGAAATACAACTGACATAACATTAAGTTTAAGGTGTGCAACATGTTGATTTAATACATTTATGTATCGCAGTATGATTACCACCATAAGGTTAGCTAACAGCTCCATCGCGTAATTCTCGTTTCTTTTTTTGTGGTGGGAACAATTAAGATCTAGTTGCCTAGCAGCTTTGAAGTTTATAACAAAGTATTGTTGACTATAAAGGAGAGCTGTTTTTGAGGGGAGGCATACAAAGAAAAAGCCATGTCAGTGGGCCTTAGTTAAGTGAGGAACAAGGTAAAAGACTAAGAAAATGAGTCATGCATTAGGCTTTCTTTCTGCTTCTCCAGAAAGTTAGAGAGAGTAATTGTAAGAAAGCACTGGAAAATATAGGCTATAAAGTGTCACATGTAGTCTAGGCCTTGGGCCATTGCTTCTCCCAGACCTGTGTGGAAGGGACAGGGTGTTCTTAGTTCCAGTTCAGCCAGAACATGTAGTGAGTACCAAGAGATGATATCATTAATTGTGCTTACATTCACAAAAATACAACTGGCATTAACATTTTAAAAAAAAATGATAGTCCGTCTGACTCAATCTTTAAAGGGCAGAAGTAGTTCAAGTTGTAGCTTTTCTCAGTGTAGCTTTATGTCTGTGTCTCTCAGTGTATTGTTCTTTGTATCCAAGTGTCTTTTGTCCCAGTTAGGTGGCTTTTCGGCATATCTCTCTGAGTGTGTGTGTGTGTGTGTGTGTGTGTGTGTAAGAGAGGGAGAGAGACACAGACACAGAGACAGGGAAAGATGGGGAGAAAGAAAGAAAGAGAGACAGAGGCAGGGAGAGGAGGCTGCCTCGTTGGCTGACTTTCTACTCCCTCATGTTTCCCCCTCTCTTTCTGGCTTTTCATTTCCTTCTCATTCTTCCTTCCCTTTGACTTGATCTCCATATCTGCCCTGTGAAAGAATTGAGCCACATTGTGTTTTCCTTAAGTATCTCCTTGATTCCTTCCCCCTGATGCTGGGCCAGTCACCCTTGGTAGAGGAGGTGTTCCTTGCTTGGTAGTCTAGCCCAGTGGAGAAGGATGGGGGGCCTTCAGCTGGCCTTCAGCAGGGCTCTGACTGGCACCCGGTTCAACAGGCTTCTCTGCTTGATGCTACTACTGAAATCTCATCTTCACTTAAAAAATGCCTTGAATGGAGCTTCTCATCTGTGTTCTTGAAGTTATGTGTGTTTGCTTGGTGTCACTTCTCAGTAAGGTATCAGTAAGGTATTAGGGTCTTCGGGCATAGCCTCCCAGAAGGACTTCCCTTAGTCAGTGAGTTCCGTGAGATTTGAGGACCTGTAATAAGCATACGTGTAAGTCTCAGGGCCCAGCATCACTCCCTCCCAAATATTTCCACAGGTTCCAGCGTCTTTACAGAGATCAGCACCTCAAGGACAAGAAGGATGGGAAGTAGGGAGAAGTGTGCGTAATTCCGGAGCTGAGAGGCGGCCGGCCCGGCTGTAATAAAGCTGTCTGTTAGGAAGTTATCTTTCATCTACAATTGCTTCCCCTAAGCTCTTAAGCACATTAACTGCACCTGTAATTATACACACCTCAGAAAATGCATAAAAGCTGCCTTCTTTGCCAGACTAAGTAAAACTGCAGTCTCCTTCATATCCTCTACTGCCTACTGTACCTTAACACTAGGGGGAAAAAAAAGGAAAAAGAAATGAAAGAAAAGAGGTAATTGCCCATTAAACAGTTGCTCATAAGTGAACTTTGTCTCGCGTTTCCAGCATTAATTTTGCTCTGCGTGAACTGCACTTGACACTGCTTGGAGAGCCAGAGAGTCCTGGCCGCTCTTGCTGGCCTACGCAGCTATTTGCTGCCCCTTTACATTTCAGACAGTGTTTGAAACAACAACAGCAACATTTCCTGTGACTCTGAGGAATAGCTTTGCATCAGGGTGGAAAAACACATATGATTTTCACTGAGAGTCTATCTTTTCCACTGACCTACTTTCTTGCATTTGACTATTTTGCACCATTCGGTACTAATGAGCCTAAAACCCCTGCTAAGATCTCCCTTTATGCCATACTGATCTCCTCCTCCCCCTCTGGTAGCTCTTTCTCAGGTATTTTGGGGGCTAGAGGGAAAAGACAAATTCTCTGAATCTGGGCTCCTTAGGCATAATTCCTTCCAGCTGGGATTTATCCACCTACAACAGGGCATAGCCATGGAGACAGCTCTGGCCCAGTAGCCAGACACACTTCTCACATTAGGAGAAAGTAGATAGTGGGCAATGACTTAGCATCATCTACTTTCAAAACCTACTTTAATATAAACCTTCCTTTTACAGTGTCAGTAGAATTAATTGGCTGGTAATCCACAGGAGATGTTCAGATCACCTACAGTTTATTTTATGAGTCCTCCAGGATCAATTTCATGTTTGAATGACTATTCCTATCATATATTTACATACACAGTTGTCCTTTGTATTCAGAGATGACTCGGTTGCCTTTTTACTCCCCAGGCATATTCTTTCTGGAAGAGAAAGGCGGAAGTGTTACCTGAAGCCCTTTAGAAAATTAGCAAATATTTATCCAGCATCTAATCTGCAAATATGTGGAAATTAGCTGTGGAAGGAATCTAAAAGACATAAAAAGACAAAGTGTCTGCCCTCAAGAATCTTATAATCTCCCTGGAGGGAGGAATACACACATACACACACACACACACACACACACACACACACGAATGAAACACACTTGGAGCAACTGCAGACAACATAATAATAAGTGCAGAATAATGACATTGGCGTTGAAATAGAGACCTGGTGGGCTGTCAAGCAGGTGTGGTGACCAGAGAAAGTGGAGTGAACTTCCCGGAGGGGCCAGGTCTTGAAGATGAGTTAGATTCTTCATCTTGTGTTGAACTATCACAGGAACAAATTATTAATTTCAAAGAATGTATAACCTTTGCATGCCTCTTGTCTTTGGGAAGTTTTTTTTTTTCTGTAATGCCCCATTCCTGGACCTTTCTCCAGATGATCTGGGAAGTAGGTGAAGGGAGAACTCCAGGGCTCTGAGGGCATCAGTTGTGTGAGGAGTGTGAATTTAATACTGTAACTTACAAGACTATGAAGTTAATACTCTCTGAAGAGTGAAAAAGACCAGGAAGGCCAGAGGAGGTGGAGTGAAGGGAGAGGAGAGGGAGGCATCAGGCCAGTGCAGGCTGTCGGGATGCGGGTGGCCGGTGCTGGGAGAGGGATGTGGGGTTGGTGGCAGCGGGTGTGCAGGGTGAAGACTTCCGGAGGAGAAATAGGGAAATGGGGTTTGGGGGAGTTTGCTCCTTGTATGTCATGTGAGGCTCCCTTTGGGGACTCCTTTAAAGTCCTCAGTAGAAGTGCGGCTCTGCAAGGATTTTCGAAGCCCGGTTGATGTTTCTTTGTGGTGCGTGTGGCAGAGTGCCAGGTTATCACTGGAGAGAAGGGAGGCTGCCCCTGAGGCCCAGCTGCTTTAGAAGGAGAAGCTGTTTTATTTGTGTTTGAGCTGAGAAAAAAGGGAATGAAATGAACTCCTTAAAGTTTTGGTGACATGTTGGATCTTTTGTTCCATTTGGCTGTTTCGTTAGTTAGGGATGTGGACATGTTTGTAGGCTCATCAGTCGCTCATTCATTCATCATGTATTTATCGAAGGCCTTCGGTGTGACAGGTCTTGTTCTGGGCTCCTGCAGTGCAGAGTGAGTAGAAGAGATAAAACCCCAACTCTCATAGAGTTCACGTTCTAGTGGAGAAGGTTTTCACTGTTGGAGTTGGAAGCAGGCGTTTTTCTGCTTTGGCATATCTTGAGGTTGTTCAAATATAACTCAAACCTCATGCCTGTTATTGACAAAGTTTAGTTAATCAGTGTTGGAACAAACAAAATCATTTGCAGCAATTCCAAAATGCAGGCCTACAGATGGGTGTTGGTCTCTCTCTGCCTCAAAATCATCTGAGATACCTTTTAAAATGTAGAAACCTGGTCCCCTACCCACAGAGCCAGATTCAGAAGGTCTAGGGTAGGGCCAGAGAATGTGTATTTAAAAAAAAATCCCAAATGATTCTTTTTGTACAATAAACTCTGATTACATACATAATTCTGAAATCTATATTTGGTAAGGTTGCACCCTCATCCTGTTCTCAGGCCCAGCCCCTTTCCTCCTGAGTTTGATATATATATAAACTATATATATATCAAACTATATGTATATAAAAACTATATATATCAAACTATATAAACTATATATATATATATATATATTCAGACCTATTTCTATAACCTTACATGTATACAGTTATACTGATAGAAGATATACAGTGTTGTTTTATGGGCTTATTGTTTTATATAAATGAGATCATTCTTTCCATGTGGTCAATTTCTCAGCCTCCCCCTTTTTTTATAAATTTATTTATTTTATTTTTGGCTGCATTGGATCTTCCCTGCTGCGCGTGGGCCTTCTCTAGTTGCCACGAGCGGGGGCTACTCTTCGTTGCGGTGTGTGGGCTTCTCATTGCGGTGGCTTCTCTTTGTTGTGGAGCATGGACTCTAGGCACGCAGGCTTCAGTCGTTGTGGCACTCAGGCTCCATAGTTGTGGCTCGTGGGCTCTAGAGCGCAGGCTCAGTAGTTGTGGTGCACGGGCTTAGTTGGTCTGCGACATGTGGGATCTTCCCGGACCAGGGCTCGAACCTATGTCCCCTGCATTGGCAGGCGGATTCTTAACCACTGAGGGAGGCCCTCAGCCTCCCCTTTTCCTTCTTTTCTTTTTAAGGTAATGTCCAGGTATATAAGTGGACACATGCCTCGTTCTGTCTTAGAGCACCTGGGAAGAGTTGGGGTCTTTGGAACTAATATCTTTGCTTCCTCTGGCAAAAGGGCGGTGGCCCTGCTGCAGCTGGCAGCAGCTTGCCCTCGGTGTTGTCAGTGTTCAGCGATGCTTGTACAATAAACTCTGATTACATACATAATTCTGAAATCTATATTTGGTAAGGTTGCACCCTCATCCTGTTCTCAGGCCCAGCCCCTTTCCTCCTGAGTTTGATATATATATAAACTATATATATATCAAACTATATGTATATAAAAACTATATATATCAAACTATATAAACTAAATATATATATATATATATTCAGACCTATTTCTATAACCTTACATGTATACAGTTATACTGATAGAAGATATACAGTGTTGTTTTATGGGCTTATTGTTTTATATAAATGAGATCATTCTTTCCATGTGGTCAATTTCTCAGCCTCCCCCTTTTTTTATAAATTTATTTATTTTATTTTTGGCTGCATTGGATCTTCCCTGCTGCGCGTGGGCCTTCTCTAGTTGCCACGAGCGGGGGCTACTCTTCGTTGCGGTGTGTGGGCTTCTCATTGCGGTGGCTTCTCTTTGTTGTGGAGCATGGACTCTAGGCACGCAGGCTTCAGTCGTTGTGGCACTCAGGCTCCATAGTTGTGGCTCGTGGGCTCTAGAGCGCAGGCTCAGTAGTTGTGGTGCACGGGCTTAGTTGGTCTGCGACATGTGGGATCTTCCCGGACCAGGGCTCGAACCTATGTCCCCTGCATTGGCAGGCGGATTCTTAACCACTGAGGGAGGCCCTCAGCCTCCCCTTTTCCTTCTTTTCTTTTTAAGGTAATGTCCAGGTATATAAGTGGACACATGCCTCGTTCTGTCTTAGAGCACCTGGGAAGAGTTGGGGTCTTTGGAACTAATATCTTTGCTTCCTCTGGCAAAAGGGCGGTGGCCCTGCTGCAGCTGGCAGCAGCTTGCCCTCGGTGTTGTCAGTGTTCAGCGATGCCCAGTGGTGGGGGGCAGCTTCACCTGGCTAACTCTACTCCCTGACTTGGGATGGTCTCAGCGGCATCCTCCATACAGCCTGCTGCGGGCCTCCTCCTCCCACTTCTCAGGCTCCAAGGAAGGCCCATTCTCCCTCAGCTCAGGGCCTCTCTACTACAACTCCAAACTGCCAAACTGCCCCTGATGCCTAACAGGGGAAGTTAAGGAATACAGGCGATCCTTTCCTAAGACAGTAGCCTATTCTTTATGGTTATTTTCTTGCAGAAGAATCCCTAGTGCATGTCATAAGCCATGGTCTCTGTCTTGGCATTCTTTTGGTACCAAATTCTAACTATCCTCCAGGCAGACAGATGCTTCAAGTGGAGCAGGCTAGGGGGTCTGCACTTGGAAAGGTGAAAGAAAAGTGCGTGACTCATTTTAAAATATTTCCCCTGTTCATCTCAGAAATATGTTGTCCAGCCATTTTTCACTGGGTCGTGTGACTGGCAGTCAAAAGGCAGCCAGAGCGTTTACTATGTTTTGCACCTCTTTTCAAATGAACATAGTTGAAGGCATTTCTTGGCCAAAGATTAGGAGAGACTCCCCTCTCCTAACCAGGCCCTAAATTAATTAATCTGTTCTTCTTATAGTTTAATGAGGAGATGATTCATAAACCCAAGAGGCTGACATAAGTAAAAAATCCTTCACGACTGCTCCCTTTATTATTTTCTGCTTAAGAAAATATGGAGTAACTGTGGTGAACATACCATAAGGTGATTCTCAATGAGTCACATCTTTGCATAATCCCCTGCCCTTGAGTGTTCATGGAAACTGAGACTTGCTTCTGGCCTATACAGTGTGGCAAAGGAGATGAGCTGTGGTTATATTACATGGCAAAGATGAACAGATTTTTAATGAAAGTCCCGAATCAGTTGATCTTGAGTTAATAACAAAGATTACCCTGGGTGGGCCTGACTTAATCAGGCAAAAGCCCTTAAAGAAGGGTCTGGGACCCTCCGTGAGGTTAGAGACTCTTTCTTCTCACTTTGAAGAAAGAAGTGCCTATGAATTCTACAGCCTCAAGTAGACTAATTCTGCCAGCAACCTGGGGGTACTTGGACATAAATCTTTCCCCAGTCGAGCCTCTGATGAAATGTAGCCCAGCTGACATCTTGATTGCAACCTTGTTAGACTCTGAACAGAAGAACCAACTATGCCTTGGCATACTCCTGACATAGAGAAACTGTGACATCATAAATGTGTTTTGTTTGAAGCCATTACATTTGTGCTAATTTGTTAGGCAACAATAGAAAACTAATACAGTAATAACTAGTTGCCACCCATCCCGGTTTCTCAGCCCTCTGTTGGTAAGATTTCTCTCTCCCTCTCTTCCCTATTTCCTCCCTTCTTTCCTTCCATCCTTTCTCTCTTTCCTTTCTTTTCAAAAGTCTGAAGAGTGACGATCTCTCTTCCTAGGATGGCGAAAAGGAGACCAAGCTTGGCCAAATTCTGTGGATGGAACCTGGTCACTGTGGTGAGATGAATTCACTTACAGAAAAGAAGACTTTATTTTTTTAGACTAGTTTTAAGCTCACAGCAAAGTTGAGCAGGAGGTACAGATTTCCCATATACTCCCTGCCCCGACATGAGCAGAGCCTCCCCGCTATCAAGACTGGTACATTTCTTAACAACTGATGAACTTACATCCACAGGTCATTATCTCCCCAAGTTCATAGTTTACATTAGGGTTCACTCTTGGTGTTATTCACTCTGTGGGTTTTGTAGGTCTTGACCATTATAAAATGACATGTATCTACCACTGTAGTATCATACAGAATTGTTTCACTGCCTTAAGAATCCTCTGTACTCCTATTCATTCCTCCCTCCAACCAAACCCTGGCAACCACTAATCTTATTTATTTATTTACTATCTTCATAGTTTTGCCTTTTCCAGAATGTCATATAGTTGGAATCATACAGTATGTAGTCTTTTCAGATTGGCTTCTTTCACTTAGTAATATGTATTTAAGTTTCCCCACATGTCTTTTTATGGCTTGAGAGTTCATTTCTTTTTTTGTAGTGGTGAATGATACTCCATTTTCTGGATGTACCACAGTTTATTTATCCATTCACTTCCTGAAAGACATTTCTGTTACTTCCAAGTTCTGGCAATTATGAATAAGGCTGTTATAAGCATCTATGTGCAGGTTTTGGTGTAGTCATAAGTTTAACTTCATTTAGGTACGTACCAAGGAGTGTGATTGCTGTATCATATGGTAAGAGTATGTTTAGCCTTGTAAGAAACTGCCAAACTGGTTTCCAGAGTGACTGTACACTTTGCATTCCCACCAGCAATGAATGGGAGTTCCTGTTGCTCTGCATCCTTACCAGCATTTGGTGTTGTCAGTGTTTTGGATTTTTGCCATTCTAATAGGTGTGTAGTGGTACCTTGTTGTTGCTTTAATTTGAATTTCCATGATGACAGATGATGTGGGGCATCTTTACTCATTTCTTTTTTTATATATGAGATGAATGCCAGTGATGAAATCCATTTGTGACTTTTCCTTTCACCTGTGGGGCTCTGAGAGGTGGGCTTTCTCTGTTCTCCAGTGAAAATATTGCAAAGCAGCAAGCATGCATAATATCTGTTACGAGAAAGCATGTTAAAAATTTGTGGAACATCTTCACATTTTATTCCTGTTCTTTATTGTAATTTATGTAAATGTTCTTTGGGAAATCATATGGTGTGGGTCTTACAGTAGCAAATGAAGGAAGGATTGGGGAATGGACAAAGAAGCTCTCAGGACAAGGTTCTCCGAGGGTATCCCACATGGGGCGAAGCAACGAAGGTGGCGTCTTGTGAAATTGCTTTCGTTACAGGTTTTCTTTTCTGGTGGGCATGAGGGAGCACACAGGAATTTAGGTTTGTGTTTATCTGCTGATCCAGTCTCATATTGCCCAATCATCTTAGTGCCCACACCAGGGAGCTGGGTCAAATGAGGCAACTGCTCATCCAGTTATTGTCAGAAATTAGCTCAGCTGTCCCTTTGGGCTGCAGAAACACAGCCCGGACAACTGGTTTGGTTAACTTAGTTGTCGTATTAAAGGACTAGGGCAAGAAATCACATCCATTTCCTTTACAAGTGGAATATTCTTCCTCTAGTTTACAGTTTCAAAACTGAGAAGTTACAAAGTGTCCAGAGCTCTGGCAATGGTACAGTTTAGTAGGCTGTACCATTTCATAGTCTCACGCTAAAATAACAGTGGCTAAGCTTTGTGACAAATGGTCTAACTCTTGCTCAAATGATGGCCTTGTTACTGGAGACAGGAACAGTTGAGGGTGGCTGGCTGGCTTTTCTCACTTTTCTTTCTCCAGGCTCGAAATGAGACTGCATAGTTGTAGGGGGTCATATTTGAAACAAATGTCTGCAGTGAGGACACAGCTCACCTGTTTACAGTCAGAGATGGTGGGGCCTGAGGTTTTTGCATGTTCCGAGTACACTCTGTGTAAAGCTCTTAGATCACATAAGGGCTTAGGCACACATTTTTCTTGTCCATGAACATGTTTTTGTTTCAGAAGAGCCAGTTAAGCATGGCAGATGGAACAAATGTGTTTTGTTGCCACTTCCTCTGAAAATTGCATTAAAATGATAATAAAGGCAGAGAAAAGGCCTAGGCTCACAGGACAAAAAGAACAGGGGAGGACGCAAGCTAGAAGTAACCACATTTTGCCGGCTCTAAGTCTAGTGGTCAGTGATTTTGCAGAGGTGAGCTGGCCAAGGAAGAAACCAGACGCAGGCTGAGTTGAGGCACCCGAGGAAGCCTCAGAGATTGGAGTTTCCAGCAACTTCCTGGAGGTGCGGGTTGGGACAGAAGGAGGAGTGGTTGAAAGTCTTTCCCTGAAGCGGTGAGAACCCTCCCAGCACAGTCCCTTCTCTTCTTCCACAGGGGATCAAGCTGCCTCTCGCTCCTGAGCCAGAGGCGAGAGTTCTACAGTCTCAAGAGGCAAAGTGGAGATCTTAGACATGGGGATGCCAGCTCAGCTGAAGGCAGGGGCCACAGTACACACAAGGAACTCAGCACAGATCAACACACTGCCCGTCGCGCAGGGCTCCTCTCCCCAGTGTGGCGGCACCATCCAATTAGAAGCTTCTCTCTGGGGGCTGCTCTTCCTCTGATACCTGTTGGCCTGATAATGGAGGGTCTGGGCTTTGGGGTCAGGTAGCTCAGCTCCCCTCTTACTTGTGTGTCTCCCTAGCTCTATGAGATGATGGATGTTCACTAAACTTACTGTGGTCATCATTTCACGATGTATGTGAGTCAGGTCATTATGCCGTGCACCTTAAACTTATACAGTGCTGTATGTCAATTATGTCCCAATAAAACTAAAAAAAAAGATGCAACTGTTCTGAAAGCCAACTCTCAGTTTTTAGGTAGCTGTATAGAAATGCTTTCAGTACTCCAGCCAGTTATCTGTTCTTTTATGTGACTCTTTAAAATTCAGTTCAATAGATAACATACTAAATAATTAAGGGGGCTTTTCTAACCTCCCCTTACAGCTGTGGGGACCATATTTAAAATGTTAGCCATGGGACAAACCTGATTAGATGATTCCTTTTTAACCAGTTTCAAATCAGCTTAATGGCCCTTTTCTTTTAACTCCTTTCTTTCATCTCTTCTCAAATGTGCATCAGTTTCACATCCTGAATAATTTCAAAGACGTAGGTTTGATTAGAAAACATCCATAGTGGTCCAGAACGCGTCTCACGTACTGCTTAACTGTAGGCCCTCTCCAGACATCAGTCTCTCACAGGCTCCGTGACATCTCACTGTTACTGAATGAACATCACTTATACCTGTATCCTGAGGAACGTCAGTCTGAATTAAAATGTGCCACATTTCTTAACAGCACCAACAGATTTCCTAATTAACCTATGAATACTGTCAATCTGTTAATATAGTTCTCTTGTTCTTTTGGAATGAGTTATGTAAGATTTTCTTTTATTTACTCCAGCAATTTTAGAACTAAAGTGCTCCTAAGGGTATTCCAAACTTCCTTTCAAAAGTAAAGAAAATATGAGTAGCATGAATCATCAAAATGGCTGAAGACTTTTTGGCTTCTAGACTTTTTTTCAAACCAGTCAGTTGAACTTCATGAATTTTCCTTTCTGCAGTGCCTCTCATCCACATTGCTCTCTGTCCTTACAGAATTCTTGTGGTGAGGAGGATTCCTGACGTTGGTCCAAGAAGCCTGTAGACAGTAACTTTTATGATCCTTAGAATGGCTTTCTTGACAAAGTTGTTACAATGTGTCCTTTCTGAATGGACCTCAGTGCACAGAATTGTATTAACCATAATCCTTGTTTCATGCCATAGTCCCATTACTAATGCAGGCATGGATGTTATTAATTACTATAATAATATGGATACCTAAAGATCCACCACCCAACCCAGTAAATGGAACACTGGTAATGTCTTCTGTCTACTTAGGTGCTTTCCTCCCATCCTTCCCTCTACATTCCACATCGTCCTCAAAAAAAGGGAATAGCCTTTTTCCCTCTTCTGTTTTTTTTTTTTTAATCACTCATGATTCATCCTGTGTTATAGCTTGTAGTTGTAGTTAAAATTTTTCACTGCTGGGTATTACTCTACTCTGTGGATATAGTAAATTTATATATCTGTTTTCCAATCAGTGGGCACAATCTATAACTTTACCATGGCCAACTCTTGGCAAAATTGCGAGGTAGGATGGAGTTTGTCTTTGATGACTTTAGTATGTTTTTCTACTCTTCTTTATCCTTTTCTCAGAAGATCATCTAAGCATCCTTCCTGTCACATAGTAAAGTGCAATAAATGTTTATTGGACGAATATTGTAAGTGACAGGTAAGATTGACGTCAACTCGTAGACGTCAAATGGAAGTAGCTGCCCTGAGCACTGAGCTGAAGAAGCTTCTGCAGCCTCATCTCAGCTCAGAGGGAAGAGTGCCAGGATCAATGACCAGTGTCTGCATGGGCGGGGGCTGGGGGTGTGGTAGCTTGGGAGCCCCTTCTTACCACCCCAGGTTTAGTATATTACCTCCCTCATGGACATTTACAACCAGCTGGAGTCATAGGCGTGGGTTTAAAAGCAAAGGAATAAAATTTCCATTGTGGAATTTCAAGTTCCAGCCAGGATGGTCATTTTTATGGGGGGAGGGGTAGTTGGGCTTTGAAGACAGTGTGGTGCTCTTAAGCCACACTGTCTCCCCCGTAAAGATTGATCCTGATCTTTATTCTATGTCAAATATATAAAACCTTGCACGTTTCTCAGGAAAATAACTGTGTAAAGGATGTTATTTTTCATCCCTATGGCTAAATGCATATTTTCTGTTTAAAAGTAATCTTTCACTTGTAAAGACTGAATATGATGACGCTTAATGTGTTTTTAAGTTGTCTAGTTGTTTGAATGTAAAGTGCTGAAAAATTAATCAGTATTTTTGGCTATGGACTCAATGTCCTTTCCCTAAATATTCTTTTTAAAGATTTATTTATTATTTATTTTAGTTATTATTTTTGGCTGCGTCGGGTCTTAGTTGCAGCATACGGGATCTTTTTGTTGCGGCGTGCGGGGCTCTTCGTTGCAGCACACGGGCTTCTCTCTACTTGTGCCGTGCGGGTTTTCTCTCTTTAGTTGTGGCACGTGGGTTCCAGAGCGCGTGGGTTCTGTAGTTTGCGACACGTAGGCTCTCTGGTTGAGGTGCATGAGCTCAGTAGCTGTGGCGCGCAGGCTTAGTTGCCCCACGGCATGTGGGATCTTAGTTCCCTGACCAGGGATTCAACCCGCGTCCCCTGCATTGGAAGGCGGATTCTTTACCACTGGACCACCAGGGAAGTCCCCCTAAAATTTCAATTTCTTTATAGATGTTTTGTTCTGGCTCAAGTGTTGATAGCAATATTGGCTTCAGTGATACCAGTTCCAACGGCAGCTTTGCTTGTAAATGTCATTATCATAAAATAACAGAGCTGGAAAGAAACATCAAATATCATCTAGCTGAGTGTTTCAGATCCATGGACCACCTGCATGGAATCACCTAAGGAAACTGCATAGAATGCAGATTCCTGAGCTTCATCCCTGATCAAATAAATAAGGTTATTGGGGTAGAAGCCCAGGAATCTTCATTTAATAAATCTCCCAGGTCATTCTGATCCATATAAACGTTTGAGAAACATTGAACCGGTCTAAATTTCACTCTGTAGTGGAGGTAACTAACCAAAGAGGTCAGTGGCTTTTCTAGGGTTGAGAACTAAGTGATTCAGAGCTGGGTAGTCACTTGAGGTGAGGTTATGGCAACAGAAATTAACATGTTTATTTTTCAATTTATATGGTGGAATTTAAAATGGCTTATTCTCAAATAACTTCCAAGCCCCATAGACTGCAAATGTGCCCCAAACGCCTGTTATCAGAGGTTAATCGTTTCTTTTTACCCTGAGTATGCTAAGATATGCAAATATTTGATGTTATCGGAAATCCGTGGAAAAAAATTCTTGAGATCCTCTTTAATTACTGTGTAATTATTCTTTGGGGGATTCTTTTGGGAACAAAGGAAATAGTCACCATTCTTATTCAAGTGACAGCAAGATCTATGGATCCTTTTCCCAAAGATACTTGTGTCTTGCAACATGGGAAAATAGTAACATCTGAAAATTTCCTTTTTGAAAGTTCTTTTTTGTTTAGAAAGTGGACTTGCTTGTTGTTTTATGATTCAGTTGAAGAACAGGGATTCAGTTCCTCTTAAACTCCTATGTCTTCCCCAAGGGAGATACAAAAGGGACTAGAACCCCACCCCCAGCTGGATACTTGCCAGGCCAAGTCCATGGAAAGCCCCTCTGTATCTGCCTTCCAAGACTAAGTTAAGCTGCGTCAGCTGAAGTGTCCAGATCGATCGAGACATTTGAAAAAACTAAACAAAATTCCATCTTTCAGCAGTGTGGGTTGACTTTTGCTTGAAATTATATTGATCAGAGAAAAAGGGAAGTGAAAGTCTTTGGTCCAGGTTCTTTGCTGTCATGGATATTATTTATAGAGGCAAAGGCTTGGAAGTCAACCCTAATTTGGGTTGTTTCTAAAACAACCAGGATCAGTATCACGTTAACATTGTAGCATGAATTAATTTTGTAATTTGGTAGGCGCTGGTCTGGCCTTCTTTAAATAGCCTATCAGTGTGTGGGCCTGTCATTGGTTTTAGGAAAACACCATCAACATCAATCATAAAGTTAACCTGGACTTACCTATGATCTAGTTGAGTTTACCTGTATTATTGGTCATTATTCTGATGCTGTTCTGGTTCTCAAAAGAGAAAGTTCTTGGTTTCAACATTTAGGAACAAACTCTGAACTATTCATGTAGTTTTGGAACCCCCAAAGATTTCAAACCTAAAATCATTTATACACCTTACTAATTTTTTTCTTGAAACTGTGTGTGTTTTCTTTCATCCATGTTGTTGTGTGTATCAGTTTGTTCTTTTTTGTTCATGAGTAGTATTTGATTTATGAATGTACCACAATTTGTCTTATCAACAGTTGATGGATGTTTGTTTCCAATATTAGTTGTAATGAATACATCTGCTATGAACATTTAGGTATAGGTGTTTGTGTGGCCGTAAGTGTTCATTTCTGTTGGGTACAAATCTAGGAGTAGTGTTGCTGGGTCATATGGTAAAGATATTGCACAACGGTTTCCAAATTGGCCATTCTATTTTGTATTCCCACCAGTAGTGTGTGAGAATTCTGGTTGCTATTTGAAATGGTTTCTGATGGAAGCCTAGGAAGGGTGGATAAGTTGGTTTTCATAGGAAAATGTGAGTGGCCGATGGAACTGTTAGAGGCGGTCATGGCTGGTGCCACGGTGTCTTCTTACAGTCACTGAACAAAGTGGCCACCACAAAGTCTTTTGGTGTGTCTGTCTCTCCTCTCGGACTGAGAGCTGCCCGAGGATGGGGGTCAGCTCTTATTCCTCTTTGTTGCCTCAGCTCCCAGCATGTCCAGCCACAGCAGGTCTCAGGGTGCGTTGGCTGGGTTGAACAGCAAATACCTCTAGTGGCCAGGAGGGGTTAGGAAGGAAGAGCTCAGGTAGGGTACCTTCTCTCTTACTCCTGACTTCTCGTCCTCTGTAACGGAGAAGCACCCGTGGTCATGAATTCCATGTAATCACACAGTAGATGTGGAACGAAGTTGAAGAAGAGTGAAAGTTTTAATGGCCGTGGGAAGGATCTATCAAAGGGAGAATATGAAAACCATTGACAACCATCAAAGTCAAGTATATTGTGATCAAAAGCATTAGGAGGTACCAGAGATTTATTTTGCAATACACCTTAATTGCCTTCTCTCATGTGTCCTCCCCCACCCCCCATACATTTCCCTCCCTGGATATATTTGGGAGGGGAAAGGAGAGTGCTGGCATGTTAAGATGCTACCTGGGGCTTCCCTGGTGGCACAGTGGTTGAGAGTCCGCTTGCCGATGCAGGGACACGGGTTCGTGCCCCGGTCCGGGAAGATCCCACATGCCGCAGAGCGGCTGGGCCCGGGAGCCATGGCCGCTGAGCCTGCACGTCTGGAGCCTGTGCTCCGCAACGGGAGAGGCCACAACGGTGAGAGGCCCAAAAAAAAGATGCTACCTGATTTTTTCTCTGGCTGAAATCAAGTAAGCCCCACTGATGTCTGCACGTTAGTAAGTCCTGTTCATGGTGCTCTTTTCCGCAATGTCAGTGACCTTATTTTTAAACCATTCCCTGTCCCTTCTCTTTTCTATTTGTTAATGTGCTTTAGATGGTGAAAGTTAGGGGCGGGTCACTCATTCTTAACAAAGTCAGTCAACCACTGGACTCTCCTGTAAGGTGTTTCCATCTAGCAGGCAAACCATATTACTTCTTTTTCCTTCCTTATTTCCCCCACCTCCACTTTTATCCCTGAGAGCAAATTCAGGTCCCGTCTGAGTTTATATCACCTTTGATTAATTGGCACTAATGCAAGTGTTCATGGCTGTGTGTGGGCTGTTTCTGAGTGTGAAATGCATTCTGCCTGGGCCTAGGAATGATTGCTTCCCTTCAGGTGTGTAATTCGTTGTGCTGCAAAATGCATTTCCTGCATGCTACTGCTGTTTCAGGAGGAGCCACGCTCAGCTGCCCCTACAGTAGGACTCAGGTACAGACATTTACTTATGGTCACTTAAAATGTGAGTACCTCTTATTGGACGTTACCATACATGACCACAACCTGCAATTACAGAAACACAGAACTTTCCAGCAATCTGAAACAGTCCCAGAAAGATGTGGGCTGCCTTAGAGGCAAGGGGGTCCCATCACCGAGAGAGCTCAGGCAGGGCCCAGATTGGGGAGTGTAGAAGGGAACACCCTAATTATTTCATAATGTATAGTTACATAAAATCATCACATTGTACACCTTAAATGTATATAATTTTTATTTTTCAATTATACCTCAATAAAGCTGGAAAAATAATTAGATTGAGCTAATCAAACAAATGTTCAGTACATAGAAAAAGGGAGAGAGAGAGAGCTGTACCTCTAACTGTCCTCTAACTGTAGTTCTGGGCCCAGCACATATTCTTGCCCCCATCTCTCCCCACTGGGATGGGGTATTTTTTTCCCTAGCTCCCTTCCTTGAGCTGCAGTGTGTTTTCACTAGTGCACTAAGGGCAGCGCTGTTTGTTGCCCTTCCCTCCACAGATGAAGGCTTTTGTTTCATAGAGGAGATAGAGGAGAAGTGTGTGGGTGGTTTGTACCTCTCCCCTGGTACCTGCTCTTCCTCTCCTCCAGGCAGAACCACTAGGAGATACATGTACACACACATACACAGATTTATTATAGGGACTTGACCTTATGGATTTACCCAAACCAGTTCAATAGTCTAGGGGAAGATGTTTCTTCTGTTTCTGGCCCTATAGCCTGAAGTCAATAGGATAGATAGATAGGAAGAGAAGAATTGGGAAACGACAGGAATGGACTGGAACCCATATCAGCTTCTCACTACCTCCAAGACTCCCAACTTTGATGATGAGGTGTCCTGCAGAGGAAGCTGGCATCCTTTGACATAGAGCTAAAAATGTGCCCATACCAGGATTTGAAGAGATTAAAGAAGGAAATCTGAGAGGAGCTGGCTGATACTCCAAGCCTACAAAGTGAGTGAGCAGGTAAAATGACAAGGTATGTAAGCTGCAACAGTGCTTTGTGCCCTGCTATGTCTGAATGTAAAAGGAATAGGGCTGCTGATTTACTTCTGTCTTCTTAATCTTGCACAAAGTGTCTCTTGTAACCCACATTAATCCATGTTATACAGGGAAGAAAATTCTAGCAAAAGTAGTTCCAGCTTGGCTAAGTTGGCATGATACAAATTCATCTCATACCTGATTATCTCATTCTTCTCTTTCTGAGCTCCAGTTACGTATATTAGACATTTTCTTGCTGTCCCATGTCTCTTATATTGTATTTTGTATTTTCTATTCCTTTGAATCTCTGTCCTTCAGTCTGGATATTTTCTTATTAACTATCTTCCATTTTACTAAATCTCCCTTCTACCATTTTGAATCTGCTATTAAACCCACCCTTTGAGTTCTTAATTTTGATTATTTTATTTTGCTGTTCAAGATTTCCCTTTGTTCCTTTTTTATAATTTGTAGTTCTCAACTGACATTGTCTGTATTCTCATTTACTTGCGTGAACATGTTAATCATAGTTATTTTCACATTTATATCACATAATTCTAATATATCTTTCTCTTGTGGGCTTGTTTCTGTTTTCTTTTTATTTCTTTTGGTTTTTATCCATTCTTGTCTTTTTATTATTTATTTATTTATTTATTTTTTTGCAGTCCGCGGGCCTCTCACTGTTCTGGCCTCTCCCGTTGCGGCGCACAGGCTCCGGATGCGCAGGCCCAGTGGCCATGGCTCATGGGCCTAGTCGCTCCGCGGCATGTGGGATCTTCCCGGACCGGGGCATGAACCCGTGTCCCCTGCATCGGCAGGCGGACTCTCAACCACTGCGCCACCAGGGAAGCCCCCTTGTCTTTTTATTGATTGAATCTTCCTAGTTACTTAGATTGGATTATAAGCATTGTGCATACAATTTGGGAGATTACTTGAGACTTGAATGATTTTATCTTTCTTCCAAGAGAATTTACTTTGCTTCTTACAGCAATAAGTGTAGGGACTGATAATTTCAGTCTAATCAGAGATTGAGCTGATTCAAGCTTAGCTTTGTCTTTGTAAGGGCTTATATATTTCCATGTACTCCTACATGGAAAAGCATATATTTTCCAAGAAGTGACATTTTAGAGGGTCCCAATGGAAAGCTTCAGGTTTTTAGTAGGACTCTACTTCTTCATGGGTCCTATATTTTAATCTCTGTCTCCCCAGCTCTATTAGACTCCTGAAATCTTTGCTCAACTTCTCAGCTTCGCTCCTCTGTTACTTTTGAGTAAAAGTATCTGCAGGAAAAGAGTGACTTCCTTTCTCTTGAAGGATTTTGGTCTTAAGCATTCCTTGCTGCCTTGGTGATCCTCTGATACCTTTGAACAGATGTTCCTCATATTTTTTCCATGTTTTCTAGCTATTGATGGGAAATATAGTCTGAAAAATATTCATTCATTGTAGGAAGAAGCTATTTACCTTCAATGCATTCTTTAAAATTGGTTTTCAGGTTGTTTTGGTTGATATTTAGTTTTAGGGATTTAAGAATTCATTTTTCTGAAAGAAAAGCTATTTTCGAATCTTGAGCTGTAGCAGTATTAGGTCGAACAATGCCCTCAGTGAAGTTTCTCTTGTCTGCTTATTTATTTTAACAAATAGATGTATAGTGCTATGGCTTGGGAAATTCATGATCAACACGCTCATTTCATAGAGGAAGAAACTGAGGCAAGAGGATCGAGTCATTCGGGTTTATGAGAGACAGTTGAAGATATCATAGAGTTTGAGCTTGTATGCTGTATTCTTAAGCTCAGAAAATCTTATACCTTTTGATTTTCTCATAGTATTTTTGCTTATATTCATAAATCAGAAAAATGCTTTAGACCCTTCTCCTCAGCCACTCATGAGTGCTTTTGGCTGAGATTTTGCTGATGTTTTGGCTTGTAGGTTCCATCTCTTTGCATCATTTAGGTGAGTCTTGGATAGCTCTACATCTTTTAGTTTGCTGGGATTAGCTTGTGTAAACTTATACACAGCAGGAAAATCAACATCCTTTCAAATATATGTACAGATTCTTGAGAGTTACCTTCATTTTTCCTAGTCATCCTACCTTCAGATTTTAATTTTGTTGAATTCTTATTTAGCTCCTGTATTTGTTGTTTTCCCCCTGTTGTCTCCATGCTCTTGTCAGTCATCACCCCCAATTATGGGCATCCCTTCCCAGCTCTTCTTCACTGGGGTCATGTTGGTAGCTTGGAAATGACCAAAATGGAAGTATTTACAGCATGGGAATTCGAAACACTACTTACCAAGGCTTTCATTTCACAGAGAGCAAGTTGTTAAACATTAACCAGCACACCTGTGCCCTAATCCCTCCATGCAGCAAAGTACTATCAACTCAAAGATGGATGTAGGTTTGGTGCTACTAAAGCGGAATTGCATCACGCACCACCGAGTAGCACAAACAGACTAAGGATGGGACATTAGCACCTCTTGTTCATAAAACCCCCTTGATTATTTCTGCTTCCATGGATGGTTAATTTGTTCCTCTTCTGTTCAGTCTCCAGCTTCTCACTTGGATGTTTGGGAAAGAGGAGGAAAGGAGTCATTCCTCTTCTTTTTTTTCCCTCCAACCCCCAGTTTGCACAACTACAGAGAGCATCATTCCCAGTATATTGTATGTGAATGCATGTGAATGGAGTCCCGGCATAGTGCAAGGCAGTGGGGTCGAATCCATATCCCTGTCCCAACAGTACGTGTTTTCCAGGTCTGCCTTGGTCTTGCAGTACGATGGAATCGAGGTACAGACCCACCTGAAAATTTCACGAGAGTGGCACATATTAGCCTCAGTGTTAGCCCAGCAGAGCTAATGAGAAGAGTCACTGCTGTTCCTTTTGCCACTGCCATGGAGTTTCTCTCTGGGAGCTCCCCCAAAGCATCAACACAGGCCCACAGCTGGGACCAGCACATGTGAATTAGGAAGCTGGGATTTAACCTTCCATGTTGATGTGCCACGTGCAAGTGACTTTTGCTGTTTTGTGTTTTTACCTGTAAAATGAGTACTGTGTTAGTTGACTTTTCTGTCTTTTATAACAAACACAACAGTGCTCATTACCTTATTTAATCTTTGTAAGAATCCAAGATGGTAATAACTATAAAATGATTTCAGCAGCTACTGTCAATCAATCATTTATCTGCCATCGTAATCTTGGGCACTTTACACAAGTTACCTCGTTTAATTTTCACAAGGTAACTTGTGTATGATAGGGGTTAGCTGCTCCTATCATACCAATATTCAGAGGAGGAAACTCAATCTACTAAAAGTTAAAAATGATTTGTCCAAAATATCATAGGAAATGGCAGATTCAGGATTTGAGCCCAGTACAGGACTCTTAACACCTGCATTCTTAATCACTGTTCCTTCTCAGAAAAAGAGAGAAAGATGAAAAGAATGCATGGTGCTATAATTTTTGTCTCTCAGAGAGGAAGGAGGTAAAATTGGCCTTTGGTGTGGGGCTTCGAGGGTGGGGGGCACAGGCCTTCTGGGGGCGCCCCAGTTTGAATCTGGTCGCTGTTCTGCTCTGTGCCCCAGCTTTCTCTCCCCTGAGAAGGTTTCGCTGAGACGGGCTGCTGATCTCCAGGGAGGGAGGTGCTTCTTGCCAGCTGCAGTCTTCAACTGCAGCCCTCAAAGGGGATTAGCACCACGGAATCGGTGTACAGACCAAACCCGAGTGTCACGAAGTAAATATTTCACATTTCATGTTAAATCATATCCTAAAACAAGTGTGAATAATTGGGATTCAGTGAGAAATGCACATTTCAGGATTGGAATGGGTTTTGATCGGGGTGCAATCCTATCAGCTCTCTGCCCTGCCCCCACCTTTTCCTGGGGTATCTGGCTGTTCTGTCACCAGCAGTGAGAGGTGATGAGGTGGGCACGGTGGGGAGGGTGGATGGAGTGCCACTAGCCACAGGCTAATAACGTGGGGTTTGGGGCTCAAGAAAAGGTATCTTTCTGATTATGCATTAAAAAATTAACAGAAAAAGGACCCTGGGGCCAGGAATAGGCACAGATGGATAAATGTAGCATCTATGAGATTAATTCAACATATTTTTAAAAATGACTAAGAATCACAGGCCGCAGAGGTTTTCCTTAAATGCTAGCACTGCCCGTCTTCTGTCCTCTTTACAGGCAGTGGCATAAAGGTCTCCGTGGTACTCTTATGCTGGGCTTGGCTGTTTGGCTTTTGTATGACTGATGTGTGTCACGGGTACATCCCCGGCTGAGGGTGGTCCTGTGCGAAGCAGACTCCTGGCAGGTCCTGGAAGAGCCCCCCCAGCATTGCCATAGGCCTTGCATTTCCTGCCTGTGAGCTGGGACCGTGGAGGTTTCAGAGAAAGGCAAGGTTCTAGATGCACAGGAGAGCCAGGGAGAGGCCCCATGTCAGGGAAGGAGAGGACACGGGACACTGTTAGCCAGTGAGCCGAGAGCCTGGTGAAAGCTGAGGCCGACCCTGCAGGAGGATCCGCAGGCCTCTTCCCAGACTGAGGGGACAGCTAATTTTTAGTTCTTCTCTTTTCATATGGTTGAAGTGTTGGCTTATTTAACTAAGGGATTATTGAGGGGTTTTGTTATTGTTTTTGATGTTGTAATTCTATAGCAAATACTACTAGATAACATCATGAAAAAAGTCATCTTTTCAGTTGAGATTTCTATGTGTGTGGTTTCCTTTATGTGTGTGCCTGACATAAATACCTGATGACTATTTGGATCCCAGTCAATGCCTGATGTGTTATTGACGGCCCCGATAGCGTCAGGTCCCCTTCTTGTCACGTGTCAACGGTCTTCAGTGGGCACCTCCTGTGGGAGGAAGGCTCACTGGAACTTGGGTACCAGCGTTATCACCCTGCTTCCATCCATGGGGTTTTTCAGAATCTGTGGCTCTTGTTTACCTCTTGGGTTCAAAGCTCTGCAGAGACCTTCTTTTATGCTTCTATTAAGGCCATGTCCTTTAGCCTACAAGGGAGCACAGGTCTACCTCTGCTGTATCTCCCTCCACCTGCCCCCCAGTCTCTGCCCCACTTCCCCTGTGTAATGACTCCACTATACATGGATCTGCAGAACTTCAATTCTGACTGGGTTAGCTGGCTAGGACTGCTGTAACCATGTACCACATACTGGGGAGTGGCGGGGGGTGGGCTTCAACAACAGACATTTATATTCTCACCATTCTGGAGTCTAGAGGTCTGAGGTCAAGGTGTCAGCACGGTTGGTTTCTTCTGAGGCCTCTCCCTCCTTGGCTTGCAGACGGCCGTCTCCTCGCTGTGTTTTCTCAGGGTCTTCCTTCTGTGCGTGTCTCTGTCCTCGTCTCTTCTTATAAGGACACCAGGGATACTGGATTGGGAGCCACCCATATGACCTCATTAACTTAATCTTTTCTTCAAAGACCTTATCTCCAAGTCCAGTCACCTTCTGAGGCACCAAGGGGTAGGACCTCAGCATATGGATTTTGAGGAACACAGCTAAGCCCATAACACTAACTGAACAAAAATGGCCAAACGGCCAGTGACCATGACATTTGGACAGCCCTGGGTGGGGTGGGGAGAGCAGAGGAGATGGTCCTGTCACCAGCAGGCGGCACAATCTTGGTGATGCCAGGGGCCCACCAGGTCAGTCGGCTTCACCACCTCCCTCTAAGCCTGTCCTCGCCTGGGACCTCCACTTCTCCTGTCGCGTTGTAGCACACCCTCTGACCACTTGCCCCTCTCACCCGGCTCTTTGCCAGCTCTGACCCCCTGTATCTCATCTCTCGTCCTACTTGGGACTCCCAGAAAAGTGGTTTTGGCTACTCTGAATTTCCAGTTCAAATTTTAACCCTTTTAGCTCAAGATTTAAATCCCTGTAAAAAGATCTCTCCCGCTTCACGCTATTACAGTGGTTTGTGGTGTGGACATGAATCTGAGGCTGGTTTTGACAGGGGTTGAGGTGGGGGCAGTGTGAATGGGGGTGATGAGGGAAGAGGCACCGCTCAGGGGGAAACGGGCTGGGTTGAAGTGTTTGTGGGCCACCTTCTCCTCTGCCACCACTGGCTTTTTTCATACTCAGATCTCATTCTTTTTTTTTTTTCCACTGGCTTTTTAAAAATTGAGGTATACTTGTTTACAATATTATATTAGTTTCAGGTGTATGACATGATTCAGAATCTTCATAGCTTATACTCCATTTATAGTTATTATAAAATATTGGCTATATTCTCTGTGCTGTACAATGTATCCTTGTAGCTTATTTATTTTATACATAGCAGTTTGTACTTCTTAATCCCCTACCCCTATCTTGCCCATCCCCACTGGTGACCACTAGTTTGTTCTCTATATCTGTGAGTCTGTTTCTTTTTTGTTACATTCACTAGTTTTATTTTTTAGATTCCACATATAAGTGATAACATACAGTATTTGTCTTTCTCTGTCTGACTTATTTTACTTAGTGTAATACCCTCCAGGTCCATCCATGTTGTTGCAAATGGCAAAATTCTATTCTTTCTTATGGCTGAGTAGTACTCCACTGTGTATATACATACCATATCTTCTTTATCCAGTCATCTGTTGATGGACACTTAGGTTGCTTCCATGTCTTGGTTATTGTAAATAGTGCTGCTGTGAACATTGGGGTGCATGTATCTTTTTGAGTTATTTTCGTTTTTTTCAGATATATATGCAGGAGTGGGATCGCTGGATCATATGGTAGTTCTACTTTTAGCTTTTTGAGAAACCTCCATACTGTTCTCCATAGTGGCTGCACCAATTTACATTCCCACCAACAGTGTAGGAGGGTTCCCTTTTCTCAACATCCTCGCCAGCATTTGTTATTTGTGGTCTTTTTGAGGATAGCCATTCTTCATGCTCATATCTCATTTTTAAAGTACAGATAAATTTAACCTTTTAGGTTTAGATCGGAAGTGAGGTTTCCATTCCATTCTCCCAATTTAGCTGAGCAAACATACATTTTATAATATAAAGAAAAGAAAGTAGGAACATTGGGCTGTGATTTCTGGTGTGTCAGTGCCTCATTTGTGACCCTGTGGTATTTAAGAAAGGACATTTTGGAGTAGAGGTTCTGGCTGCTTGAGTAGCAGTGGCTGGTGAGTGAGGTATGGAGTGCTGGTGGACCCAGAGTGAGACGTCCACCCTGGTGGGTTTAGGAGCCCATGAGATAACTGGCACCATGCCTCTGGGGCACAGAAGTTGCTTGTCCTTTCTTCCGATCTCCCTAAGTGAAAGTGCTTTGTAAATTCTAGGGCAGTACTTCTCAGTGGGGTCCTCAGGCCCCCAGCATTGCCCTGCCTAGAACTTGTTAGTGGTACATGTTCTTTGTTTTTTTGTTTTTTTTTTTGCATTACGTGGGCCTCTCACTGTTGTGGGCTCTCCCGCTGCGGAGCACAGGCTCCGGACGCGCAGGCTCAGCGGCCATGGCTCACGGGCCCAGCCGTTCCGTGGCATGTGGGATCTTCCCGGACCGGGGCACGAACCCATGTCCCCTGCATCGGCAGGCGGACTCTCAACCACTGCGCCACCAGGGAAGCCTGGTCCATGTTCTTGAACCAGAAATTCTGGGGGTAGGTCCCGGTAATCTGTGCTTATATCAGGTGATTCTGATGCATGAGAGGGTTTGGGAACCACTGCTGTAAGGTCACCTGATACATGACTAAGATACTATTTGTTATCTGCTCTTCAGAGGCAGGGATGGTGTTGATACGGGTGCAGAGAAACATCTCAATTACTATAACCTGGTTACTGCTCTTAAATGAAATAACATTTCATCCTCTTATTCAATTCAGCAAATGCTTTTAATAATTGTTATATCTACATTTCACAATATACTTTTAAACTAGCGTTTGGTAATCAATGAGTCATTTCATTTGAAATTTGTTGGACATCTATTACCTGCCAGGCAGTTTGCTGGCCCTTGATTTCAATGGTTATAGCAAAACCAGGAAGTATTCTTGTGAGACTTCAAGAGCGTGTATTTGAATGTGTGGTAGTTGGAGGAAGGGTAAACATTAAATAAATCATCAAAGAAATTGCAGTTGTGATTAATGCTTTAAGGAGAAGCAGAGATAGCATTCGAACGACTAAGCAATTAAGTGTAAAATTATAAACCTGATACGTTCGATGAAGGAGAAGTATGTGGTAGGTTGACCGAGGGACCAGGAAGCCTTTCCTTAAAGGAGCGACTTTTAAGCTGCGGTCTCAAGTGGCCATTGGCCTGGTGTGGGGAAGCAAGGCTGATCTAAGGAAACGAAAGCAGGGCTTTGAAGCCAAGTTATGGATTCTGCATTTTAATTTAAGAGTACTGAGAAGCCCCATGTGTTAGTTGGCATTTACTAGATAATGCTGTGTAACAGATACATACTAATATCTCAGTAGCTTCCAGTAACAAATGTCTGTTTCTTGTTCATGTTATGTCTTGACTCTGGGCCGGCTGTCCTCCATGGGGCCATTTCATCGCAGGACTCAAGTTGAAGAAAATGCCTTTAGGACTTCTCCTCAGCCATGGCACATGTCACCTCTGGTCATGTTCCATTGCTCAAAGCAAGTCACGTATTGTGAGAGTGGCAGGAATAACTAAGATTAGGGCTCCTTTCAATTGGCCCTTGAGGAGTTTTTTTGTGTGGGTGGGCTGGTGGTAACATAATCAGACTGTTTTGGAAAGTGTAGGGACTGGACGAAAGCAGGTGTCAAGGTGCGCAAGTGCAAGCCTGTGGTCTCCTGGTGCTCCAGGCGAGAGATGACATGAGCCTGCACTGAAGAGGTGGGGGTGGAAGTGGGGAAAAGTACATTTGAGAAACATTTTGAAGATAAAATGTATAATCTTGATGATCGACATGGGGGCTGAGAGAGAGTGAGTTTTAAGGGAGACCCCTCGATTTCTGCCTTATGTTACTGGACAGCTGTGCATCACTGATGAATGGAACACAGGAAATGACCGTGTTTGGCAGAAAAACATCATGAGTTTGGTTTTGAGTATATCCGGTTTTGAGATACCGTGGAACCATCCATGGGGTTATATCCTACCAAGTAAGTAGCTGGTACAACAATTAGTATATTATTTTAACAGAAATCTTCTCCCAGTTTCCTTTTAAATATTACCTAAAAGTCAACCTGAGAGTAACTTACTTTGTGTCATCATTTTTTGTTTGTTTGCTTTTTAACCTGTGGAGTACATAGATATTAAAATGAAACATTGTTCATGGGTAACAATTTTTTCCTGTTTTTGTCTCAGGTTATTCAGTGGAAGGAAAAGCACCCTTCCTTTCTATTTCTCAGGTATTGGTACAAGTGTTCCTGCTTCACCACAAACTAGAGAACCGCCTCCTTTTTCTTGGTAACGCATTGGCGTGGGAGCTGGGGGAATCAATGTGTAAAAATCAGACAGCATCCCTTTCCACCACTGTGTCTGCAGACCTCCCAAACAGAGGCGCGGCACTGAACACCTCCAACGTTTTCACATCAGAAAATATAGTCAAGGACAACGAGCAGCTGGAATTACAAAGGGCTCCTGGACCACTGAGACAGATTTCAATCCTTTTAGGGTCAGCTAACCTTTTCTGAGTGTTGCTTCATCTTATGTAAATTATTGGAGTTCAAGAAGATATAGTCTTTATCACACGAAACAGGACGGATCACAGCTTTCTTTTTTGTTTTCTCCCAGTGTTTCTAGAGTAAATACGGTTTCAGAAAACTTACCATTTGATTTTTAAAATGTGTTTTGGCCGCAATCGTGGCAACACCCGTCCTTCTCCTGGTGATAGCTTCCAATACATGAAGTTATTGGACCTAGATGACAAATACCATGGAATGTCAGATGTCTCCACAGCCTTACGTGAAGTTTGCAAAGGTTTACACAGAGTGTTTTAGTAAAAATCAAGGTATTCTGATTTCTCACTGATTGCCATCCAATAAAGTATTCATCAGTTTCTTTCAATGCACGCCAGAAAATTACGACGTGTGACATTCCATACGACACCAAAATGTAAGCCCAGTGGGTCACAGAGAGAACTTAACAAGTGTCTGTTTATTAGATGTGAGCTCCAGGAAAGCTGGCCTTCTTCATCCTGGTGTCTCTCCAAGCACCTGCCACAGGGCCTGGCCCAAAGAATGTGCCCCAGTAGGGCTCATTGAGTGGACTAAGCTGCCTAAGCTGGGGAGAGATTATCTACCCCTGCAAGGACAGCTGCACCTGTCAGGTGGGCGAGAGGAGTTCAGCAAGAGCTAACTGAGCTCGGTGGGGGCCAGTGTGGGCTCCGATATCAGAAAAGCCCGCTTGGAATCCTGGCTGTGTAGTCTTAAGTTATGTAGTCTTTAAGCCTTTGTTTCCTCTAGAGTGTGTATTGGGATTGAGGGATGCAATGTGTAAAAAGCACACAGATAACTGATAATAGTAATCTCAATAGTGGGACCGTCATTGCACCCAGAATGGGCTTTGTTTATAAAACACAGGTAGATACGAGGAATAGTTCACTTGTAAAATAGATCCTTATTTGCCTCAAGATGTGGCTTTTGGGCTTCCCTGGTGGCGCAGTGGTTGAGAGTCCGCCTGCCGATGCAGGGGATGCGGGTTCGTGCTCCGGTCCGGGAAGATCCCACATGCCGCGGAGTGGCTGGGCCCGTGAGCCATGGCTGTTGAGCCTGTGCGTCCGGCGCCTGTGCTCTGCAACGGGAGAGGCCACGACAGTGAGAGGCCCACGCACCGCAAAAAACAAAACAAAACAAAAAAATGGATGTGGCTTTTTATTAACAGTGGACTCTTTTTTTGGCTGCGCCATGTGGTGTGTGTGTGGGATCTTACTTCTCTGACTGGGGATCAAACCCGTGCCCCCTGCAGTGGAAGCATGGAGTCTTACCCACTGTGGCTTTTGGGCTTCCCTGGTGGCGCAGTGGTTGAGAGTCCGCCTGCCGATGCAGGGGATGCGGGTTCGTGCTCCGGTCCGGGAAGATCCCACATGCCGCGGAGTGGCTGGGCCCGTGAGCCATGGCTGTTGAGCCTGTGCGTCCGGCGCCTGTGCTCTGCAACGGGAGAGGCCACGACAGTGAGAGGCCCACGCACCGCAAAAAACAAAACAAAACAAAAAAATGGATGTGGCTTTTTATTAACAGTGGACTCTTTTTTTGGCTGCGCCATGTGGTGTGTGTGTGGGATCTTACTTCTCTGACTGGGGATCAAACCCGTGCCCCCTGCAGTGGAAGCATGGAGTCTTACCCACTGCACCATCAGGGAAGTGCCCTGGAGCCTGCGGCCACAACCGGAGAGAGAAAACCTGCATGCAACAGTTAGAGAGAAGCCCGCACGCCACGTTGAGTGCTGCAACGCAAGATCCCACATGCCGTAACGAAGAGCCTGCGTGCTGCAACCAAGACCAGACACAGCCAAAAATAAATAAATAAATAATAAATCTTAAAAAAAAAAAAAAAAAAAGCCTAAAGGGACTTGGTGCATTCGGGGGCTTGTTGTGTCCACTTCACTTGGCATGAGCTGGAATGTTCCAAGCCCTGTCCCTGCCCAAGTTTTCATTACCTTTGTAATCAGGTCTGTAGAAGAGCTTTGTGAACGAGGTGTATAATCCCTGCAAATGTTAGTGCGAGGGGTTGTTTCTCCCTAGTTGGCTTTGCCTTTTCGTCTCTCCTGATGTGCGGTCACGCTTGTGTCCCAGGAAGGAGCATCTTCCCACATCAGTGTGCGAGGGATGGTGGGGAAAGCCTGCCTCCTGCACTTGGGACGGTGAAGAGCTCTGGACGTGAGTGAGAAGCCGTAGTGTGGATCCAAGACCCGCGCCATGAGGATGTGACGAATTAGCCAGGAGCTTGGGTTCCTTGTCAGAAAGATGAGGGTGCCCTCCATTTTTCCTGGCAGCATTCTTCTGGGTGTCAGCTGTAGGAATGAAAGTGCTAGAATATTATTCAGCTGTGAAAGGGAAGGGAATCCTGACACATGCTACATGACTGAACCTTGGGGACTTCATGCTAAGTGAAATAAGCCAGACACAAAAGGACAAATATTGTATGATTCCCCTTTTATGTGGTGCCTAGAACAGGCAAGTTCATAGAGACAGGAACTAGAAGGGTGTCTGCCAGGGACTGGAGGACAGAGGGATGGAGAGTTAGTGTTTAATGGGGACAGGGTTTCAGTTTGGGAAGATGAAAGAGTTCTGGAGATGGATGGTGGTGATGATGTATAACATTGTGAATGTACTGAATGCCCCTGAACTGGACACTTGAAAATGGTTAACATGGTAAATTTTATGTTATTTTACCACAATGCCAAAAATTGCAAAAAAAAAAGAATGAAAGTATCATAAACATTGCAAGGTCTGGTACAAAGTCAGGTTATAATATGAAATGGCAATCGTTTGTTTGTTTTGCTTGGTGAGAGACTAGAGGACAGAATAAGAAGACATTGGGGTTAACTGGTATCTCTGGTGGCCTTTGCATCTTCTGGCTGTGATAGTTGTGATGAGGACGCAGGCTCAGAGTCAGGCACGGTCTGGGGGTGGCCTGGCCTCGCTTTGCTAGTGAGGGTGGTGTGAACTCTCTGATCCTCAGGTTTCTCATCTGTCAGATGAGGGCTTCATCCCAGATGGCCTTCAACGCCCTCACCTCAACCCATAGCCGTTACAGTTCTAAAATTTCATTTACCTTCTTTTGATCCTGTTCTATTCTTTTAAGCAATTTCATCCTCATTTGCTTTTATAAACACATAGGAGCAAATCATATTATTTGCTTACTAATTTAAATTTTAAAACGTAACACACACACGCACGCATGTATCTACAGATTCTGAAAAAAACACCCTTTCCGATGAAGAAATAAACACTCCAGGCTGGGCTTCTGTGCCTAGGTGGTCAGAGTCTCCGGTCCTGGAGGGGGCAGACTGTGCTGCTCTGCGGCGCCCTCTGGCGGCAACTCTCCATCATGGTCACCGTTGCTGGAGGGTTCTCCCCGGCTTGTGCCTTGGGCTGGGTGAGGACACTTGTCTGAGGAAAAGATGTACTCGGGCAACGTGTGTCTGGTGCTTCGGGTAGAAACGTGGAAAATGACATCTTTCTATTCTGGAAGTCTCTTCATCAGTGGCCAGTGATGGAGATGCCAGAAAAAAGTGGCCCATTCATTATATTTATGTTGTGTGCTATTGTACCACAGAGGGTAAAGTCAATGAGAAGAATAAGTAATTGAAACAAGCATTTTTTTTCCCTTGGCAGAAATTCACTCATTAGCAATATACCTTTTTACAAAGGGAGATTAGATAAATTAGAGATTAAAGAAAGTGGAACAGATGTTTTTCCTCTGATAAGCATCATTCTATAAGAAAACTCTAGAGAGTTAGAACCAGTGCAGAAAGCATGCATGCTTTTTTTTTTTTTTTTTTTTTTTGGTGCTAACCCATTTTTAGAAGGCAAAGAAATACTAGGCGGGAGGGGCTGCTGACCCAGCACAGGGTCACAGCCAGACAGCTGGCTGACACGCCTGCAGCAATAGCACCAGTAGTGGTGCCTTCCATCTCGTGAGCACCTGCGAGCAGCTCTGTGCGCTCTGTGCTGCGTCCTTGTGGACCTTGTCTTTAATCCCTTTGATAATAGTGGCGTGGAAGCTATTATTATCTCTGTTTCACAGATGAGAAAGGAGACTGCAGCTCAGAGACGGCTAATGATTTGATCAAGATCAGGGAGAGCATGGTCTCAGCCAGCAAGCAGCATCAGCATCGCCTGGGAGCTTGTTAGAAATGCAAATTCTTGGCCTCACCCCAGACTCCCTGAATCAGAAACTCAGTTGTGGGACAAAGCAATCTGTTTTAACGAGGCCTCCGGGTGATTCTGTTGCTGCTAAAGTTTGAGAACCGCTGAGTGAGAGCCCCATTTCTCAACGCTCCCCAGGCATCTGAACCCTCTGCGGGGCTTAAAAAACAAAACCACAGGTGTCTGGATCATCCCCAGTAGACTTAGATTTAATTGGTGTGGGGTGGAGCCCAGGTAATTCTAACAGGCAGCGGGGATTCAGAGCCACTGGAGTAGAGTAAAGGCATGGTGGGAAGTGAACTTAGGTCTGTCTTGTCTTGAGACCTCTGCTCAGAACCACCTGACTGGTTGTTTCTTTGGTCCACAACCTGCCTCAGTGGTGGGGAGAATGTGGAAGACATCCACTCGACTATGAAGAAGGCAGAAATGGCCAAAAGGCAGCTGAGCAAGTGAATCCCATGTGGAACTGACATTGTGCATGCCCTCCAACCCTGGTGACCAGGCAGGCTCAGGATCGGCTCAAGAATGGACCTGCCATTGATTTCAGCCATGTGGCTTGACCAGAAGTTGGCTCTAGGTCTTCAGGGGAGATGGTCTTCCTCTAAGAGCAAGCGACAGGAAGAGACAGCAGACAAACGGTCTCTCTTCTTCCTCTTAACTTTGTTGCCCCTGGAGGGATGCTCCATGATGAACCTGCCTGGGCACAGCAGGGAGGCAAGACGGGAAGGACCCATCACCCTGAGATGTTGAGAGCACCTGCCTCTGGGCTCAGCCACAGAGAACGAATTCCTTGGCTGGTTAGAAACCCAGCTGAAGCATGCTGTCCCTTGCAGCTGAAAGCATCCTAACCGACATGCCACGTATCCAAATCCCACCCACCTCTCAAGGCTGCCTCCGAAGGGATGCTTCTTTTATTAAGGAAGGCGCCCCTCCTGGAAGAACTCTAGCTCAGTTATGAGCTCCCACACATCTTGTGGCATCCCCTTTTCTGCTACTTATCATGTTCTGTTTGGCGATGTAGTTATTTCTATGCCTGTCTTATCTTTCTCTGTAAGATTGTGAGACCCACGTTCACGTTGGAATTTGTCCTGCTGCCTCGCACACAGTCTGGTGGGGCTTGGGCATCATCAGTGATCAGTAACTAGTTATTGCATAGTGAACAAGTGAAGGATTGTCCATGTCTGAAGGATTTCCAGAAACGGGTAGAATTGCAAGACGTTAGGCGTGGAAGAGGCTTTCAAGAGGCCAGTGAGGTAACTGAGGGCCCAGGAGAAGTGACTTACAGAGTCAGGTGAGTGTCTGGAGGGTGAGGGTGGGATTTCTCTGGAGTCATGATTCCCATAACCAGATGGGAACCCTTCCTAGTCCTGTTACTTCGATTAGGGTCTTGCTTTTCTGGAATTGTAACGTTGCCTCAATTCCTTATGCCTCCACCTTTTGACACAGGGAGGTGGCCCAGCACATGCTTGCCTTTTCATTCTTCTAGATGCCTTTTCAAGTTCTCCCTCTCAGGTTGGAGGGAAGATCCATTTCTTCCATAACCAAAGCTTTATAATGGGGCCTCCGTAGATGGCAAACTGTCACAGGAGAGAACTATTAGCGATAATGATATTTATTCAGTTTATTGTTTAGCCATTCATTTCTTCATTCAGCGAATGTGTATCGAGTATCTACTGTGCACTGTGCCCTGAGTTCAATGGGATAATGAGAAGGCGAAGTACTACTGTTTAAAAAGTTCTACTGCAGGGAAAGTATGTTTCTCTGGAGGCACTGACGACAAGCTCCTAGTGCAGCTTGGGGAGGAGTGTGGTGAAAGCTCCAGGAGAAGCTGGGAGGATGCTGTACGACGTGGAGGGTTTACCAGAGGAGGAGGAGGGAAGAGTGGGCCAGCACAGGCACTGGGACCACCGAGAGGACAGGAAGCCTGGGATGTGCTGGTGGGAAGTGTGGCGGAGAGGTGAGCAGACAGAAGGCATCACACCTACAAGGTTGGACTTTATCCCGAGAGCACAGGGGGCCATCCAAGGAGTTAGAGTGGAGAGCAGCACCAAATAGGTTGCACGGGAGACATGCATTTCGCTTTGGAAACAGGAAAGTGCAGGCGGATGCAGAAGCACAGAGAGTAGTAAACTGAAGCGCCGTGTGTCCATCACCCACTTTCAATACTGGTCAATTCACGGCCCACTGGGTTTCCTCCCTTCTCCCACTGACTCCCCCTTTCCTCCACTTAGATTATTCCGAAGCAAGTCCCTGGCATCATGTCACTTCTGTAAACATTTTAATGTGTGTCTCTGAAAGATAAGAACTCCTTAAAAAAAAAATAACCGTGGTATCATTATAATACCCCAAACATAACAGTTCCTAAATAACACTAAACATCCAGTCTTAAATTTCCCGATTTTCATATATATATATATATATACACACACACACACACACACACACACACACATCTATACACGAATTTATTTTCATATATAAATGAACAAACTGTAAAAAAATATGTTTTTCACAGTTTTTTTTGGATCTAATAAGGTCCATACATTGCAATTGGTTGATATTTCTTAAGTCTTTTATAACCTGTACCCCCTTCATCTCTTTATTTCTCTGCAGTATATTTGTTGAAGGACAATGTTGTTTTGGTTCTGTGGTGTTCCCCACAGTTTAGATATACTGACTGCTTCCCAGTGGTGTCGTTTAACATGTTCTTCTGTCCCCTGTAATCCCTGTAAATTGGGGGGTGTGGATGAAATTCAGGCTTGGTCCTGTGGGTGAGTGAACCTCATAGGGGCTGTCTTGGTTCAGGGCACTCTAGTATCTCAGTAATTTTTCATGATGCCTGAAGAATATTTAACAGTTCGGTTGATTAAGTAGATATTTAAACAGCCTAATAAGTATTTATGCTCTAGCAACTTAGTGGCCTTTTGAAAACTAATATGCACAAGTTAAAGGAAAAAATACTTTCATTGCATTCTTAAGCACAGTTTCTTACTAGGTGGGCATGGAATAGCTTCTCACACCTTGGAATCATATTGGACACCACCACCCTTATTTCCTCTTTCATATTGATTTTTGCAAGGTTTTCCTTTTTATGTGGTAAAATAGACAAAACATAAAATGTACCATTGTAACCGTTTTTAAGTACACTCACAGTGTTGTGCAACCACCACCATCATTCATTTCGAGAACTTTTTCATCTTTCCAAAGTGAAATTTCATACCCATTAAACAGAAACTCCCCATTCTTCCCCTCCCTCAGCCCCTAGCAGCCACTATTCTCCTTTCTGACGCTAGGAAATTGACTAGCTACTCCATAAAAGTGGAATCATACAATATTTGTCCTTGTGTGTGTGTGTGTGTGTGTGTGTGTGTGTGTTTTTAACTTAGTATGATGCTTTCAAGGTTTATCTACGTTGTAGCATGTATTAGTACTTCATTCCTCTTTAGGGCTGAATAGTATTCCATTGTGTGCATGTACCACGTTTTGTTTACCATTCCTCTGTTGATAGACATTTGGGTTGTTGCCCCCTGTAGGCTATTGTGAGTAGTGCTTCTGTGAACCTCGGTGCAGAAGCATCTGCTGGGTCCCTACTGTCATTTCTCTTGGTTACATAACAAGGTACTTACGTTTGTCACAGCATCTGGGTAACCCAACTTCACAAAGACGAGCCGCCATTAAAAGGAATGTGGGGTGACCGAATGAGGAAAGGGGGAACCTCCTTGAGCTAGTAGTTTGCACAGTGCCTACAGCTGTTGAATTTGCTGTATCTCTTCAAAAATTCAAAATCTGTGGCAGTGTGAGTTCAAGGAGGTGCCTTAGCCATAGCTTGGTTTGGAAATCACAGGTGTTAGGTTTATATTTGAAAAGAGTGTCTGACTTGGAGGGGGTCGAGGAGGCTGGGCACCCAGCAGGGGGCCTTGGTCGCAATCCAGGACACAGATGCTGGCGGTGGGGGCTGAGGCAGCGATGCTGGAGAGGAGGAGAGGGGCTGGATTTGACAGGTGCGAGAGAGAGAGTGACTGTTAGTGAAGTTGGGTTTTGTTCGTAAGGAGACCTTTCCAGAGCTGCCACGGCCTGGCATGCACAGGAAGGCACTGTGTGGTGGCTGCCTTTGGTCTCTAAGCAGCGGTGGTGAACCCACCACCAGGCTGAGGCCAATCACCTCAGCGACGTCCATTCCAGTCTCTGAGTAGCTCTTGGTTGCAGCTTAAGTCCTTTTATCACTGCAAGTGCTTCACAGATAAATAAGTCGGCAAATCAACCCATTCTTGCTTTTGCTTTTCTTACTTTGTTTAGATCTTCTGCCTGGAAAAGCAGAGGAGAGACAAGTGTTGCACTATCGATACCAGAGCAGTGACTTCAATTCGGGGACAGAGATCCTGACTCTCTTAGAATTCTCTTCTTTGCTAGGTCGGTGGAATTAAAATTTCTTTTATTTTAATAGATTTGGTGAAAAAAAAGAATCCAGAGTTTTTTCTAATTCTCAGTGGATCACCGAAACTGCTCTGGTGACTGATAGACAGGAGGCGCTCAGGCTGTGCTTCTCTTCTTGTTCTGAGGGTTGTGTACACCTGCCAGCTACTTCCGGTGACGCTGTTAAAAATCACTGTGTGACCCCAGAAGTTGTTCTGATAGAGCTTGGGCGGTCATCCCGGGTGGTGGGACCAATGCCCCGCTTTGAGTCATCGCTGCTTTATCCAGAAGGCTTTCTTTGGAAGATGAACTCTTTTCTGCTGGATTAAGAGGCTCTCACCAGCAGGGAGGAGAGCAGACCCAGTGTTGCCGGTTGTGGGAACTTGGTCCTTTCCTGTCACATGAGGCCAGCAGGGCCTCCTGCATTGGGTGGCTGTCAGTCTCTTAAGATCACCCTTCAGAGCCGATTAGGCAGTATCCCAGGGCAGGAATCCATGGCCTGGAGCAGGCAGTAAGCTGTGGAAACTCAAGAAATCAGAGGGCCCTCCGTGTCTCCGTAGGTGGCAGTCGGTGACGTCATGTTTCCCAGCCACTCTGACGTGGTGAGTTCGTGCCGGGCTGACGGTGCTGGTCTGAGAGTCAGCACATCACTGTGCTGCATAGAGAGGCGTTTACGTTGGACAATTTCTCAGTATTTGTAGAGCACCTCCTAGGAGCCAGCACTGTTCTCCTTTCTGCCAACGCTGGGAGGACTTTCTCCCTGGTCACATGGAGCCTGCAGCAAGGGAGAGAAAGACAAAAAAAAACCCACAACAGTAACAGCAAA
>NW_020173666.1:10681681-10732757 GCF_003031525.2 Neophocaena asiaeorientalis asiaeorientalis | reverse complement strand
CAAATAACCCCCCCCCCCCAACTAATAAATATGTGACTAAGAACTGAGACAAATGACGGGAGGGGAAAATGAAGGGTGTGAAGGGAGATTCTAGCAGGAGGGCTGAGAGCAGGGAGCGGCTCTCTTAGGAAACGGCTTTGGGCTGAGACCCGTGGTGAATGGGAGTTATCCAGGGAGACCCCCCTCCGCCCCCAAAGAAGGCCTGAAGGCCAGTGTTGTCCGATTAATCAACAAAGTGACTGGTGATGAGCCAGAAAGGGCAGCAGAAGCCGTATCATGCAGGGCTCCACAGGCCATGTCATCTGACCCGCAGTGGAAACTGCAGAGGATTCGTAAGCAGGGTCGTGACATGACTGGTGTTTAGGGGGGTTCTATCTGGCCACTGCGTGGAGGAGAGACCACTGCGGCCAAAGTAGACATGGGAAGCGGTTGGGTGGCCACTGTGGTCCCCAGGCGGAGGTGGTAGGGCAGGTACAAGAGGAGATGTAGGATTGGAAAGACCTGGGTTGGGCTAGAAGCACAGGGTGCGGGAGAGGGAGGCGGCCAGGCCAGGACATTGCCCAGGTTTCCGGTGGGTGCAGCCGAATGCAGGAGACCGCATTTACTGAGGGGACTGGAATCGAGGCCCAGGCATCGTGTTCGTTTCTTAGAACTGCTGTAACCAAGGACCACACGCCAGGAAGCTTAAACTGTAGAAATTTATTTATTTAATTTTTCTTCTGGAGCCTAGAAGTCTGGCATCCAGGTATTGTCTGGGCTGTGCTCTCTTTGAAGTCTCTAAGGGAGGATCCATCCTTGCCTCTTCCAGCTCCTGGTGGCCCCAGGTGTTCCTTGGCTGGTGGCAGCATCACTCCACTCTCTCCCTCTGTCTTCACATGCTGTTCTCCATGAATCTCTGTGTCTTCCCGTGGCTGTCTTCTTATAAGGACCCCAGTCATGTTGATTAGGAGCCACACTACTCCATTATGACCTCATCTTAACTGCTTACATCAGCAGTGACCCTGTTTCCAAATAAGGTCACATTTGGAGGTAATGGGGGTTAGGGCTTCAGTATAACTTTTGTGGGGGAGGCATAATCCAACCCATAACAGGCATGCTGCCTTTGAGATGGTTGCAGACCTCTAAGTCAAGATCAGCAGTTGAAGTTCAGAAATGAGGCCTGGGTTCAGATCCAAGATGAACGTGGATGAGATCCTCTAAGGAGAAAATGTTGGGTAAGGAGGAAGAAGGCCCCAGACTCAGTCCTGAGGACCTGCAGAGGCCAAGAAACTTGAAAAGGAGACTGAAAAGGGAATTACGTAGATCAAACCTTGTTTTCTTCCACAAACTAGAAAGTTTCCCGTCTGGGACATGACCTTAAGAATTCTGGATTCTAGAGGTTGCATTTATGTTACTACTTACTGTTACTCATAATTAATGATTAATGTAATTTGTGCTTTTGCTATTAAAAAAAACTAATCTTTTTTGTAAAGAGAACACACCTTTTTTAATGAGAGGAGTCAACCACTGAATGTCTTCTTTTTTGAGTTTATGATTTCACCTGTCAGTTGCACCCAACAAAGCCTCTCTTGCCAGACGGGCCCCCGGGAGGTAATGAAGGATACTATTATTGTTCCAAGGCAGTAGATAATCGAGATGCCCAGTGAAATGAAAGTGGACAGTTGTACACAGGCCAGAGCCAATGGGCAAATTTCCATGATGTCTGTACCCTGGGTGGAACCTCCTTCGAAATGAAATGATGTGCTCGTTCAGGATCTTGGTGGAGGCTGAGTGGGGTGCCACGGAGCAAGGGGTATGGGAACCAACACGTGAGTCAGTGGGTTCAGCACTTCCTGTCTGCTCTCCTGGGAGAGGTTTAGAATCATCCACGCGCTACAAACGGGGAAATGGAAGCACCAGGAGATAACCGACTTATCCAAGATCTTGCAGCAGAGCTGGGATGTTTTACCTCCCCGCAAATAATGCCTTCAGTATGGTCTCTCTGATCACAGAAGGGAGCCTGCTGGCCCACTCCAGTCACATTTACAAGACACAGCGGCTAACTGGGCTGGAGAATAAAGTCCTTAGCCCAGGGAGGCAGGACGAGGAGGCTTTTGTGGCTTTGTGCGTCCTTGGGGGACTTGGGGTCTTTATCGGCCTCACACATCACTAAGCCTGTTGAACCAAAGCCCCCCACTAGGCGGGCGTCGGGGGAGAGATTTTTATTTGGGAAAATATCCCTGGTGGTTTTGATGTTCACCCCTCTTCCAGATGAGGATGGTCTCCGCTGGGCCCTGGTGCCAGAGGTGACATGCTAGTTGGATTGGCCCTGACTTTGGCCTTGCTGAAGGGCCTGGTGAGTCTTCAGATCACCTGAAGCTTTAATTGAAGACCTCGGAAGCCTTGATTTCCCATGTGGTAGAGCATGTGACGCTGGGCAGCAGCAAGGCGCTTCAGTTTAGCTGGGCGTTAGGTGGCCTGAGCAGAGCCCTCGGAGAGGTCTGGGATTGAATCCCCGCTCTCCTGGTTGTGACTTTGGGTAAATTGTTTTACATCTTTGGGGCTTATTTTCTACATCTAGAAATGGGAATATCTTTCTCATATGGTTGAGAATAACATCAACATTATGAAACAGTGACCCTCCATTATGAAATAATGGAAAGCGTATTGCCTTGCTAGGGTGACCAGCTTGTCCTGTGTGCCCAGGAATTTTCTGGATTAAACCTAAAAATCCCTTGCCATGAGAAACCCTTCAGTCCCCACAAAACTGGGACAGTTGGTCACTCTATGCTTGGCACAAGTTAGATGCTCCGTAATAAAGAATGACTAACCTCCCTGTTGCCTTCCCACAAATCACATCGTATTGATACCTACCCGTGAAGCCACCTTTTCCATGAGGCCAAGTGAGGGAAGTCTTCTGTGTCCTTTCTGTGGATGACAGTGCCCTTGAGACACTGTTGAAATGACAACTCCGTAAATTCCACCTCTGATCTACACCAGGTTGGGTCTGAAACCCCTTGTGACGTGTGCCCTGCACTTGCAGAATTGCCGATCCGAGCGGAAGTGCAAACGGTGTGTGTGGAATCTGGTGCAGATTATAGTCTTTTGGGAAGCAAATGACCTTATCAGGTGGGCCAGCCAGGTGTTTACTTCTCATTTTTGGGTGAACAGGGCAAGGCACAGAGCTTCCAGAATCTAAATCCTCTGGGTAACAGGAGCTGTGGCAGGTGGCCCTAGGAAAGGTCCCCAGTTCTGTGCAAGGAAATACAGAGCTACCCGTGAGCAATCTATGTACAGAATTAAGCTCCTGAAATTGTGCTAAACTATTTGATTTAAATACTGGTCTATCTAGGGATGAAGACGCAGGCAATGTAGATTCCCATTAATAATGAATGATTTGCTGTATCCTAATCCTGTTAAGCATACAGCTCCTCTGCAAATGTATCAGTGGCAACGTGTGTTTGTGAATTAAGCCGTTGGTGTATCAGGTTTATGAGCCTAATTGTCTATTCAAAAGGCTATCACTTTATCATGTCATGCAAATTAAAAAGGTCCCTTTTGTTGGAGTGTTTTGTTAATCCTCCACACGATATTTCCTCTTTCTTTCTCATTTTCTTCTTATTGAGCTTTATTAGGATTTAAATGCAACTGAAGCAAATCCTGCTGTTCCGCTGAAATTGATTATTAAAATAACACCGATAATTATACATAGGTACTAGAAAATAACACATATGGCTCACTTGCCGGGAGATTAAGGGTTCCCTCCTCCTCAGATTATGCTAAAGAAGACACAGGGCACTAAAAATAGAACAGTACAATGTATCTCTGAAATGGGTTAAAGATTTAGTGACTGTTCTACCTCAAGGAAGTTTGAGTGATTTCTGCTAAAACTATCATCTAGATCCAAAAATGACATCTGATGGGAAGGTCTGAACAGTTCATTTGCTGATATCCTAACATCAGGCACTTCCATGGTTGGGAGTGCTTTCCTGTTTAGCTCTTTTATTCATTTTCTTCCAACTGTGTCTTTTCTTTCTTGAAAGAAAGAAAATCCTTTTACATGAAAAAATTTTGGTGCCTGGTCTCAGTCGCAAAATAGTGCTCAGGGGAAAGCTAAGTTCTGCTTGGCTGTACTTGAACACCAAAAGAATTCATTGGTGTTTTTTGAAAGTTAAAAAATAACCTTTAATTAATTAATTTATTTATTTGCGGTACGCGGGCCCCTCACTGTTGTGGCCTCTTCCGTTGCGGAGCACAGGCTCCGGCCGCGCAGGCCCAGCGGCCATGGCTCACGGGCCCAGCCGCTCTGCGGCATGTGGGGGCTTCCCGGACCGGAGCACGAACCCGTGTCCCCTGCAGTGGCAGGCAGACTCTCAACCTCTGCGCCACCAGGGAAGCCCCCCAAAATAACCTTTTCTTTTAGTATGTGTTTAGAAAACTCAAAAGTATCTTTGTTTTTAAACTTCAACTGACTAAGGACTCTGTAACTGCTTTGTTTGAAGAAATTGGCTTTTGAAAAACAAAGGTTAGGGAGTAGAGAAAGTGCAGGCTCAGCACCCTGCCCAGCCGCCTGGTGCATCTCTCCCTGTCACCTTTACAGGGACATCCAGAGAGTCCACATCTGAGTGTTCGTAGTAGTGGACCAAAGGACAGGTGACTGAACTTAGAGCAGGTGAGGAGATGACCCATGAGGGGCACCTAGGAAGTGATGGGGCTGGTTTTTCAAACAGGTGAATGTTCCTTTCAAAACTAATTTAAAGACAGTCATGTTGGGAGATTAGAAATATCTTCCAATTAGGCTCCAATTAGAGTTAGAATCATAGGCTCTAAAGATGGAAGGGACCTTCCAGGACATGGTATAGTCCAGACACCATATATGGATGTCTTTATGGTAAGATAGCTTTTTTCCTAGAAAATTGATTGGGTGTTTGAAAATTGCCCAATGCCAGTTAGAGTCAGAGTTGATAAATAAGGTGGCCCACTGAACAGAGAGCTGTTGGTTTTGCCCATCTGATGTTTGTTTTCCCTCTTTTGATGCTGCTCCCTAGCTTTTTTTAGGGGAATCACCCATCCCCTACTCTCAGTCTACAGGGACAGCAAGGGACCCACTCACCTTATGCTCTAGGAGTGGACATGTGCCCCTGGCTTTAGCCCATCAGCAGATTCTCTCTTCTTCATGGTGACTGTTCAGGATTGACATGGCCCAAATGAGCCAGTGAGAGTCAGGCCCAGGGCTTGTGTTGTAACCTCTGGGGTGAAAGGAGGGTGGGTGCCTGGGCTGCTGGCTGCCGTCTTACCACAAGAGAAGAGCCAGCTGGAGAAAAAAGCAAACGCAGAGGAGAGCAGAACCCAGAGCTGGAGAGAGGCCAGAGCTGCCAGCCCTGCTTGCACTTGACTTTCCAATCTTTACTTTTGGTTCAAGCCTGTTGGAGTTGGAGTTTCTGTCACTTAAACATAAAAGGATTCTGCCTGTTATTGTTGTCAAGCTGGATAAAATACTTTAGAAAACAATATTAGAAATAAAGTATTAGGTTAATATTCCTGCAAGACTCTGTAAAAAAGGAATTAACTATTGTTTGTGTCCTCATCGTAGAACCCGTGTCATCATTGGAAGGTAGGGTGGTACTGTAGTTAACAGGAAAGGACAGAGTGTGGTATCCAGACTTAGGGAGAGCTGATTTAAATTCTGCTGGAAATAAGAGAGTCTATATTTGCAAGTCATAGGTGCCCAATCATGTTAGATCTTTATCTTAAACTCTAAGATGTTATACACCAGCTTCTACACTCCCATCCTGAATTAGTAACTGTTGGTTTAGCTGTTGAGCTGAGGTGGTCCAGAAGAAGCATAAACCACAGTTTTGGAAGGGGGTGTGTTAGTTACCAGTAGCTGTGTAACCAGGAGCCACAACTTTGGTACATTTACCATCTCACAGTTTTCATGGGTCAGGATCTGGGCAGAGCTTAACTGGGTTCTCTGCTTGGGGTCTCACAAGGCAGCAATCATAATATAGGCCAGGCGAGTTTCTATCTGGAGCTTGGGGTCCTCTTTCAAGCTCACGTGAAAGTTAGCAGAATTCAGTTGCTCTTGGTTGTGGGACCGAGGTCCCATCTTCTTGGTGGCTGTCAGTTGGGGTTACTCTCAGCTCCTTACCACGTGGCCCTTTCACAGGTGCTCTGACAACATGGCAGCCTACTTCTTCAAGGCCATTGTATCAGTTCTTATTGCTGCTGTAACAAATTACCACAAATGTAGTGGCTTACAACAGCACCAATGTATTACTTTATGCTCTCTGTTCTGCGGAAGTCTGGACACGGCATGGCTCAACTGGTTTCTCTACTCTGGGTCCCACAGAATGTTGGGATCACAAGGGCTGTGATCCTTTCTGGAGGTTTTGGGGAAGTAGCTGCTTCCAGGTTCCCTCTGGTTTTTAGCAGGATTCTGTTCCTTGTGGTTGTAGGACTGAAGTCCCCATTTCCTTGCTGGCTGTCAGCTGGGGGCTACCGTTGACTCCTAGAGACCTTTCTCTGGTCCTTGCACTTGGCCCCTACATCTCAGAACCAGCAATAGTGTGTGGAATCTTTTCATGCTGGGAATCTCTCTGACTTCCCATTGGCTGCATCTCACCTGCCTCTCTTCTGCAGTATTTCTCTGACTCTAACCAGAGAAGTTTCTCTGCTTTTAATGGTTTATGTGATTAGATTGGGCCCACTCAGATAATCCAGGATAATCTCCTTGGAAGTCTGTAATCTTAATGGCATCTGCTGAATTTCTTTTGTTACATAATGAGTTCCTGGAATTAGGGCGTGGACATCTTTGCTGGGGTGGGGGGAGGATTATTCTGCCTACCAAGGCAGTCAAAGAGAATCTCATTCCGTGGCTAGAATGGAGATAAGATGTGATGTAATCACAGGAGAGATTATCCAGTCACCTCTGCTGTTCTCTGTGGGCCAGAAGGACGTCACAGGTCCTGCCTGCACTCAAAGGGAGGGGACTACACAAATCTGTGACTCACAGGGGTCACATACGTGTGTCCACTGCAGGGGATTAGCTGGGAGCTGGGTGGCCTTGTGGTTGTTGGGCCAGGTGGCCTTTAAGACCAGTGCTCCAGTGAGAGAGGGAGGGAGGCTTTCTTCCATCCTTACCACTCGGGTCAGCTCCAGGCAGCTTTCTCTTGTCTGAGTCTTCCCTCTCTGCTTTATTACTGCTTCTCCTCACCTGTGTGGGTTTGGTTGGGAATTTTGAGGTTTCCTTTGGAGTGGCCTGGCCAGGCCTTTTACACTGTACACCTGCAGAATCTATTATTCTGGGCTGAGAAGAGATAGAGAGCCTAAGGTTTAGATCGGGGGTTGCTTGTGCCTGAGCGAGGGTTGTGCTGGGGGACATGTAGTGCGTGCCGTTGGGTCCTCTTATAGGGCAGACTCTTGGCCCTACCTGCCCGGGACAGCCTGTGAAGGCGAGGGGATGCGGGCATGTTGCGGGAGAGTGGGGTGGTCCTTCCTACCCTGGGGGACCCCTGAGGTGGGCATTTAAAGCTGCACACGGAGGTGTTGTGCTGAGAGTCCTCTCTCCTCGGCCTCATTCGTGCTGGCTATGTTTCTCAACCCTCTCTTCCCATTTCTCCAAAAATCATTTGCAAAAAGATATTCTTACTGACATTCCTAACCATTCACCAGGGAACCAGTGATATAGCCCCTCTTAGGGTATGAATGAGCCCCAGTCTTCCGGAGATAATAGTTTGGCTGCAATCTCAGTTACTGCAAACTGGGGGTCTTTGTTAAGTAGAGGTTTATCACAACTGCAGCAGAAAAGAATACAAAATGCCATTAAATGCGAATACAAAAGTGTTCCTGGATTTATATTCTCCAACGAAACACATTATGTTCCTCCCCCAAAGAGTGGTACTTTTTTTGTATCTTTTCTGAGATAGACTGTTTTGCATTTTGTCTTATCTAGAAAACAGCCAGTTTGTGTCTCCCCTGCCATCCACCTTATTCAGGCTCTTCGGGAGTTTTGAGTTGTGTGTGTGTGTGAGTGTGCGTGTGCTTGCTATGTGTGTACATGTATGTGTTTACGGCTGGTAATCTTTATGATAGGTGGGGTCCAGAAATTTACTCTCTTTAAATGAATTGAATAACATACTAAAATATTGTCCCTAGCCATTGTCAATTTTATGCTGAATGGGGGTAAGCCATGAAGTGGCAGCTGTCATTTTGTATTTCCACTTAATAGTGGAATAGCTCAAACAGCTCCCCGTCTTTAATAAGACCCAAATCGACTCATCTTCCGTGTGTGGGAAAGAGATGAAGAAAATACATACATGCCCTGCTGGATCTGGGTGCAAGTTTTGTCAGCACCATGAACTTGTTGGGGATCAAATGTCTAACTTAAGATAAAACTCAAAGACAGAAACTAGGGAATTCCCTGGCCGTCCAGTGGTTAGGACTCTGCCTTTCCACTGCAGGGGGCACAGGTTTGATCCCTGGTTGGGGAACTAAGATCCTGCAAGCTGTGCAGCACCGCCAAAAAAAAAAAAAAAGGCAGAAGCTGTAAAATGTGATGTGGTGCTCTTGGTTCAATGGTTTTATGGGCAGATTAATTCTGAGATGTATTTAACCAGTCTGGAGTATCAGAGATTTTGATAGATAAGAATAAGAGCTCTAAAAGGATCCTTTAATAAATTAAGACTTATTTCAGTGTCTTATTTTGGCCCTCTGATGGAGCCCTTTCATCCAAGTGTCTAGACTTTCACCTTCATTACCACATCATACTTTAGATAGATTACCTTATATCGTTTAAAATATCCTGAACACTGAGGCTCAGTATGCTTTCTTTCCTCTTTTGACCTGATTTGTCCTCGTAGCCACTCACTTGCTCCTCTGTTTTACCATGAAGACTGGTATATGGAAGAGAAACTCAGGTCAATGGTGACTTTTGCCCTAGGTCCCAATGTTCCCAAGTGGAGACAATGCAGAGGATGCAAAGTGAATGACGTATTTGCTGTTCAGTTTTTATTAAGATGCATTTGCTGACTTATTAGTAAATAGGCAGGTGCCCCCATAGCTGAGTGGAATGAATTTGTGGGGAGGGGGGCTCCCCGGTGTTCCCAGTTGCCCTGTGCATGTTGCCTAATGTTCTGGGCTCTGCAGAACATTCAGAAAATTAACATGCTCACCAAATATGTTTTTCTTGCTCGTTAACTCGATAAAGCCCACTGATTTTTTAGAATCACAACAGCAAGTTGTAAATGATGTATGAAATGAAAAATCTTTTCTCGCCCAGTGAACAGGGAGAGAGAACTGACAATGCTTTCTCACTGCAGCCGCTTGCAATCACATCTAAATGCAGAGATGGCCACATACCAACGGTGACCTCAGAAGGCCTCCGGGATGAGCATATGGTGAGCTCACGGTCAGACCCTTGCGTCCCCAGGATTTCCTCCCCTCCTTCACATACTCCGCTGGGGCCCAGAGAGAGTGTGGTTGAAAGAAATGCCACAAGTGACCCAGCTGTCTGCCCTCTGGGGACGGGGACGGCCTGGGTTCTGTTTAGAAGTCAGGACCGCCCTTGGGGGCCACTGGCGTTTGAGGCTTAATTTGAGTCGTACAGTTGCAGTGGCTGTAATGCTGCTGTTCACTCACTTGATAAACTAACACCTATTTGCAAACCCATATACCCAGCACTGGGCCAGGCGTTGTGGAGGACAAAATAAACATAAAATATACATATGTAAAAGATAAAAACCCAGCTCTGCACTCAAACTGCCTGTAAGTCGACAAAATGGTGAATTTACTGAACATTTCTCCCCTAGATGGAATAATTTTATTCTTATTGTTGCCCTTGTGGTGCTATTGCAGTGATTCATATATAAAAATTGACAGTGTATTATTTGTTCACCCACTTTTGTAAATAGTATGCATTCATTGTTTTGAGAAATGGGGAAAGACTGAAAAATGGAGGCAGGCGGTTTTCGCTGGTTCCATCTCACGGGGATGGACCAACATTAACCAAACTCAAAAAGGCTGATGTGTAGACCAGAATGCTGATTTAGTGTTTTGAAATGTGCTCATGACCTGGGAAGGTGCATTATAATCAGAAGATGGCAGGTGAACATGGACTTCTAACAAGGTGCTCTGAGAACCAGCCCTGGTCATCTTTCTCAGAGAAGCTGGCCTGCCCCTGGGATGGCTGTTGGGCACCTGGACCAGGTAGCCCTCCTGTCTCAGTCAAGTCTTGGGGCTCTTCTTTCTTTGTTTCCATGACTGTCCATCCGTCCTGACTGATGTATTCTTTCTTTAGATATTTAACCTCGTTAGCCAGGTGACTGTCATGTCCTACAAGCCTACGGGGGTCTTTCTTTCTCCAATTTTAGGAGCCTTTGCATGTCTCTTTGGTCTGCAGATACCAACTTTATAGTTCAACTGTAAGAGGAAATGTCTCCAAATTTGTGCACCCCGTTTTGTCCCTGTCACCTTCTACTGTATAGTAACCATCACGACTCACTCACGGTGCTGTAATGGAGTAGACGACACCCAGTTTGGGAGTCTAGAAGTCCCCCAGGAAACCGTGCTCCATCCCCACAATGAATAATAACTATGGATTTTAAGATTGGCTTTGGGTTTGGGGTGAATTATCTTTATAATATCTGGGAGATTGTCTTTACCCATTTAATCCAGTTGCTTTAATGATAGCCATTGAGCAGCTTGCTGGTACATGAATGTAAATGTATTAATGTCTTCTTGGGAGAAGTCACAGACATTCTGGTCTCTGGACCAGAATGGCCAGGTCATGGCTTGACTGTCCTGATCTTCTGTCCATCTTAATGGTCACTGTTGTATTTCTACACCATCGGTTGTTCTCACGGTTGCTATCCTGTCCCTCAGTGATTGAAAAGGTAGCTGAAATAACTAGATTGCCTTGCCAAGGTTGATTCTGGTGGTTGTGTATGTATGCGTTCTGACTCCTCGTAATAAAAAAAAGCCAATAGTTCAAAAGCTTCCTATGTTTTCATCAATACATTGAATGTATCCTGAAAAAGGCTGTATTCTAGGATGAGAAGTCTGTCATTGACGTCAGTTGCTCTGTAAATGCCAGGAAGACATTCATCTTGGGGATCAAGTATAACCACATTGGTAGAAGATAGAATTTCCACATTTCAATAGTCGCAGAAATTACTCCATTACTTTCCGCTCCCTCTTGCCCCCCACAATGGCAATGCTTCAGAGCAAATTCCATTTTGCACAAAGATTAGCAAATACCAGTCTGAATCCATGCAGATGTCTACATATTTACAACATAGGAAATAACATTTTTAGACAATGAAAATCTGGATAATCCCTAAGATGAAGTTATCTCAGAGGCCATAGGAAGCATGTAGTTTTGAAACATCGTTTGCCTTGAGGATTTCACACTGACAGATGGGGACGTTTGGGCAGGTGGAGGACCCAGAGGAGAAGGCAGATGTCCTGGCAGTGGCTGACAAGCCCCCTTCACACATTAAATGCTTGGAAGGAGGACGTGGACCTTGCTTGGAGTCCCTTTACAACCACAAGAGGAGTGGAAATTGAACATGGGCTATAGAAGCTTAAAGAATTTGGCAGAATGACTATAAAAGTGAAATGTCTGCTCTAGAAAAATCTTACCTTTGACCGTAGATTTATCCCTAAGAATGTTTGCAGTGTTTAGATGCTTCCTGTCACCTGGAATGGGCACGCTCTCAGTTTCATTTTTCCTCTTAAAGAAGTTCTGAATGTAAAATGTCCTGGGAGTCCCCTTCCATGGACTTAATCTGCCTCAATAGCCCGGGCCATCCCGAGAAAAGCACATTGGGTTTTGCTGTTTACATATCTTGACAAACTCAGCCTCTGAGGCAATGCATATCGAACCAGCTGGAAGGACATTAAAATGAAAAGCTAGCATCTTTCCTGTTCAAGGCAAACTCACCACTCAGCCTGAATTTAAAAGATGCTGCTTGAATACAAGTTGGAGTTAGTTTGAAAGTTAGTTCACTGCAGAATGCCCTGTAATCAAAGGGGACATTGCCCCTTAAATTTTGAAAGTGTCAGACATGCACCCCACCCAGTAGGACTATACTGATGACAGAGGATAAAATACACATGCATATTTATAACACTTTCCTAGTGTTTCTAGAAAGCCTTTCTTCTAGGAACTCAAAAGCTTTACTAGTATTACCTCGGGGACTTCTGATGTTGGGGGAGTCCCCCTAGACCGCCTGGTTCACCTCTTTGCCTCCAGGCAGCCTGATCTAGACAGGTTCCAGCCTCTCCTCCTGCAGTCTCTGGGGGAAGGGAACTCACAACCTTTATGATAACCCATCTAATAATGAGATTCCTCTGTTATCCTTTAAGCACATTTGTTCTTCTCTCTTTAAAAGAGACTTTAATAGTCTGATCACAATTTATACACTCAAGGCGGTTTTAAAGTCACCTTCTCAGCATGCTTTTCTTAACTTAAATCCTACAAGCCATTTTCCTCAGGTCTTTTGGACCATGGATTTGATTTCTTTGTTTTCCTTGGGTGGGGTGGGGGCCAGGGGAGTGGGCGATGGGTGTTTAAGGGCGAGGCGTCTGGGGTCAGATGGACATCAGTTTGAGTGTCAGCTCCAGTATTTCCTGGCTGTGATTTGGGGGAAATTACTTGGCCTCTTTAAGCTTTGGTTTTTTCATCTGTAAAATGGAGATAATACAGTTGTGACTCACTGAGTTGTTGTGAAGATTTAATGAGACGATAAAGAATTTACACCACGCTGGGCACGGAGCTGTTTCCTCCACTACATTATTTTCAGACACGGTCTTCCTCATATTCCAAAGAAAATGTGCTTTTGAGAAGCTGTGCAAGAGTTCCAGTTTGAAGTCAGGGTAGGGGTTTGGGTCCTTTATGTCTGGCACCTGTTCTGACTGGTCCTGATTTCTTTCCATGTGGTCACTGTTCTTCCCATACCAGTTGTCAAATATTTAGAAATGTATGAATTTTAAGTCAAGCTTGGAGCTAGCTAAAAGAGTATGTAATCGTCTTGAAGACATTATGCTAAGTGAAATGGCTCAGTCACAAAAGGAGAAATACTATGTGGTTCCACATAGATGAGGTACCTAGAGGAGTCGAATTTACAGAGGCAAAAAGTAGAGCGTGGTTGCCAGGTGTGTTGGGCGGGAGGGAGGAGAGTGAAGAATTATTGTTCAGTGGGTACAGAATTTCAGTTTGGGAAGACGAAAAAAGCTCTGGAGATGTCTGTACATGCACAGCAATGTGAATGTACTCAATGGCATTGAACTCTACACTTTAAAATGGGAAATTTTATGGTATTGTATTTTATCACAATAAAAAAGAATATATAAGGAATAATTTCATTTCTGCAGACAGAAACTCCTTTCATACTGCAAATCATCAGTTCTTTAGTTTTGCTGAGGCATATTTTCACATATTAGGCAATCAATCAATCAACCAAAAAAGTATTCCCTACTTGCTATACGTTAGGATGTTTCAGAGAATCACAAAAGTAGTGAAAGGCAACCCTCCTGCCCGTATAGTTGGGGAAAGTCTGTACTCAGGCAAACAGAGGGGAAAACAGAAGATGGTCCTGAAGGAATCAGCTCTGTGCTCCCGAGATCCCTGAGAAAGAGGCAGGGGAAAGAATGTGACTCGGAGGATGAGGGAGAAGGTTGAGATGGGAAGGTACCTGGCTGGTGCAGGTCCACCTTCCAGCCAGGAGAGAAGGCGAGCCCCTCAAGGTGAGAAAGACGCCCCGCCCAAGGCAGGGCGAGCTGTCTCAGTGCAGCACCCAATCAAGTGGGAAAATCAGAGGCTTTCATGGGGCCTGGGAAGCCAGGCAGAGGGCTTTAGAGGGCCGTCAACAAGGAGCCAGTGTTGAACTGGAGAAAACAAGCCGTGCTTCAGCAAGTTTGTAGGTGGCTAGGACTGGGCTGCGGAGAGGGGATGGAGTTCAGAGTGGCCTATCTTTTTCGCTATGCGGCTGCACTGTTTTTGAGGACTTGTGCAATTCCTTTTGTCCAGATGGCCCCCTACCTTGATTTGGATTTCTCTGTCTCCAAGAACCTGCTGAACGTATCTAAACTCTCTCCCAAACCGCGTTTCCCTCCCAATTTCCCGGTTTCTGTTTTGGCAACACGTTTCAGACTCACACACTTGAAATACTGATATTGTCTTGGCCTCCTGCCTCTCCTTCAATCTGCGTATTGTAGACATCAGATCATTCTGTTTTTTGTTCTTTTTTTTGACGGAGGCCTGGTTGCAAGGGTAGGTAGTCTAGTGTTATGGAAACGAAGGAGAATAAGAACTTAAAAGGAGCCAGAGGATTTGGCAATAAGGTAATCACTGGTGACTCTTCTGAAATTGTTTTTTTGTTTTTTTTTGTTTTTTTTTTTTGCGGTACGCGGGCCTCTCACTGTTGTGGCCTCTCCCGTTGTGGAGCACAGGCTCTGGATGCACAGGCTAAGCGGACATGGCTCATGGGCCCAGCCGCTCTGCGGCATGTGGGATCTTCCCGGACCGGGGCACGAACCCATGTCCCCTGCATCGGCAGGCGGACTCTCAACAACTGCGCCACCAGGGAAGCCCTGAAATTGTTTTTAGTGTAATGTTAGGAGTGTGTGTTGAGACCATAAAGATGAAGCAGGGGATTGGTAAGCAAAATGTGGCAGAGGAGGGCACAGCACCTTGCATGGATTTATTCCTGATAGGATGTTTGTTCACTTCAAGGGCAAAAAAAGCAAGAAGATTCTTATCAAAAAAATGCAGCCCAGCATCTCAGCGTTTTCACTGCCTTCCTTCTGCACTCCCTGGGGGGAGGCGGCAGTCGGTGTTGAGGGCAGAGTACTCTGCCCTCCTCTTCTGTCTGCAGTACACGAACACACACCTGAACTTTACTGCTGCGCAGAGACACGTGGGCTTTCTGTCTAGCAAGGCCTTGCCATCACACACGGTCCAGATATAAAGAATACTGCAGCTTCCCCCTCCATGCTGCTGTTGTCCAGAGTGTTCACCTTCTTGAATTAAATTATTGATGAATTTTTGAGTGTTACTGAAGTCATTATGTGTTTTTCTCTTTTTCTTAGTCCATTGTTGTCAAAACCACAACTATTAATGACCCAAGAAAGCGAAGGAGAAAAACTAGAAACTTGATTTTCTGGACGATGTCATTCTCATTGCTGTCTAGGTTGTCTCTTTACACTCGGCCCTTCCGCCCAGGCTCTTGGACAGCACCAGACAGAGCTGCTAACAGCAGCAAGCGTCTCCTTCAGCCACTTGCCCAAGACCCTCCAGGTGACTCTCCACTTCACCTGTTCCTGCTCTTCCGAGCCCTGGCTGTGGACTCATGGCTGCACACTTGCTGGGGCCTGCGACCACTCAGATTCCTCCTTGGCTTCTCTTGTAGAAGCTTCGGTCACTCTGCACCGCCCCCCCCGCCCAACCCTGTGGCGTGGGCCTCCCCAGAGGTCTCCAGGGCTGGTCTTGGCAGAGAGAAAACCACTCTCTGGGCTGGGCCCTGCCTCCTTTTCTCTGGATGTCAGGTGAAGGTTAGGAGTGGTAAGATTCAGTGCATTACAGATATGACCTCATTAAAAACAAACAAGGCTTCCCTGGTGGCGCAGTGGTTAAGAGTCCGCCTGCCGATGCAGGGGACATGGGTTCGTGCCCCGGTCCGGGAGGATCCCACATGCCGCGGAGTGGCTGGGCCCGTGAGCCATGGCTGCTGAGCCTGTGTGTCCGGAGCCTGTGCTCCACAACGGGAGGGGCCACAACAGTGAGAGGCCCGCGTACCTCAAAAACAAAACAAAACAAAAGAAAACGTGAGTCAGACTGTGTAACTTACCCGCTTAAAACTGTCCCCAGGGACTCTTACTCCACCCCTCTGAAATCCTTTACTCTGGTCACCCCGACTTGCCTTCCACTCCCTGGAAAGTCTGTCTGTCTGTCTGCTCTCTCTCACCGCTGAGCCCTTTGCAAGCAACCACTCCACCTCCATTTCCACCCTGGAGAGTCCCCAAAGCATGAAAGACATCACGTGGGGGCCATGCCTTGCAATCCAGGCTGGATGGGAGATCTGAGGAAGCTCGTGGGTGTTCCAGAAGGACAGTGACAACAGTTCATGGGGAAGGGAGTGAAGTCTGGGATCAAGTATATGGTGGGGCCTCTCAGCAGAGGGATCTCTAAAGATAAGTGATAGGGATTGTTTCCAGAGTGTCCAACATTTGGCTGCGGAACTCTGAGGTCACTGCTGAATTGTTGCAAGGGCTTTGTGAATCCAGGCATCACCTATAGAATGAACAAATGTTTCACATACAACTCTTTCATGTATACTGTTACTGTAATTAATAAAATATAAATTTACTTTAAAGTATAACTGAGTTCAGTTACTTTTAAACAAATTATGATGTGTTTTCTCAAACAACGCCTACTAAAACTATAATTTGAAGTGAGTGGACTCAGATTTTCAATAAATCTAAGTTTGAATCCTAACTTCTCCATTATGTGATGGTACTTAACCTTTCTATCTCTTCTGCTTCACCTATTGGATTGAGTTTATATAATTCCAGCATCATCATATTGTCGTGAAGTTTAAATGACAGAGTATATATTACAAGTTATGAATACGCTCCACAACAGTTGAATGCAAGAAATGTGTGAGATTCCTTTCTTTTTTTGAAAACCAAACAGCAGAAAGCCCTGCCAACCACCAAAAGGCTGTGCAATTCAATCGCAGGATTCTGTGATGTTCTTGTTGCAAAATATTTAACAACTGGGTCTCTGAGTCTAGTTTGGACACAGATATTGGTTGATATTTTCATTTTCATTAGTGAGGTATATGATAGTGAAATAATAAAGCTGTGTTTCGGAACTTCATTAGTTTGCAGCGTCACTGATGTAAGTATCTTCTTTACTGAACTGGAAAATAGTTTTGAATATTAGAAGAACATTTCTTTAATTTTTTGTGCTATTCAAACACAACTAGGGGCCACATATGCAACACATATTTAAGTTTAATCTGCATTATTAACATTTTCTCCATCACTTTCTTAAGTCTAGACTGGGGGGTCAGCAAAATTTTTCTGTAAAGGAACATGTAGTAAATATTTCAGACTTTGCAGGCTATATAGTCTCTGTTTCAACTACACAATTCCACTGTTGCATAAAAAAAGCAGGAAATGCAGCCATAGACAAAGCATAAAGGAATGGGCCTGGTTGTGTTCAAATAAAACTTTATTTAGAAAAATAGGTGGTGGGCTAGATTTGGCCTGTGGGCCATAGTTTGCTGACTCCTGGTCTTATAACGTCAAGGCTTGATTGGTAGGGATTGCTGATTTTTATGTGTAAATACTCTCATCAAGGCTGGTACCAAGCTACTGATGTGACATCGCTGCACACAGAGTTGGCAAGAGGTGTGCAGCAGGCCCCATGACGGTATTTCTATCGTTCAGGTACAGCCAAGGTAAAAGACTCCAAGAGCATAGATTATAGTCCAATGTAGTCAAATACTTAGGAAGTGTGAGTTTTAAGTATTTATTGCTTTTTGTACTTAATATAATTTATTTAATTGTAAGTTTATATGATTTAATTTTTAATGATGACATGTTTAACAACTGGCTCACAAAATTCCTGAAAATTTAACAATTGACCCTCGTGAGCCAGTATGGCCAGCGACAGTAGAGCCTGGTTGCCTTCCCCCACCACAGGATCACATAAAAGTTCCATCCATACAAGGTGTCAGCAAACAGACGAGAAGCTCTAAAAGTCTGCCACCCAAGAGTGCCAGTGTAGTAACCTGGCCCAGGCTGGTGGTGCTGTGCTGTTTATGGTCAGCGGAGCATAGCGCTCTCACTGCAGCTCTTCAGGCGTCAATTCTTAGTGTCCAGCCTCATCAGAGCAGTGCACAGGCCCTGACCCCTTGTGGAACCCACCCTTTTCAGTCATCTCCATTTCCTCCTCATCTGGAGCTTCCTTCCCTCCCCCAGGCAGAAGCACCTGGAGGCACCTCTCCTCCTAGGTCTCTGTGTGCACACGAAAGCCTGGGGTTGAGGGGCTTATTTCCAGGTGCCTGGCTGACTTCTGTGCCTTTGTCCCTCAAATAGGAGGGATGATAAAGCCCCCTCACCCGTATGCCGCCCCCTGTGTCCAGGTGGAGTGAAAAGAGAAAGGGAAATATAGTACCGCTCATTCTTTTGAGATTCCTTTTGCAGTGAGAATAAAATAGGAATTACTCATTTAAAAAATTATCTGGCTACCTGTTTCTCCTGGTTAGAGCAGTGTTAGCTATAATTGTTCGTAAGTGTTAGCTATCATTGTTAATACATAGAAGAAACTGGCTCTCTAGCGTTTACAATAAATTCCACAGTGAAATTAAAAAAAATAGGTCAAAGTAAAGGAAACATTGGCTCAAGCCAAATGTATTTAATTTAGATTTCTAAAAATGCCTAATGAAAGTAGGTACTTTAGGCCCAAGTATATATCAGTGACACTAGCTTATACAGAATTTGAGAAAATCAGAAAACTGGTGGGAAGGTGCCGGCTAGTTGCTTTCAATTCAGGGCATGTGGCGAAACTGGGTCTTCAACTTCACCGGTAAACAGGCATTTTCCTTATTTTGTTTTTGTTTCGTAACGCAAGTACCAATATTTAGGCCACAATAAGTAGATATTAAGTTTGATCTCTTCCAAATATCTTAGGGAGGCATAGTTTCTCTTTTCTTTATTGTGAGGTGTACTCATTGATAAATATTATTGCCCTATTAAAGGCATAGAGCAAACCCAGCGCGGCTCCCAATTCTGAACTTATGTGTCCCAGAGGCAGTGCACAAGCCTGGGGAAAGTTAAATATAACGTAGCGGGCACCCAGCTGCTAGTCTTCAGACTTTGTCCTCACATTTAATATACCTCAACAGCAGCGATTTGCAATGTTTTTTCTCTCCCATCTGGATTCCTTATTGGCCTCCCAACTTCAGCTGACTTCCATCTTCCCTTTCTCCCACCTGCTCCTTTTAAGAAAAAGTAATAGACTATTTTTAAGACTACTTTTTGGCTCCCAGAAAGATGGAGCAGAGAATACTGAGCTCCTGTATACATCACCTGCACAGTGGCCCCTGTTGTAACCTCTTGCATTAGCGTGGTAACTTTTTTACGATTGATGAACCAATATTGATACATTTTATTAACTAAAGTCCATTGTTGAATTAGGCTTCCCTCTTTGTGTTGTACATTTTATGGGTTTTGACAAAAGTATAATGTCATGTATCCACCATGACAGTCTCATACAGAATCGTTTCACCTGTGTTCCACCTAGTCAACCCTCCCTTCCTCTGAATCCCTGACAACCACTGATCTTTTTATTGGTTCTAAAGTTTTGCTTCCTTCCTCTCTTTTAAAATTAATTATTGCTGCATTGTTCTTGCTAATTGGATAAGCCACTTAGTCTTATCTCACCACCTCCATTCTAGAACTCATTGCTCCAAGAATTGCAGTTTCACTATTGCAGATTTTGTATATAAACCAGAGAGTTCTATATAAAGGAAAATACTTAAATCCTTTCTAATTTAATGTGGTTTCCTATCTCTTTTAGGAAACTTTTTCCTTGAGTATCTACCCACAGTTTCAATTAGGTCTAATAAAGCATGTCAAAGCTGGGAAGCAGATCTGAAACAAACCTATTTTGCAAGCCCATTTTCTCCTTTAATTATTTTGAGCCGCGTGTTTCTAGTGCCTAAATTATGCTCCCACTTCGCATAAATGGGGCCCTTCGGAAGATGCAGTTTCTCTTTGAGGTTCCCAAGGTATCATTTACCGTGCTACAGCTTTAGTTAACTGAAAGCATCTTTCTTAGATCTTGGAGCTGATGGCTTACTCTGTGCCCATCTGCCTAAAGTGAGTTATACTTAAAGGACAGGCAGTTTGCATGTGTAATTAAGTCATATGTAAATAGTAGTAATCCCCTTTTCTTGGGCTGTTAGACCTGGTCCAATGTGAAACTCCAGTGGGAGTTCCTTAGGTAAATATACAGTCTTGAGAATCACCACATGGAGAGAAATGTTATATGAAGCAGTATGCCATATTTAATTTTAATATTAGCCTATGAGATTAGCAGAGATGAAATTTACCCTGGGAAAGAGAGCTGACAAAGTTCACCCAAAAGGGGAAAAATCTCTTTGATTTTCAAATTTTGCATAGAAGAGAATTCCTTCATTCCTTCTTTTTCTTCTTCCTTCCCTCCCTGCCATATGGGATGCCAAGTCCTCTCTTAATCTTAAGAGGCTGAGATTTGGGGCCTGTGGTCATGCCTGAAGGGTATGATGGAAGCAGAGGGGCCATCTAGTTTGTGGCCGTCCTCACTGAGATATAGCCTGGCCTTCTTTATAAAGACACAGAGTATGAAGTGCGTGATGCTTTGCCCACGACTGTGTCACTTGGGGGCATATTTTGATCTCCGTTGCCTTGCTCTCAATCATTGGAATCTCTTTCTCTCTCTCTTTAAAAATATTTTTAATAGACTGTATTCTGTGTTTGGTAGACATCCTCATGGACTTTAATAAAGCTTTCAAACCTGAGGAACCAGATTGGCTGGGGCAGTTGTTTTTCCTTGTTTCAGTTGATAACCAGCTCTGTTTATTTATTTGTCATAGTTTTGCTTGCTCTTACAAGGCACTGAAAACACAACTCCTATTAGCATCGCACTGAATCCATTACATAAAGATCTTGTGTACGTCTCCTGGTGGGGCAGGCCAGAGAAGGTTCTGGAATGTGGCAGCATAACACCATTGATGATCCATACACAGGGGAGCAAAACCCCATGGGTTATCTATGAGTTCAGATGGCTCTAGACTCTTTTTTCCTCCCTTGCTTCAGTGGGCTGGAGAGCTTCTGCCTTTGGTCATAGCTCAAGATAAGTTATTTAATGTGCCACCCTTGAGCTGTTCTGGTTTCTGGGTGAGGTACATTGGAGAGTTTGGTGTGAAGAGTGTTACACGGTGAGCATTTGAGCTCATTAGATTTTATTTACAGTTTGCAAATCCTTTCTTATACCTAGAAATGCAAGAGAACTGATTTTACTTTTTATTAAACAAAATAAAACAGAAACAGAGCCACAACAAAGCCAACTATTTTTAGACCGAGAATTTTATGTTGCTTCTGCCCACACAGCACCAAAAAAATTTTCATCCTATTTATACCCCAACTTCAAGAACATTTACAGCCTTGATTGCTTTTGGAATTTGAAGTACAAGTGCTGGAAATCACATTTTGTTGAATACCTGTTTGCACACCTCAGTTCGAGCACTGGCTACAAGGCGTTGCAATTCTTTGTTTATATGTCTGTCTCCTTCGATAGACCGTGAGCTACTTGAGAGCAGTTACTGGGCCACTTCTCCATCCATCCATCCATCCATATGTCCACCCATCCATCTCTCCTCAGCATTTATTGAGCGCCTATCATGTGGGAGGTACCGTGTTTGGCACTAGGAATTGAGCCATGAGTAGGAGATTGTTTTCCTCTCCCCTTTGTAGTCTCAGCATCTAGCACAATGCCCTAACTAGTGGTCGGTTAAGAAATGTCCATTGAATGAATGAATGAACTGATGACTTGTTACAGCTTACTCCTGATGCAGTGATCTGGCTTCTCACATGAATTTCCTCTGGTTGTCTGGAACAGGGTGGGCTCCTTGGAGCTGGTTCTCTCTGCTGGGCGTGCCCAGTCTCCTGCCTCTTTTGATCTGATGTGTCCAAGGCTAACAGAATTCCAGAACTCTGTTCTGATCCAAATTTTGGTTTCAGCTCAACCAGTGGGTTGGAGGCAACTGGATCTTAGAAGATAATTTTGCTCTGGGCTAGTGAATCCTTCTCCTTCCCCGTGAACTATTGTGCTGGTGCCTTTTGAGAGTCTGAAGTGATAATGAACGTTTAATGCACAATAAACACTATTTAGTCAATTTATCCTTTTTTTCTTTTTTAAAACTCAATGTAGACTACTGATTCTCAAGGTGTGGTTCCAGGATCCTTGGAGGTACCCAAAACTCTTATCAAGGGGTTCACAAGGTCCATACCATTATATTTGCCATTTTTACTTTTATCCTCTCGTGAATCTAGAGCAGAGTTTCCCAGAGATCAAATGGCATGTAATTTGCAATAAATTAAATGCAATGGGTATTCAGTTCTTTTCTGTTAAGCCAACATTAAGAGATTTGCAAAAAGATAAAATAATACCATTCTTCTTACTACAGTCGTTTTTTGTTTTGGAAATAGAATTTTATTATTTATGTTAACATGTGATGGGTTGTCACTGCTATTTTTAGATGAATTTTAAAAATTCTCATTTTGAATATGGTAGACATTAATAGACATATCAATAGAGGGAACCAACTAAACAGAAGCTCTTTGGGGGCTTCAATAATCTTTAAAAGTGTAAAGGGATCCGAGACCAGAATGTTTGACAATCGTTGATGTAGATTGATATAACTGTGTGTGTGGGCTTTGCAATCATAGGGCCTGAGTTTACCCACTTTACCACTTACAATCTGCTGGCTTTACCACTAAGTACTCTGTGACCTTGGGTAAGTTACTTACCTTCCTTTGGCTTTAGTTTTTAATTGGTAAAATGAGGATAATAGCGCTCATTATCTAACTCGCTGATTTGTTTAGAGAATTAAATGAGGTAATACACACTAGATACTTTGAGTAGGGCCTGGCACAGAGTAAGCACTGATTAGTTATTAACTTACGACAGTGTTTTAAATATATATTTAATATATATTTATTTTAGAAAATTTAGAGAATATGGATAACTATTGGAAGAAAATGAAAGTCACCCATGCTCTAACTACTCAGAAGGAGCCATTGTTTATTTTTCGGTGTCTTTCTTTCCAATTCATGTGGTTGTGTGTCTGTGTATTTGGTCTTTACACAAAATTCCATGCCCTACATTGTGTAACATATTCTCAGCAATCTGTTATATAGTCTTATGAAACATGATTTTTCATAGCTGTATATTACTTACATTTCATTTTATAGTCAATATATGCCATAATAAATTTAACCCTTCTCCTTTTAGACTGGGTCCAATTTTTCACCCTTATAAATCACAATTAACATTCCTGAACATAAATCTCTGTCCATGTGATTATTTTTTTAGGATATATTTGCAAAAGTATAATTACTGGGCAAAAACTCCTTATGGATATTTCCAAGTTGCTATTTGGAAAATTTGTATCCATTGCATTCTCTTCAACAGTGTATGAGAATGTCCATTTTATGGTGTAAACATTTGCCATCATTTAAAATTACTGGTTTATTTTAAAATTATTTTTGCCAATCTGATAGGGCAAAATAGCATAGAATTAAAAAATTTTTTGCATACTCATTAATTACTAATGAGTATAATTTTTGGAAATTTGAATTTTCATTCTATGCATTGCTGTTAATTTCCTTTGAATTTTAAAAAGTGTGGTATATTATTATTGTATATAACTCCTATTGATTTGTACGAGGTCTGTAACCTTTATCTATTAGACTTATGGCAAATAATTTTCCTGGTTTGTTGGTTGACAATTTTTTCCTTTTAAAAATATGCGGAAAATGTTTTGTGAAAAATTTTACATGGTCAGATCTTTTTGTCTGTTTAAAAATTTTTTTCTTCCCTTGCTTTTATGCTTAGAAGGTCCAGTCCTATCTTGAGTTTAACCACATTTGTGACTTATATTTTCTTTTCTCTCCCTTTTTCTTAGTTGTCCTTCATCCTTCCTTTTCCTCTCCCTGTCTCCCTCTGTCCCTGTATCTGTCTGTAACATTAACTCTTTTACACATCTGGATTTTATGTTGTTGTACAGTTGAATTTCAGCTCAAGCTTCATTTTTGTTTCAAAATAGCCAATCTTCTTAATGAAAGTTTTTGAATGGTGTTTGAATAAGCCTCCTTTATTTGGGGTGGTTTCTTTATCATTTATTAACTTCAAATATATATGCGGTCTGTTTCAGGGCTTCCCATTTTCAGTCTGCTGCTCTGCAGGGTGACTATTGTGCCCGGATCATGCTGTTTTAGTCGGTTTCATAATATGGTTTAATATCTGGCAGAACAAAATTCTTCTTACTAGTTTTCTTTAAATCCTGCCCAGCCATTTGCATGTTTTATTGTTTTAGAGATCTTTTGAATCATTTTGTGGGGTCTCCCATTCTCCCATTCCCTGCATCCCATGGACATTTTGGTTTTGATTCTTATGGAGGTAAAAATTAATTTCGGAATTGACAACTTTACAGTGTTCTCCTGAGGAACATGTTCTATCACTCTGCTCATTCAGTTCTTCTTTTATGTGTATCAGGGAAGTTTTGGATTTTCTTCACACAAATATCACACATTTATTGCTAAGATTATTTCTAGGATTGTTATGTGAATGATCTTCCCTTCCTTTAGAACCTCTGCCTATTGCTGGTATACACAAAAGCTATTGATTATTGTATATATACCTCATATTAAGAGCTCTTGAATGGTGTTAAGTTTCAGAGTTTACAGGAACATCTCTCGTTTTTTTAAATATGTATAATCATATTATTTGCAAATCACAGTAATTTATTCAATATATTCATATATAATATAAAAATATAATCTGTAACATGTTATATATCATGTTATAAAAATATTATCTATTATATATTTTTTGTTTCATGTCTTATTGATTGATTAAAATTTACCGGCAGACTGTTAAACGGTTAGTGATAGCAGACATTCTTATCTGGGTTCTTCTAGTGTTTTGCAATTAAATGTTAGCTGGCAGTGTGAGATAAACAGACTTTGTTACACTGATGATGTGTTCTTCTACTAGTCTGTCCTTTCCTTTCTTTCTTCCTTTTTCCCTTCTGTTTTCTTTCTAACAGGACAAGGGTAGGATATCCCCAAGTCACTTTTGGCATTGACTGCACATAGTGAAATTTTTCTTACGTGTTCTTTTGATATGATGTGTTATAATAATATAGTTCGTTATAGTAAACTATCATTGCATTCCCAGGATAAAACCCATCTGTCCAGATTTTTATTCCTTCTGAGATTTATAGGATTCCTTCATCTTCCAAAGATAAAAGGTAAGGGAAATTGACTAGTTTTGTAGGTATTGGTAGTAAACTGACCAACTGCTTTAAAGATGCAATTGTTTGTGAACTCTCTGAATTCAATGACAAAATTTATTCCAGAAATTATTTTTCAAGTTTTAAATCTATAACAATACAACCTTTTCTTTCTGTGCAGAAAATACTTTGTAAACTACATTTTTCATTAATAAAGGTAGTTCTCTTCCTTTTTCTTCTTTTTTCCTGTTTAGTATGACTTGGACCTCATGTGTTAGCAATATTCAGAGAGTTTCCTAATCCAGTTAGGGAAAATGGTTACACTGCATTAAAAATGAACGTCCATTAAGGATTTTATTCCTTTGTTATTTACATTGCCTTACAGAAATAGGGATAATAGGGATAAAATATGGGTGGTCTAGAGACTAGACATGGAATAGATTAAAGTGATTATATAATAATAATTAAATTATAATACTTTAGTTGTTAAATGTGAATATAGGGCTTCCCTGGTGGCGCAGTGGTTGGGAGTCCGCCTGCCGATGCAGGGGACGCGGGTTCGTGCCCCGGTCCGGGAGGATCCCGCGTGCCGCGGAGCGGCTGGGCCCGTGGGCCATGGCCGCTGGGCCTGCGCATCCAGAGCCTGTGCTCTGCAGTGGGAGGGGCCGCAGCGGTGGGAGGCCCGCGTACTAAGCAAAAAAAAAAAAAAATGTGAATATATTTTTAGTGTATTGGGAAACATTATTTTTAGTAATATTGACTATGATTGCATTTATATCTCCAAAAATAAAGAGAATTACAGAATGTTACCTGAAAATAATTTCTTCTCATTTTATTCTTAGAAATTACTCACTGTAGTTGCCAGCAGGAACAAACCAAATAATTATGACTTCAGTGAAAACTATTAAATTATAAAAGAAGCCTTAAACTTTTAGCAAAAACACAGAACAGAGAGTTTTTCTAGCAGGTTAGCTTTTGGAGTGGGGCAGTCTTGGCAGCCCTCCGTCAGTTCCTAGTTCATCGTTAAGGACCTCTCCCTCAGGGTTCTGCACCCCGAGGACTTGGACTTTGAAAGTATGAGGATGGCTGCTCTCACTTCCTCTACCACTTGTAAGGTCTCAGCCATCTCCCACAGACACGAGGGTGCTTGACTGCCCCTTCTTATCTCTCTTAGGGGTGAGGGGAGGTCCCCCAATTTCCCCTGTCTCAGCCTGGTCAACGGGCACCAACCACCGGTCAGGTGTTGGGGGTGATTCCTCAAGATTGGTTTCCCTGACTTCAAAGCACTGAGCTTTAGTCCTCAGACTGGCGTTTAATCGTGGCCCCATGAATAAGAACAATACATAGGTAAGTTTGCCTCATCTTGGTTCCAGAGGAAACTACAAAAATGCAAGTCCTGTCTCTGGCACAGTGTTAACGCAGGTGGGCTGAGGGGGAATGACTAAGTGTTCTGTCTACTTGTCGGTGTGGATGCTGCCTACTTGACAGTTACAGTCGAGTATTGAACACCTGCTATGGGCCAGGCACTGCGCTAGATCCTGGGGCTAAAAACATCGAGGGTGACCTTGTTTCTTGAAGCACTTGAAACATTGTTCCGCCCCACTCCTGTGCGCGCAAACACTTGTTGAGTGCCTTTTGCATAGTTGGGGCTTAAGGAAGGGACGGCTGTTTCTTGGTCAGATGGTAAGCATGGCTGGACTCCTTAGCCTCATGTAGCCATGACCGTTAAATGTCAGTGCCGATGGAGGCAAAATGGCTGTGGGACCGTTGGTCTAAGATGCTAAGTGGCACGATTCATACTACAGATTCACTTCCTTGGATGAAATGAGGAGGAAAAAGCCATTCCTAGTCAGCTTAGTACTTTGGCTCAGCAAAATAGTATGCTCACTTTCAAAATTAATATTGCAGAAAATATCAAAGTGTGGTTATTTATACTAATTGTTCAAAGCTATTAACCTTAAAAGATTATTTTTCTTGTTTCTATATCTTGTGTTTGTATCTTGGTTATAGCAAAACCAAGGTAATCAACATTGGAAGAAGAGCCTAAAGGCTTTAAAATCACGTAGGGGAGAATCTGTTTTTAGATGGTTAGCGAATATATCTGGTTTTGAATTTTCAGTTGGACACACCTCATTAATGTATGGTGTAGAAATGTCAAGGAGCAGAGAGGTGGGGTGGATTTCACTGTAATTCAGCATCTGGTTGGTTGGAGCTCCCAGAGATGTCTGATGCTCTAACATGGGACATGCTATGGCTCCCCAGAGTGGTTTGCTCAGACTTTAGGCAGAGGCTGACCATCCCCAGCAAAGCAGGGTTCAGAATGTCCTTCCCCTTTGGCATAACTGGAAAAATGCTGTGAATGGTAGTAGAGGAAAAATGGCAGGAGAGCTTGTTCAGATTAGAGAGTGAGATGCAGTCACAGCAAATGGCAAAAGCATCTCTGGGAGTTTAGGAGACCGTGGGTGGACGGCATCCTGCTGGGGATGCAGGGGACCTGGAGAGCGCAGGAGTCACTGATTACGGCTCTGGGCGAGCAGGGACCCTGTGACAGGTTAGGAGGTGAGACATTAGCATCAAAATTCCCCGGGGACCATTGCTTAGATGGGAAACCTGGATGAGAAAACACTGAATACCTCTTGGAAGGTAAAAAAATCTCCAAACCAATACTTCTAGCGTTAAGTATATTATTTTAAAGTTACATCATTTAAATTTTCACACGCAGATACACACACAAATAGAGGGGAGAGGGAATGACAAGCAAATACTCTTTTCTCAGTTAAATCTGCATAGGAATTATAATGCTTTATTGTCTAAGTGTTTTAAAATACACTTTAAAACGTATGGGTTACAAGTCAGGTAGTAAAAGTTTGAGAGGAAGTTTTGTCTGGGTTCGGAATCTTCTCATTAAGATAAAAAATTGGCAGTTTGAAGACCCTAAGCGCTAAAATATTAGCAGTATAGTTTATAAGTTCTATTTCTTTTATTCCAATTCTTTACCTATAAGAAGCCTGCATAATAATTGTATTTTAACCCAGGGAAGCCCTATGCCTCTGGTGGGGGGAACCTTTCTTTTTCTAGAGTGGGTTTAAATGTCTGTTGGTGCCTGGGGTGGGAGTGGACACCTTTCCCACCCTTCCCGGAGCGCTCCATGATTGAGGCAGTCCCAGCGCGGGCCTGTCTGATTTCGGGGCGAAAGAAGGAGTAAGGATAAGGTTAGTTTTCTTTTGAAGTTAATAACCTCCTACAAAGGCCTTCGGTAAAACAGAGATGCCTTAAACATCACTTAATGTTCCCTCTTTTTTTGCCCTGGGATGGTGAAATCTGAGGACAGCAAGGCTTGGGAGGCAGGTGTGGGCCAGTCACCAGGGGATGCATGTGTGCCCAGGACTCCCTGGGCAGGACAGGTGGGGCAGCCCCTCCTCAGCCTCTTCTCTTGCTTCTCCTCAGCTGGGCGCCCTGTGCAGAACAAAGAACCTCTCTCCTGCATCCCTCTTCCGCCCAGCCTAGACAGGAAGGCAGCCCAGGGAAGCGTCTGCGTGGCTGATGTTTCCCTTTTCCATTCCACTGCAGGAGGCAGGGGATCCTTTTGAATGAGCTCAGTCTTCTTGTTCAAAGGCGCGCTCTCCAGACGGCATTTGGAGAAGTCTGGCTGTAACAGTCTGTGTCTTCTCACGACCATGACTCATTTGGAGAGAGAGATTATTTGCAGGACAGATTCTGCTGGAGATTTTGGACCAACTTTGAAGGATAAATATTCCAGATATGTTGAACTTGGGGTGATGTGTGGATGCTTTAAAAGCAGCAAAACCAAACAACGTAATAGTGACCTCATACTCAGACGACACTCCCACCGTGGACAGACATTGTATGTCTATGAGGTTGAAGTCTATGGAGGTAGGGAACATGGGACGAGGGAGATGAACGATGAACTTAGAACATTTGTAGACTGTTGTATACACAGTACCTCATTTAATCTTTCCAAGAACCATTTTGAAGTGGGATATTTTAGACTTTTATCAGTGAGAAAACAATCAGAGAGGTTAAGCCACTTGTCTAAATCACAGCTAGTATGTGCTGGAGCTGGAATTGCACCCGGTTCTCAACTTCACTTTCTGTGTTCTTTCCCTTCCCCATTGTTAGCGGTACAGACAGTGGCCTGCTGGATGCCACTGGCAGTGCCCCATCTCAGCACCTTGGTTAGATTTGAGGTGGCTGGTTGGGTCCACCCAGGGTCAGATGCTTCTGCTGTAAGAACATCTAAATGGCATTCTTTATCCTGAGACTCTTGGAAGCAAATCAAGAAGAACCAGAAATAACAACTTGAGTTAGCATGACGCAGGTTTCCTCAGTGGCTACACCGGAGAGCACAGAGTGAGGGGCTTTGGTGTCAGAGAACACAATGGCGTGACCTTGGGCAAGCTACTCAAGCTCTGGACTCAGTTCCCCTTCGGTGAAATGGGACTTAAAATAGTTTGTACCTCAAAAAAAAAATAGTTTGTACCTCAAAAAGGTGTTGATAAAGATTAAAGGACGTGATGCAAATAAGCACTTAACATAGTGCCTGGCACATGGTGAGAGCTAATGGGGTTAGGTGTTGTTGTTACATATAATTAATTGAATTAATTCAACAGGTCTGGCTTTTGCTAACTGCCTTATCACTTGGGGTTGGATTTTTTCTGGCCACTGGTGTCTAAGAGGCTGACTTTCCATCCCACTTCCTTCATTCTTACCCTAAGTATCAAGCTTATTTGTTGATTATTTATAGGATATAGGAATTTTCTGGAAGGGTGTTACTATATTAAAAAAATAAAGTTCTATAAAGAAAACCCAGGGAGGAAGAGCGTTCATTTAAACTCACAGCAATGTAAACATGAATAAATATTCTTGCATGGACCCATATTTCTTTTCCAGTAAGCCTTGCTATTTTGTAGTTTGGGGATTTTAGGATCTTGGTATATTTATGTTCCGTCTCTGGTGTAGTTGGCACATGTGTGGAGTAAATACTTCTCCTTAAAGTCTCAAGTCTGTGAAAGCAGTTCCTGCTGTCCAGAGTGATACCAGGGTGCACAGCACAGTTCTAATGTGGGAATATCTTGCTGTTTTCCCAATCCTGTCAGGATTTGAAAGACTATTGGGGAACTTATAGACTGTATATTCTGGTAGCTCACAGACTTTTAAAAAACCATGCTTAAACCGGGATTTAGAAGTTTTACAATATCCACTCTTTTAGTCAGTTTGAGCAGCTCTAACAAAGTACCATAGCCTGGGTGGCTTACAAACAACAGAAATTGGTTCCTCACACTTCTGGAAGCTGGAAGTCTGAGATCAGGGAGCCAGTCTGGTCAGGTTATGGTGAGAGCCCTCTTCCGGGTTGCAGACTCCTGACTTTTCCTCATATCCTCACGTGGCAGAGAGCAGAGAGGAAGTAGGCTTTCTCATGATTTGTAGAAGGGCACTAATCCCATTTATGTGGGCTCCACCCTCCTGACTCATCTAATCCTAATTACCCCCCCACCTCCTAATAGTGTCACGTGGAGCGGGGTTAGGGTTTCAACATATGAATTTTAGGGGGACACAAACATTCAATGCATAGCACCCACTCACTCCTTCTTGTTTTGCTGAGGCTGAGTCTGATGGTCAGTTGTCATTTATTGTTGTACCTGTGCTACTATCTTCACTGAGCCTGCTTCACTCATCCACGTAACCTCCCATCCTCTGTGGGTAGTTAGGTTGGTGAACTCTGACTTAATCTCCTCATCAGGCAAGCCCACTTCCTGACCCCCTTTATGAAACTCAACTGCACTTTCCTATAGGTCCTCCCACCTCCCACCTGGGTTGCTACTCACATTCTTTGGTTAATATCCCATCTCTTTCATTAAAAAAACCCTGCTCAAGACACCTCCATGAATCCTCCTAAATTCTTTCAGTCATGCTGATCATTCCAGCAAACGCTCAAAAAGGAAGAAGAAAGAAGATAGAGAAAAAAAAAAAAAAGACTAATATTTACTGAGTACCTGTTAGATAACTGGAACTTTTAGGTTATGTTCTTACCATTTCTCAAAGGAGAAATTGAAGCTCAAAGAGGTCAAAGATCCCAGTTTTTTTGGTATGGCCAATCAGGACCTAAATCTAGACCTGTCTGGTTCAAAGATCCATATTCTTTACAGAATAATAACATTTGTACCTTTTGCTGTGATTATTGTTTTCTTTTAATCTTGGTCATTGTTAAATAAAACACAGATATGGAAAACCACACGCAACAATTATGTAGCTTAGTGGAGTTTTATGAGGTGAACAAACACCCTTGTAAATGCCATGCTAGTCAAGAAAAAGAACTTTGCCAGACACCCCATGGGGGCCTCCCTGTGTCTCATTCCCCCACCCTCCACTGCCCACTCCCTCCAAAAGAAGACACTACCCTGATTTCCTTGCATTTAAAAATGGTTTTGTCACTCAACTATGCATCCAAGATGGCATTTATTTGATATTTTTTTTAAGTTTCATAATTATAGATTGCCCTACATCCCTTTCTGTCCCTTAAAACTTATATGTTGAAGAACGGAGCCATTTAAGTTTTCCAGAGTCAAGATTTTGATGCTTGTATATGCATGGGACATTTTGATATGTGCTTCTAGCATCTCTATTCCCTGCAAACTGGCAGATGAATACAGAGGCTGGGTCAGACTCAGGGTTGATCTCTTTGACAACACTTGGTGACCTTGTATCTCTTATCAGGAGGGACACAATGCCTGCTTTTTACTTTCTTTTAATGTTAGCAACTGTTGATCCTCAATGCCTAGATCTATTAATTTATAGGGGTTGCCAAATAATGGTGTTCTAATTCTACGATTTTGTTTTCATTTGTTAACTGAGATGATTTTATGAGATAATATTTCCCCTCATCTACTATTTGTATGCCTGGAGGAGACTCAGACAGGAAAGGCAGAATAAATGTCTGATTTTCTCCTTTTATTTACCCAATTTTGAGATCATGCATTGGTTCTCTGTCACCTTTAGAAAGTGACCACTTAAAAAAATCATTATTAAGCCCATGGATTTAAATGTTTATGTTGAGTTTCAATCCATAGCAATTTTAGTCCTTACTGAAGCTCAAACAGACCTCCATAGCTTTCTTGATATCTCGTATATTAGGATGTACCATGCTTATCTTCTCATCTTTACATTTCTTTTCTCACTTGTTGCTCCAAGAAGGTGTCCTTGCTTTTTTTTTTTTTTTTTTAATTTAATTAATTAATTAATTTATTTTTGGCTGTGTTGGGTCTTTGTTGCTGTGTGTGGGTTTTCTCTAGTTGCGGTGAGCGGGGGCTACTCTTCGTTGCGGTGCGCAGGCTTCTCATTTTGGTGGCTTCTCTTGTTGCGGAGCACGGGCTCTAGGCACGCAGATGTCAGTAGTTGTGGCTTGTGGGCTCTAGAGTGCAGGCTCAGTAGTTGTGGCACATGGGCTTAGTTGCTCCGCAGCATGTGGGATCTTTCCGGAACAGGGCTTGAACCCATGTCCCCTGCATTGTCAGGTGGATTCTTAACCACTGGGCCACCAGGGAAGCCCCTCTCCTTGCTTTTTAAATATCAGGAAATGACATATCAAAACTACAATCTTGGAACCAAAAATGCTCATTGTTACTGGATTGCTCATTCATTCTAGGCTTTTCCAGTAGACAGATCTAGGAAATAAATGTGTGCACATGCTTACTTAAAATACAGTATCTCATAATTTCATAGTGATACCTCAAATTTAAATTCAGAATTTGTACTTACACTATATCTTTATCTTCTTTCTTCCACATTAAGAACGACACAGGGGATGATAGAATTGGAATATTCCATAATTACTCATTTGCTTTACACCATACTACACATTAAAAAATATAGGAATAGCAATACTAATAGTACACCACCAATTTTGAAACAGTGAAATAAAACTGCTAAAAATAGTTACATAATTTTTGTATTAAAAATTATGAAAACCCAGACATTATGTTCCTCCTGATGTATTACAGCACCTATAGTTTTTCAAAAGGATCAAACCTGAGTCTCCTCAAGTCTCTGAATCCAGAGACATGTAAATTTCTGCCAATTTACAGGAGATATGCTATGCTCACTCCTCTCCCATTCAAAAAATGATTGTGCTTTGCCTACACTGCCAGATCATTTAGCTATTGCATATTAAAATTTCTCTCTTTAAATTCCCTTTTAGTCTTACTTTGATAATTAATGCTGTGTTTGATACTCATCACAAGTCTTTTTGTTGATGTCCCTCTAGGAATCCATTTCTAATGGATTCCTTAGGAAGAGCTCATGGAAACAAGATTTTCTGAAGTTTGCATGTTAACAAGTTTGTGCCCTTTTTACTTGAAGGTTAGGTTTGCTGGGTGTAAAACTTTTGGCTCATGTTTTCTCTCTTTGAGAATCTGAAATATTATATTTCCTTATTTTCTTTTGGCACAAGAGTTGCTATGTACCAGTCTGATGAAAACCTAATTTCATTCTTTTATAAGTCACATGCTCTTTTTGTCCAATGTCCAAATGATTTTTTCTTTAAAGTCCAGCAATTTTATTAGAATGTGACTTGGTGTTGATCATTCTGGGTTGATATTCTCAAGGACATAGAGAGCTCTATCAATATGTGGTTTCACACCTTTTTTTTTTTTTAATTTCAGGAAAGTTTTTTTGAGTTGTTTGAGTTTTCATTATTTATTCTGCCCCTTTGCTCTGTGTTTCTACTTTAGGGACAACTGTTGTCCACATGTTATATTTTCTTTGCTTATTGCCAATATTAATCTCTCTTGATTCTTTAAAAAAATTTTTATAAATTAATTTTTTAATTAAAAATTCCCTCCTTTTAATATTCTGAAGGCACTGTTTGTTGTTTATTTGCTCTTGTGTTCCTTATTAATATAGTCTCATTTCTAAAATGATTTTTTCTTTTATGTATAATTTTTCATGAATTTTATCTCCTCATTTCTGAGTTTTTCTAATTCTGATTTACTGTTCTTTCATGTCTTGTATCATTTTCTTAATGTCTTTAGTTTGTTTGAAAGAGTATATTACAGTTTTGATTTTTTTGTTGTTGAGTATGTCTTTTGGCATGCTTTTTTGTTGGGTGGGATGTTATTCTGATAAATATTTCGTTTTTTCTGTCCACTTTGTATGGACATTGACCTATACATTTTTTGATTGCTCATTTTTATGTGGATTTAGTTTTGCTGAAGTTTTAGAAGGTGGATGAGTTCACAGAGCTTTGCTAACTTTCTGGAGCTTCCTCTTGAGACGTTGCTTTTGTAGAGTGTTACAAAAATCAAGTGCAGCTTGCTTTCTGAGATTTCCTGACTGTTTCCTCTCTTCCCTCTCCCACTTTTATTTGCACCTTCTCTTCCCGTTGCCTCCGTTGTCCCTACCCTGCTCAGTGTTGGGTATATTCCTAACAGTGTCTCCTTCAGTGGGGCCCTTCCCTAGTCAGTGTGGAGGGTTGAGAGCAGCCGGGTAACTCAAACCCCTTCGACTTTCTAGTCACAGGCCCCTGGGACTCACCCTCTGTGGGAGGTCAAAACCCTTCTCAGCTTCAGCGGCTCTTCTCAAACTAGCTACCACACTTTCCAGGGAATACCTTTTGTTCTTTTGGGTCCCCCCTCGCGGCTTGCCCTGTTCCTTCCCTCTGCTTTCTGCCTCGCGAGTGCCAGTAACATCAGGTACTTCAGCACTATCCACTTGTATTTTAGGATTTGTAGAGAAACCTTGTCACCTAGTTTTGTCACAAATGTTATCCACATGTTTGCTACATGCTTTGCCTGTTTTATGTGAAGAATCTGGAAGATCCAAACCTATGCTCTTGACGCTGCAGCCATTTTCCCAGAATTCCTCTACTAACTGGTTTCCTAAGAAGTTTGCATCTGTGTTGCTTGTGGTGCAAGTCAGGGTGAGTTGACCTGGTTTCCCCCTGAAGCAGAAGGGCACCCGAGGGTAGGAACCACCCCCGGTTTCCTTCCATGAAAGCTCACCCCTAGACTGAACTGAATGATAATGGTGGACCTGCCTCACCGTGACTGTGTGTCTGGAAATAACAACCAGTTGACACTTAAAAAATTCAAATTCAAGAGACTACTGGCATCTGTCCTTTCACTTTTCTTGTATGCTCCAGAATTAGCAACATCTGCAGCCAGATCCCTAGAACATGCCTCAGCAAGTCCCCTCTTCTCCACTCTAACCCCCAGAAGACTGAGTGTGAGCCGAGATTTATAGTTAACATTGCACTATGTAAACTATAAAAAACCCCTGCCCGTTTTTTTTTTTTGCCTATAAAACTTTTGTTTGGTCTCTGTGTAAAATGTGCTGTTACAAAAGTGCAAGGTATACATGTCTGAAATAACCTTAAGTGAAAATAAGTAAATTAATTAGCATACAGTAGACTCTTATTGTTAAGTGGGAATGTAGCCTTTCCTGTGGGGCTTGGTGTTAAACAAGATGATTGATAAATTGTTATATTCGCACAATGTTGCTCTGTGATGTAATCATGCCTTTTGTAAATATTTAGTCAAGAGAGCAATCCAGCTGTTCCCAGTCAGGTTTCATCCAGTGTCAGCCAATGCTCTGTGCTTCTGATTTATCTCTCGTGCTGTTTAAAAACTAAGGAAGCTCACATTTTTATGAGCCTCTAAATACCCATAATAATAAATAGTGAAAATGATGGCTATAATAGCAATAGCCCAAGTAATTATAAAGAAGGATATCTGCCATGGCCAGAAATAAGAATAAGAATGACGCTGGGTTTTTTCTTTCTTTGTGTAGACATAAATGCCACTCCCTTTACCTTTAGAGCACTGCTAATACCAAGAAGCCCATCATCCCTCTTTATCAGGGTCATAAAAGACTCATGGATGAGACCAGAAAGGTCTGGTGGACTGAATTTTTAACCTTTGACCATTTTTCACTGAGGAATAAAAGAATGTTCTAGAATATACCTTTCCACTTTCTTATTTTGAGTTGTTCAATATGAACAAGTGCTTGTTTGAGGTGTTTAGAGTTACAGAGTTGGGGGGAGGGAGTAAGGATTGTTTTCCTGAACCTTCAGGTTGCCCTGTGATGTGGGAGCAGAGAGGGAAGATGGCTTCGGGGAGGGATGCTCCGGTCCATATGGGGTGGGAGGAGGGGTGGTGCTGCGACCACTTCTCCCGATCGGGGAGGGACTCCAGGGCCGGAACCACAAGGGGAAGAACCCCTTGGAGGCAGCCCTGCACGAGTCTGGGCATGCGTAGGCTGAAGCCTCCACCCCAGGGAGAAAGAAGAGTGATGGAAGATGGGAGGGTCAGTAGTAGCTGCAGCTGTACGAAGTAGCAGGACTTCTTAGCCCAGGAGACAGCAGATGGAGCAAAAACAGAAGTGTAAAATATACCTGCCGTTCATACTGTTTTCTGCTGCAGTTAATAATTAGTTCAGTTTCATGTCATTTGGAATCTGGACCTAAAGAACTTCGGAAGCAATGATACTGAGAGGGTTTGCATTTCACTGCCATGATTTCTCGGGGTCACGTTGACCCCTTTTGTTGTAGGCTAGAGTTAAGGTGATCAGGGTAAGTAGCAGTCAGGTTTTTGTAACAAAAATATACACTAAAAAAATACAAGTTATGGTTATTTTTCTTTAATTAGAGAAGGTTTGTCTTGGAGCATGAGCTTCAGTTGAAGCTTATGTGGTCAATCATTATTTAGAGGTTTGTGTTATGTTTCCATTTATGTAATAAGCCACTGAACGTATATAATACATATGTTTTTCCTAGGGAGAGACTAACTGCTTCAAAAGAGAGAAAAGGTGAGGCTGAAAACGAGGAGTTGGTTGAATTTTTTCATGGAGAGGCGCACGAAAACACTAGTAATAATTGTCATTCAGATGGATGGTGTCGGACATGTCAGTGTTGCCCGTATCTGACCACTTCAGAAGGAAACTGAGAAGTGAGAGCCCGAAGCGGAGAAGTTCACCGTCAAATGGAGGCGCAGCACAGGGGGCTTTCCCTGAAGGTCCTGGCGAGAGCGAGGCCGCATCTTATAGGTGTAGTCGGCAGAGTGGGCGGAGTGGGGAAACTCAGCTGGGCCTGTATGTATCTTGCAAAGATCACACAATTAATTAAGGATCTTTCCTGAAGGTCCTATGACATTCTAAAGCCGCATCTTTAGAGAGCTTTTCTAGACTTGGATAAGCACTTCCTTGCCTAATGACTGCTGTAGTTCCATAAGTAATAGAAACCGCAGTGAAAAACCCATTATTTACATTATTCCAATTGATATTTCCTCATAAATTACACTTTTGTTTTCCAGGCCCATTACATTTCCTGTGTGGCTAATTATATTAGGCAGTTCCTTTAATTTACACACTGTTTCCTGCAATTTACACTCCTTTCTCAGAAAATGCTTGGTAAGCATCTCCATTCTTTGCTTTTAAAGAGCAGACCAAGGTTACTGCAAGCATCCAACAAGGGTTGAACATATTCTGTAATGATTGATCATTTTCTTGCAATAGTCCTACAGCAGATACTTTGATAAGAGGTACTAAAAATAGGGACTGAGACCATGGGTAAAATGAAAATGTGAAGAAGTAAATCGGTGAGTTGGCACAAAATTGCCTTGATAAGAGGTGGTTTAGCATGGGGGATGGGCAGAGCAACCTGTGAACTCATGGATAATTTTTAAGTGAGCAGCATGCTCTAAAAGAGGTTTACATCTCATATGCTGGATTATGGCTTTTTCTCTGATCCTCTGTCTTGATGGCTTGGCCTATTCAATCCATACCCAAATTGATTTAGTAAGAACCTAGTTATGAGTGACATTGTGCTCTAAATTCTACAAAGATACTTCCATAGAGCAGTGTTTCTCAAACTTTGACAGTGGAAGCTTTCTTACAAGGGCTTCAAGCAGAGGCCCAAAAGAGAAAAAAATGGGTTGCTGGCTTTAAGTAGGGGTGTCCGCTTTCTCATCCCTTCCCTTCTGATTCTGGCCTCGGTTATTCAATTCATTAATAAGCATTTATTCGACGTAAATCTTGGCCAAGGTGTTACAGATAAGGCCAGCTTAGTGGTGGGCGGTCTGCAGTCACACAGAACCCTGGGCTTGGTTGAATGCTCTGCTTTCATACTCTTAATACTCTTAATCATTTTGAACAAGGGGCCCAACATTTTCAGATTGCAGTGGGCTCCACAAATTATTTAGCTGGTCCTGATTATAGGAGATACTGGAGGGGAAAAATAATAAACCAAACAGGGATTGCGACCCTAAGGAATTTATCCTATTCACCTATTCTAGTTGCTTCACATCTAAGCCCTGTGGCTCTCTCCCTGGCATACCCTCAAGAAAACTGCTGGCAATATCGCTGTGGTCCTGAGGCCAAGGGTCATCGTGTTTGTGTTGCTCAGCAATGCCCAGGCTGGTCTGGAGGGAAAGTGCCCTCCCCTCGACTGGAAGGCCAATGAATCGTATGTGACACTGAGTTTCCAGGAGCAGATTCTGGACACTCTTTTTTTTAAAAATATTTATTTATTTATTTTGGTTGTGCTGGGTCTTAGTTGCTGCATGTGGGATCTTTAGTTGTGGCATGGGGACTCTTAGTTGCGGCATGCAGGCTTCTTGGTTGTGGCATGCAGGCTTCTTAGTTACAGCATGAGGACTCTTAGTTGTGACATGCAGAATCTAGTTCCCCGACCAGGGTCGAACCCGGGCCCTCTGCATTGGGAGCGTGTAGTCTTAGCCTCTGGACCACCAGGGAAGTCCCTGGACACCCTTTTTGGCCTCAAATGGATGGAACCTTTCTATATTTAGCTGTTGTCTGTGTTTGTGAATCTGACTGAACTTGGGACTGTGGAGGGTTCATTCAATTTGTTCCCTGTGTACCTTTTGGAAGCTGTTTTGATGTAACCAGGAAGTGTAATAAAAAAAAGTGACCGTCTCAGGTATTTACTGAGGTACTTGCCTGGGCTGTGAACAGGACTGAATCTTGATAGGATTGTGAAACATTTGTGCCATGCTCAGAGGAGCTGGAAAACCCCTTCATGGTTAACTGAAATCAACCAAAATAAGCAGACACATTCAGCTGTCTGGGTCTCTCCAAGTCTTCTCTCCCTATAGCCTGTAATAGTCCATGGTTTGGACAGTGACCTGGTAGAGGGACTTTGCTTTGCTCTGAATAGGATATCAAGAAGGAAAACGGAAAAGCAAGTAGACTCTGACATAAACGGTATGCACAAAGAGGAACTGTTTAGTTGTTGGTACACTGTTTGAGAAAATGAAAAAATATAAAGTTTTGCTTATCTGTTGATATCATGGCCCTGTTTCATCTCAAATCAGGAGCGTGAGGGAGAAGGACATTTATTTACTTATCTTTCTTTTGTGCAAGCTGAGACGCTCTTTGTAGGATTGCATGAGCTTGAAGGATTCTACTGGTGCAGTCCTGAAAGGTGGGGCAGTTGGCTGGGGGTGGGGTTAGTGTCTTTCACCGTATCACTTAGACTTCTTTGGTGGCAAATGACAGAATCTGAACTCAAACTAGCTTAAGCAAAAAGGGGGAGTTTTACAAAAGGTTTTGGGTGACTCTCGGGACCCAAGATGAAGAATGTGGCTCATCTCAGGCAAAACAGGGACCAGAATCTTGGGGTTTTAAAATTTGCTTGGTCTGTTCTCTCTGTGCCCCGCTACTTTCCTGTCTTCCTCTGTTTGGTCAGCTCTCTCTGTGCCTCCCCACCCTTCTGTCTACACCTCTGTTTCTGTCTTCTCTCCCTTCACCAGTAGGGGCATCCCCTGGCCCACATGACTGTAAACATGGCATGCACAATTTCCAAGCACCACACCTTGAGTCCAGTCACCAAAGAGAAATTAGCTTCTCTGCTTCAGTTTTAGTACTAGTTTCTGTACAAAAAATGTGGTTGGCTCAGCTTGGGGCAATTGACCACCAGGACTAACTGGCTGAGGCTGAGCTTGGGATCACTGACTGTGTAAAAACTCTGTAGATGGTGTGTGAGGGAGAGGGGTAGTTTCCAGAAGTAGAGGGAGCTAGGCCCATGTAAGAGTTTACTACCTGTATACAAAGTGTAATCCTGCAATTTATATAGAGGTGAACATATTTCTTTTTCTGATAAGGTGACTAGACCATAGATAGCAGAATGCTATTATATAGTAGATCTTGCTTTTATTAAGGACGTTGACAAAGTTTCTTACAATATCTGTTTAGATAAGATGAAGCTGTGTGAGGTGATGGGCTACTCTCAAGAACAAGGGACACCTAAGGGAATAACAGAGTAAAGTCAGCTGGTTTCAAGGGAGAGTTTTAAAGCAGAAACTGAAGTCTGCGTTGGACAAGTTGGTTCATTGGGATGAGGACTCAGGAGCACCCAACCTCAGGAAAGTTGATTACAAGGATGGGAGGGAAGGACATCAGGCTTTAGGGGAAGGCGAGTACCAAACAGGGCCCTTAAGGGGAAGCCAGGAGCCATGGACAAAAAGCAAAGCAGGTAGCAAGATAGTGGATCCAAGGGGGTTTTGCATACTTCATTCCTCATGCAGCTATTGCATGTGGCCGACCCTAGACCAGTGCCTGCAAAGAAGTATGTGAACTGAACACTGACGGAGGAAATTTATTCCTAATTGAATGACCAAAGAGTGTGAAGTAATGAGCTGGTGCCAGCCAATGGGGGGCTGACCCACGGCCTCTTATAGGACTCTAGGCTCTGTTTCATTGGCTTGATTTATTAATAATTTGAATGAAGACACAGAAAGTGTGGCCTACAAATCTATGCAGGATAAATAATGTGCTAGAAGACATGCTTGAGAGTCATAAAAACGTGATAGGCTGAAACAATGGGCGTGAATAAGAAAAGAGAACGTAATACTCATACATGTCAAGTCCTTCACGGAGTAACCAATGGCACAGGTGCAGAATAGGGGCATGGTGGCTGGAAAGTCTGGTGGTTCCTGGGAAAAAACCTTGGATTTTGAGTAGGTCACTTGAAGTCCAAAGTGTGAAAGAAGATTCCCCTCAGAGCAAGTCTGCTAGTATTCAGAAAATGGGAGGACGTAGTCTTACTGTCTCACAATGTCAGATGATATTTGGGACTTTTGTTAGGTTCTAAGTATAATATTTTAATATGTAATAGAGGCATATTGGAACTGTCCAGCGTAGGAGAGGGAAATATCTGGAAACCATGTGCTAGGAACAATTCTTGAGGGAACTGGAGATGTTTGTCCAAGTGTAGATGGTGGTACATACCCAGCAGTCTTCCCTACTTGCCAGTCCTCAAGTGGGAGTGAGACTAGATTGGATAGTTCTAGATGGCACAGTGAGGAGAAATCAGAGGACATTATATCGAGGTTGATGTTGTATTTTAATAACCAAAAGATTGAATAATAATTTAAAAACTGAGTGCAATTCTTACGAAGTGATGAATCCATCATCCCTAGATTTGCCTGCGTTTCAGAGGTGCTGTGGAGGGGATTGCTGTTTGAGGTAGAAAGTTGAGCTACTTAATTTTTCATCTTCCTTCTGACTAAATGTCCAGGAGACCAGGTTCCATTCCTGGCTCTGCCAATAAATAGCTGAGTGATTTTGGATAAGTCGCTTATGCTCTGAGAACCTCTGTAAAATGGGGTTAATAATTCCTGCCCTCTCTCTCTCAAAAGAGTGTGACAACTGAAATGAGAAAAAAAACAGGTGAGAGGAGATTGAAAAGTTGAAATCACTCTACGCTTATAGGATTTTATTTTGACTCTTCCCTTTTGTGGATTTTTCAGACCGCTGCCAACCTCCAGCAGCCCTGCTTCCTGCAGCCTCGCTCTTTTGACGTTTCATCCTCCTGAAAGTTTTGTTCAGCAGTTTACACTCAAGGCTTTGAAGCCATCTATCAAAACTCCTCTGCCAGGAACTGCATTAAGATGTTGGCAGCAGGTGGCTGATTCTCCCCAAATGTGCTGCTTGTTCCAACGAAGGAACATTGGAGAAAAGTGGGGAGAGGGTTTTTTCCTCTTTCTGCCAAACCACGTATATTATGATGCCACTTAAAATCTAAAGAGGCAGCTTCTTCCTCAAGAACTTTCCACAAGATTCGAGTATGCTAACCTCATTGCACTAGTAATTATTACTTTCTGTTTTTTAATAAATAAATGACTCACAAACTTGAAGTAATCTGCCCTGTAGCTGTGGTGTTGTGTTGCCCTAGTATTTCCTGCACGCACCCCTTCTGGAGAGGGCTGTGTATGAGCAGAACAAAGCGATCTGTACTCAGAGAGGGACGAAGGCAGTTTGTAATTCCGTAAAACACTTTGAGGCTTTCAGAAGGTGCTATATACATCAATAAATAATAATAATTTTCACTCTGTCTTCTTTGTAATACTCCCTTAGAAGGTTGAAAATAAAATTTCTTTTGCTATTGATTTTGTCCTTCCACATTTGGCAAACATTGATTTTTCCCTTTCCTAATGGAGCAGAAGCCAACATAGCTGTATTTCATTTACTTCAGTCTCTGAACCCAGCATCACAGCTGATGCGAGGAGGACCACAGGCAGCTCCTAGGGATACCAAGGGCAGTTGTTTAACTGGAGGGCATGGGGTCCTATGAGCGTTGGCCTTGCATTTCAGGCACATAGTAGGTTCCTGGTCAGTCTTTCAGTTCAGTGTAAGTCAGAATATTCAGATTGATTCAGGAAGGAAAAGAGCTTTGAGGCATGGAATTATATGTGTGGGAATGATGCTAATAATCGGAAAAAGGAGGAATTGGGGGGGGCTAAAAAGGAGTAAGGCACGTGGAAGATGAGAACATATTTATCTTAGTCTGCTTGGGCTGTCATGACAAAATACCATGGGCTCTGGCTGAAACAAAAGGCATTTATTTCTCACAGTTCTTAAGATCAGGGTGTCAGCACAATCAGGTTCCTGGTAAGGGTCTTTTCCTGCCTTGCAGATGGCTGCCTTCTTGCTCTGTCCTCACATGACAGGGCGAGACAGAGAGTAATATCTTTGAGATCTTTTTTTCTTTAACATCTTTATTGGAGTATAATTGCTTTACAATGGTGTGTTAGTTTCTGCTGTATAACAAAGTGAATCAGCTATACATATATTCCCATATCCCCTCCCTCTTGCGTCTCCCTCCCACCCTCCCTATCGCACCCCTCTAGGTGGTCACAAAGCACCGAGCTGATCTCCCTGTGCTATGCAGCTGCTTCCCACTAGGTATCTATTTTACATTTGGTAGTGTACATTGACATCTTTTTTATAAGGGCACTAATTCCATCATGAGGGACCCACCCTCATGACCTTATCTAAACCTAATCATGTCCCAAAGACTCGCATCTCTAAATACTATTACACTGATGACTAGGGCTTCAAAAAATGATTTTTGGGGGGACACAATTCAGTTTGTAGCAATATTTTTCCAACATTGTCTATTTCGTGCCAGTGATTTGTTGAGTTCAGTGCACAAGCATCACCTAACTTAATCCTCACATCAATATCGTTCCCACTGAAGTGTGGAGATCAGGTGCACTTGAGACTTGGTGTTGCAGAATAGGTCTGTCAGCCAGAACTGCAGGAGTTGTGTCTAAGGGTCCTGCTGTGTCCCAATGAACTCTGTTCCAGAGTGACCTGGGAGCCAGCTGGAGATAAGAGAAATACCCTGGATGCACGTGTTTATTTTTATCTAACCATACTGAGCTAAGTAGGTTAAGTAGAGGATGCCAACTTAGCAGGCATGGAGTCAATAGTATTACCTAGAAATGGAGCTCTTATTTTTCTAAGAGGAGGGAGGAAGGCTTTAGGTTCAGACCAGGGCACCTTCTTAGGAAGGCACAAGGTCTGGGGCAGGGAACAGGAGGCAGAGGAAGGCACATATATCAGAGTCACACTTTCAGGTGAGATAGTTGCTGAGGGTCCCTTGTGGTGATGGTGATGATGATGGTCGCCACTGCCTCTGGGCCATATGCCATGTGCAGGAGAATCTGACTCTTGTGGCCACAGTTCAGGAGAACGTGGGTGCTGGGAGCACAGCCATGAGCACACCCGGGGTCCTCTACACACATTGGCTTAATTGAGAAGAAGAGAGCTGGGCTGATAAAATCATACTATCAAACACTGAACATAGACCTGTATTGAGAATTGGAAGCGAAACCACGTAATATATTAAGACTTTCTATTATTATTTTTTAGTCTCATACAGTATTCATCCCCCTTTTTCCTATTCAGTAAGAAGGGGTAGAAGTAGCAAATTTTCAGGAAGAAAAAGAATTTGTTCCAGCATGCATGAAAACAGTGGGCCCTAAATTCCCTAAAATTGATCTTTTCTGTTTCCACCAAAATCCAGGGGAGTCTGAATCTCAGTGCTGAGTGATGTGACGTCCTTGTGTCAACTACTTTGCTAAAGAAGATTTCTCTTTGGAAGACTCCTTTCAGCAGAGTTGCAAGAATCAACCTTCTCTTTTGAAGGTAGGCTCTTTGTATGTATGTAGTTCACTTAGTATTTCTATACCCACTGCTTCCAAAATAGATTTGAAGCAGCTGTTTGTTACAAGGGATTAAAACTTTACGGTTATGATTACATGTACAAAGGGTGAGAGTCAAGGTAATTATCCTGATAATAATGAAGGTTAAAAAGGCTTTTTCCTGAAAACCCAGATAATTGAAACTACTGTCTATTTTGGCATGTGTCAGCTAGATAATAGCTTCACTTCTATACCTCACTTTGCACACGGAGACTCTGCTAGCTGAAATTTACACGGTTTGCATGTTGGAGCATCAGTAAATCTGAACTGCAGCATTAATAACAGACAAGCCAGGCAGCTGGTTTGCCAACTGTGAGAGGATGAACAAACACGGATCAACTGTCGGTCTCATTCTTGTTCTTTTAAGCAATATTAACCCACACACTCAATGAAAATCTGAATGCATTTATGCAGAATTCCTGGAACTCATGGATTTTTAACAGTGTTTAACTTATATATCCACTTTTATGGAGACAATCTGGGGAAAAATTAACAAGCGAAAATTGCTCGGCTCTATAAATGTGAAGAAGCGGGCATGGGGGATGGATAGTCCTCATTTGCTAAATATACAGCTCCTTCGTCGGAGACATAAATAAGAACACCGCCTAAGTAGGTCAGATTTGAGCTTGGGCTTTTCAGAAGACTTGAAAGCGGCACCGTGAATATACACTTCAAAGCCAGGATCCATTTTTTGTGTGCACATTTTGTTCCTGAGAAGTTTTCCATCTGTTCTCATGTCATGGCTGTGCCGCCGCGGCATGTCCTCAGACTCTCTGAATTTCTGGCAACTCAATTAGCTTACTTTCTACCCTGGCAGGTAGAAGAGGTAATGTCCAGGGGGCTGGTAGGGGGACTCCCTCGGGAATGTGAGGAAGGGGAGGGTTGCTTTCCTGGCCATGAGCTGCTAGGGTCTCCATTGGCTGCAGGATGTTGCAGGAGAGGAGGGAGGGGTCGGAAATGCTTCCCCGGGGCCTTGCCCGAAATGAGGCACCACCTGACAAAGGTTGGTGAAGTTTGGTTCACTTCTGTCTCTGTACCAGTGCTGTTCTGAATTCGGGATTCTGACAGATTTAAATGCCTGTTCATCAGCGGCAGTGCTACATGATCTGCCTGTCACTCTCAAGTGCTCTCTCTCTGACTCCTTTTCCGAGGAGTTCCACAAGAGGAGGGAACTTTCTCACTAACGTGTCACTCAATCCACCCACCCAGCCACCCACTGCTCGTTGAGACTGGCAAAAAAGAAAAAAAATCTGGATTTTATACAAATCTGAGAAAATGCTTCAAGCCTTCCTCCCATACATGTGATTTATGGAATGTGACACAACTGTGTACTATTGTGATCAAAAAGCCCGAGGTTTTAGGTGAGTCAGGGCAGAAATGAACTCTCTGTTATTTTCTCAAGTAAAACTCTCCTGGCTTGGCTGGCATCACTGGAACTCTGATTGTACCATTAGGAACAGCATATGAGAACTGCTTTTGTCTGTCCTTGAAATGGAGCTGTTTGTCACTGAACAATTTTCTCTGCAGGCCATGCACTTGTTCTACGCACTGCCCACGGCTCCCAGTGCTGGCTGGTGTTGCAACCAATAGATCTCAAGGTGGCATCCAACCTCTCTCACTGGACTGCACCGAACTCCAGGACCATATCCTACCAGTTCCCTCAAGTCAGGAGGTTGAGGCAACAGGCACAGGGGAGCAGAGAGCTCCTGGGGTGGGGGAGGCAGAGCTTAGGGAGCCCCCAGAAGACATGCATCCCCTGCCCTAGCAGCACCCACACCAGGGAACCTGAGCCAGAGGACACAGGTTCTCATCCCAGCCTCACAGACTCTGATCACAGAGTCTACGCTCTTGGACCCCCAGTTTCTTCATCTGTAAAAGGAGAATGTAGAATTGATGATCTCTCATGCCCCACAGAGCGTTGAAATGCTTTTATTCCATAGGTAGATTTGGGAGTAATGGGTATTTACAGACTCCCAGAGCTGAAAGTGCCTTAGAATTTATCTGGTTCAGTGGATATTAACTTGGGGTTTATGAATCAGTAACAGGTTCAAAGATAGCTTTAGACAGGTAGATGGTGCCCTTAAAAGTGTACACAACACTTGAAGTGCCTGTGCATGTCTCTGGGAAGAGTGTCCATAGTATGTGTAGGACTTTTCAGAGCCCAAAATATAGAAAGGTCTTGATCTTGACTTTGATCAAGATCTTCTGGTCCAAAGTCCCCCCTTTGCAGTGAGGAAAGAGGGTGGGGAGGTAAACGGATGCATAAAAGCTAGTTGGTGCCAGAGGCAGGAGCTGGACAAGGGTTTCCGCTTTCTGACTTATGCTTCCTCAGCCTGTGGTGTGCCTGGGGTGTGAACAGGGCCTTCTAGAGTGACCAGGGCAACTGAAGGTCTAGCCAGGCATGTCTGAAAAGAGGTCTCTTCTAGCACATTGCCACGAAACCACACTCAGGACCCAGAGGGCCTCTGTCTAGTCAAACGGCTGGTGTGTTCCACATCCAGGCCCAAGGATGGTTCTCCTCCACCACCAGCTCAGCACCTTTTCCTATCTACATGACTTTCCTTTCAAACATAGCAATCCAAGCTCTCACCCGATATTTCTAATTTTCATTTTTTTTTTGCCTTCACTGCCTGCATGGATTCATTTAAGCTCTCTCTTATTTCCACTGTAAAACAGAGTAGAAGGAAAGAGGCAGTCAAGCAAAAGAGGTTGGTCAGGAGGGAAGAGTGAGTGTTGCATCTTGCCTCACTCACTGAGTAGAAGGAAATTTAAAGTAATGTAAGGGAGGAAATAGAAAGATAACTAAAATCTGAATTTAAAACCACACAGTTTGTTCCTTCCTAAAGAGTAACAGCAAATTGAAATAGTTCAGATACTAGAGGATGATATGTACCATTATTAGATTCTTCCAAGAGAGGAGAGTGATTTTATGGCATTCTGCTCATCACTTGGATTACAAGACCTGATAAAGGGTCTCTTAATACCACTGAAACATGCTATTTTCATGAGGAAAATGGAGAAGGAAATCCAGCATCTGTATTTTGATTTTTTGTATTTGTTCCCAGTGGTCTCTTTCTAATGTATTTATGGATAGTTATTCAAGAAGCAAGAAAACTGCAATGATTTTCTTCCAGTTTTGCATGTGGCCACTCTAAGGCCACCATTATACAACCACCATCTTAAAGTCATTCTAGCCTCGAACTGTTTCCCCTTTAAGTGAAAGATAATCCTTGGACTGAAATTGAGAAATGGTATAATATACCATTTTATAGGAAGGGTTAGATGCAGGGTTGGAAAATGTGGATATGAGTGTTGGCTGTACTATTACTTCGGGTGTCTATCTCATTCCTCGCTGGTAGAACTGTTCCCCTCCCCAATCCTAAGGGGTGGGCCTGGGTATCCCAGCATCCTGGCCGCAGCTGATTGTATCCTGCCTGAACTCTGTCCCCAAGATGAGCCAATCAAATTCATAATCTGCTGAATTGGAGGAGACATGGAACCTGTGGTTAGAAGATGTTAGGCTTTGAAGTTGGGATCAGATTTTGGTAACATGGCAACTCAAAGCCACATTCAAGCTGAAGTTGTGAGGGACAAGATCTAAGAGCATGGCAGGTACGAGAAGGGAGCAGATGTGCAGGAGGAAGCAGAAATGAGAGAGGCTGGTGACTTTCCATTTCCTTCAAAGCCCTGATTGGATTCCATAGGAGTCCTTGGTACTCTTATGATAAATATTCTTTTACTTAATTAAGCTAGCTTGAGTTGGGTCTCCCTTTATTGCAACCCAAGATTCCCTTACTAAGACATTGTATGACCTAGTCAAGCCACTTTGCTTCTCTGGTCTCAGTTTCATCTTGAATAAAATGAGGTGGTTGTATTAGATAACCTCTAAAGTCCCTTTAGATTTCAGGAATCTATACTTTTAATTATCTATGTTGGCTGTATATTAGGCTTAAAAGCCAGGGGATGCTTGATAACTCTGCCCTTCCCTTTGTCCTGTGTAGGCTGGGTGTGATGATATAGTTAGTCCAGATGACCTTCCAGTGCCTATCAAGGTTATGTATAAAAAGAAAGATGCTGGCTGGGGAAGAGAGGAGCTCCCTGCCAAACTGATATGTGATGGGCTAGATTAAAAGCCTCCTCGGGTCCGTCCTGTTTTGATTCTCCAGTGAACTCAGGCACTATGAGAAAGATGTTGGCAGCTCCTGAGCATTTGCTCTAAACGAGCAGTATAAGTAAGTACAGCCTTGTTGATTGTACATCAATTTGATAGACTAACTATGGAACAGTAATTAAGCCAAAGAGAACATTCAGAAGTACTTATTGCTATTTGCTGTCTGTTCAATCCCCAGAGTGCTACAATAAATAGAACCATAAGTTTAATTAATATCTGCAGGTCTGATTACCCGTTTAGGATAGGCCATAGTGGACAGAGGTTACACTTTCAAAGACAGCCTACTGTGAGTGATGTTGGAAATGTCTGTATTTGCCTGCAGCAAAAGTCTGCACACTGTGCCCTGCTGAGTCTTTGGGGGTCCAGCAGAGGTGCTACCACCCAACACCCCAGTCAAATTCTGGGGACTAAGACTAATCAGTCCAAGAGAGCAGCATTGCCTGGTTGGCCTCCACGACACACATAATCTCTCCGCTCTGCAGGCCTTAATACTTTTGGGTCCTCTCCTGTTGCTCCTATTGTGGTGTCACATTTCTGTTGTCATGTGTGAGCTGCTGTTCCCCTTCCCACTGCACCCTAAATCTAGTTTCCACAGGATACAGCAGGTAGAGGAGTCTGCCAAGTATCTGAGACAGCCACTGCCCCTGGGATGCAGACATCATAGCCATGAGGAAATCATCCGTCATGACTGTGCCTGACACAGAGGCAGTGCTCACCAGGGCTCAGCTGTCATGGTTGTGACTGCTGTTAGGATCATTGTTGGAGAACTCACCATGGTGTACATTTATCTCCTTTGGAAGATGTGGATGATGAAATACATTAACCCATAGTGCTGGTGCAAGGTGAGGTAACTAAATGCTTAGCTCACTGCTTGGCACATGGAAGTGTTCACGACATGTGAGCTAACATATCAGGATTAGTATTTGTCAGGTACCGCACTAAGTGCTTCTCATTAATTGCTTTAAATAATTTTTTACGGTAGCAGCAATTATGATTATCTGCATTACAGAGGAGGAAACTGAGACCATCAGTTGGGGGGTTTATGTAACTTGCTGAGGATCAGTGCAGCTGGGATTCCAGTGCAGGTTTATCTGACCCTGACGTCTATGTATGCTCTTAATAATCACACGTGACAACTAAGGAGACTGAGAGTGCGTGAGGCTGTTGCCTTCTGGGAGCTGAGGTGAAGCCCCGTGGACTTGGGGAAGGACTTCCTCCGTTAGCAGGTAGAGGTGTGTTTGGATTAAATGAGGAGCATTTCTGGTTAGATTTCTAGCAGCAACTTATATAGCCTTCCTCTTTTCTTTTCTTTTCTTTTTTTTTTTAGGACCCCCCACCCCCCCCCAAGCTTTATTGAGTACAATTGACAAATAAAAGTGTAAGATATTTAAAATGGACAACATGATGATTTGATATAGGTATACATTTGAAAAGATTCTCCCCATTGAGTTAATTAACACATCCAAAAGACCCCAAATAGCCAAAGCAATCTTGAGAAAGAACAAAGCTGGAAGCATCACACATCCTGATTTCAAACTGTATTACAAAGCTGTGATAATAAAAACAGTATGGTACTGGCATAAAAGCAGACACATAGATCAATGGAACAGAATAGAAAGCCTGGAAATAAACCCATGCATATTTGGTCTATTGATTTTTGCAAAGGAGGCAAGAATATACAATGGGGAAAGTAAAGTCTCATCAATAAATGGTGCTGGGAAAACTGGACAGCTATGTACAAAAAACTGGAACTGGACCACTGTGTTACACCATACACAAGCATCAACTCAGAATGGATTGAAGACATGTATAGCCTTTCCGAGAGCAGAGCAGGAGGCTTGATTGAGAGTTTTCCTATATGTGCCATGGTTGAGTCAAGGGCTAAAAACTGTTTATCCAACAAGAAAATTCAAGGAAAAAATAGTGTATTACAGATAGTGAGCAAAGAGGTAGGACTGAAAGGGAAAAATATGTTTACAACGAAAAGAAAGAAAGGTAGAAAAGAAGGAAAGAAAGATAAGACCAAAGGAAGAAAAATTGAATTAAAAATAAATGAAGCTATTGGGAGCAACAAATAATCACCAGGAAGTGAGGAGAGGGAAACGAGAGGTTAAAACTCTAGAACAGTGAATCAATCAATCATTCCAGTGTAAACACACACAAATATCGTGCAGATGTTAACAGTGGTGATATTTAATAACTCAGTCCCCTGCTGGACCAGGGTTGATTTTCATTCAGGGATCGTGCTGTGTTTAATAAATCGAGGGAAAGGAAAGAAAGCCACGTCTTCCATCTAGGTGAAAAGTCCTTGACATTCTGCTTCCTTTTGAGTCAACAACTCT
>NW_020173666.1:10663032-10681486 GCF_003031525.2 Neophocaena asiaeorientalis asiaeorientalis | reverse complement strand
GGGCACTGGACCAAGCCAGGTTTGTGCTTATGTCTTGTGAGTGCTTAATTCGTGAGGAAGACTTCTTCAGAAACAGTAACATGGGAAGTTTCCATGAGTTATGCAGCAGCAAGAGTGAAAAGACATGTTGAAATATTTGTAACCACACTGGATATTTGGAAACACTCTGAATAATGAAGAAGTATCTAAGCAGATACCTTGTTGTAGATGTAAACAGGAATCTATGTTTTAGGTCTGGCTTTAGAAAAATTACTGATAAACTCCTATAAGCTGAGCTTACTAAACTGAGGCAAGGTGTTTGAGCCATTTCTGAATGTGAAACCAAATTTCTGATACAGAATCTATAATGGGTCTGATGCCAATCAAATTTTTATTGGCTTTCAAAAGCAGTTTGGAGTCATTCTTACATCATCTTGTGTCCAGTTTCCCCAGAATTAAGTTAAGATCCTCTTGTTTTGGGCTTCCCTGGTGGTGCAGTAGTTGGGAGTCCGCCTGCCGATGCAGGGGACACGGGTTCGTGCCCCGGTCCGGGAAGATCCCACATGCCGTGGAGCGGCTGGGCCCGTGAGGCATGGCCGCTGAGCCTGCGCATCTGGAGCCTGTACTCCGCAAGGGAGAGGCCACAACAGTGAGAGGCCCGCGTACCACACACACACACACACACACACAAAAAGATCCTCTTGATTTATAAGGGAACAGGCCAACTTTGTTAATAACATAATAAAATATACTAGTTGGAGAGAATGCTGCTCACTGCTTCGAGATAATGCTGCCTCAGGCAGCAAGAGTTAAGGGTGGGGCAAGACCAGCATGGCTAGTCTAGTCTTTTTTTTCTTTTTTTCTTTTCCCTTAAGAGTTCAGATCAATGTATGGTTGATACAGTTGTGTCACGTAATCAATTGAAAAATTAAGGCAAAAGAAAAAAATACCTTGTTGATTGTGCAGTAACGATGTCGTCTCATTATGCAGATGTGCTCCGAGTCTACACAAGTAAATGTAGTGAAAAGTGAAGAGGAAAATTGAGGCAATTTCCTGAATTATTCAAGGAAAAAAAAATCTCCTTGCCTCAATTATTCATATAGCACTTTTCTTTGAAAGTGAGGAGAGTGGGAGAAAAAAGGAGGGAGAAAAGAAAGGAAGCCTGATTGCGTTAATTCTCCACTTCATTTTGTAGATTAAGGCACATCTACAGCCCTTATTACACATCCCTGTACAGTGCAGTTTACTTCTTGACAAAATATTTCTTTGTCATTGTGTTTATGTGGATTTTACCCACCTTTCATTTTTCTCTAGTTAAACAGTGAGAACTTGAACTGACAGTACTCTTTGTTTTCCATAAATAAGGTGCCTATAAAAAGACTAATTTCCCAGTAATCCAACCTTTTCCAAACATTCCACCCACAAGGCAGCAAGTCAGGGAAAAACAGAACTCTGCCTGAAGATGTAAGGCATAATTATCATCAAAAGATCTATCCCACCTCCTTTCCTTGGTGGTGGAAAATATGTGTTGGGACCTAGAGTAGAAATTTGTGAAAAGACACAAATGTCCCCAGAGTTTATCTGTGAGGGCCAGACACCAAATGTGGTGTGCAGAGGGAACATGGCAAACTGGATCTATCTATCTATCTATCTGGCTGCCAGTCACATTACAGACATTACATAGTTGTGTATTTATTAGGACAAATTTCTGCCAGCAGCAACTTGTCTTAACAAAATTAGTATAAGTGACAATTTTCCATGAGATGGAAGTAAAGTGTCTCAAGGAAGGAGGCTGTTTTCTGTTTCACATAAAATCACTGTGTGGGTTAATGGCAGCTCTGAGTTGCCAATTACTGTAAGATTTAAATAACGTGGAGAGAATCTGGAGAACAGTGGAGATAGTTTGGGAAATAAACCTTAGGAGGATATGCTAAAGGAATAGGGTTACAGAGCCAGGAAAAGAGAATGTTCAATAGAGAACTAATAATTGGTCTTCCAGAATATGAAGGGTGACGATTGATATATAGGCATCGGTTAGTGGCTCTTCTTGGTGTTCACTAAAGGGAGTACAAAATGGAATGGGCTTAAATCAAGTGAACTTAAAGTATTATCGAATTTACAGAATTGCTTAGTTAGAGTTTGCTATGAAAAAGTCCCAATATGGCACTAATTTCATGACAAAGTAGGTCCTTCTTAGAGAAGAGATTTTCACCGTTAGTGTCTGTGACCTAGTGTTATCTTGTGGGCTGTGAGAAAATTGGGGAACAGCTCAAAGCCCTAACAGTGATGTGTCTGAGTGACCAGAGGCTTTCCTGTTGCCTCTCTAGCTCATAAAATGTGCTTCTCCAAGTGTGTGGTGAGCCCTCGACTGTGCACCCCACCTTGGGCTCTCTGAATCAGAACCTTCGGTGGTTTTGGCCCCGGACACTACACTTTCTCATTTTTATTTGCTTTAGAAATACTAAATTAAACTATGAGCTGTTTGGTGACATGAATCAGATATTATTCATTTTTTAAAAATAGATCTTTATTGGAGTATAATTGCTTCACAATACCGTGTTAGTTTCTGTTGCACAACGAAGCAAATCAGCCATATGCATACACATGCATACCCTCCCTCTTTGAGCCTCCCTCCATCCTCCCTATCCCACCCCTCTAGGTCATCGCAAAGCACGGAGCCAATCTCCCTGTGCTATGCTGCTGCTTCCCACCAGCTAACTATTTTACATTCGGTAGTGTATATATGTCGATACCACTCTCACTTCACCCCAGCTTCCCCTCCCACTCCGTGTCCTCAAGTCCATTCTCTATGTCTGCCTCTTTATTCCTGCCCTGCAACTAGGTTCATCAGTACCATTTTTTTTTTTTTTTTAGATTCCACATATATATGTTAGCATACGGTATTTGTTTCTCTCTTTCTGACTTACTTCACTCTGTGTGACAGACTCTAGGTCCAGCCACCTCACTACAAATAACTCAATTTCATTTCTTTTTATGGCTGAGTAATATTCCATTGTACATATGTACCACATCTTCTTTATCCATTCATCTGTCGATGGATGTTTAGGTTGCTTCCATGTCTTGGCGATGGTAAATACTGCTGCAGTGAACATTGTGGTGCATGTCTCTTTTTGAATTATGGTTTTCTCAGGGTATATGTCCAGTAGTGGAATTGCTGGGTCATATGGTAGTTCTATTTTTAGTTTTTTAAGGAGCCTCCATACTATTTTCCATAGTGGTTGTATCAATTTACATTCCCACGAACAGTGCAGGACGGTTCCCTTTTCACCACACCCTTTCCAGCATTTATTGTTTCTAGCTTTTTTGATGATGGCCATTCTGACTGGCGTGAGGTGATAACTCGTAGTTTTGATTTGCATTTCTCTAATAATTAGTGATGTTGACCATCTCTTCACGTGCCTCTTGGCCATCTGTGTGACTTCCTTGGTGAAATGTCTATTTAGGTCTTCTGCCCATTTTTTAACTGGATTGTTTGTTTTTTTGATATTGAGCTCCATGAGATGTTTGTATATTTTGAGATTAGTCCTTTGTTGTTTCATTTGTAAATATTTTCTTCCTTTCTGAGGGTTGTCTTTTTGTCTTGTTTATGGTTACCTTTGCTGTGCAAAAGCTTTTAAGTTTAATTAAGTCCCATTTGTTTATTTTTATTTCTGTTACCCTAGGAGGTGAGTCAAAAGAGATCTTGCTGTGGTTTATGTCAAAGAGTGTTTTTCCTATGTTTTCCTCTAAGAGTTTTATAGTGTCTGGTCTTACATTTAAGTCTTTAATCCATTTGGAGTTTATTTTTGTATATGGTGTTAGGTAGTGTTCTCATTTCATTCTTTTACATGTAGCTGTCCAGTTTTCCCAGCACCACTTATTGAAGAGGCTGTCTTTTCTCCATTGTATTTTCTTGACTCCTTTGTCGTAAATTAGGTGCCCATATGTGTGTGGGTTTATCTCTGGGCATTCTATCCTGTACCACTGATCTATATTTCTGTTTTTGTGTCAGTACCATACTGTCTTGATGACTATAGCTTTGTGGTATAGTTTGAAGTTGGGGAGCCTGATTCCCAGCTCCGTTTTTCTTTCTCAAGTTTACTTTGGCTATTCGGCGTCTTTAGTGTTTCCATATGAGTTGTAAGATGTTTTGTTCTAATCTGTGAAGAATGCCATTGGTAGTTTGATAGGGATTGCATTGACTCTGTAGATTGCTTTGGGTAGTATAGTTATTTTCACAATATGGATTCTTCCAATCCAAGGACATGGTATATTTCTCCATCTGTTTATGTCATCTTTGATTTCTTGCATCAGTGTTTTATAGTTTTCTGAGTACAAGTCTTTTGCCTCCTTAAGCAGGTTTATTCCTAGATATTTTATTCTTCTTGTTGCATTGGTAAATGGGAGTGTTTCCTTAATTTCTCTTTCAGATTTTTCTTGTTGGTGTATAGGAATGACAGAGATTTCTGTGCCTTAATTTTGTATCCTGCAACCTTACCAAATTCATTGATTAGTTCTAGTAGTTTTCTGGTGGCATCTTTAGGATTTTCTTTGTATAGTATCATGTCATCGGCAAATAGTGACAGTTTTACTTCTTCTTTTCCAATTTGGATTCCTTTTATTTCTTTTTCTTCTCTGACTGCTGTGGCTAGGACTCCCAAAACTATGTTGAATAAGAGTGGCAAGAGTGGACATTCCTTGTCTTGTTCCTGATCCTAGTGGAAATGATTTCACTTTTTCACCATTGAGTATGATGCTTGCTGTGCGTTTGTCATATATGGCCTTTATTATGTTGAGGTAGGTTCCCTCTATGCACATTTTCTGGAGAGTTTTTATCATAAATAGGTGTTGAATTTTGCCAAAAGTCTTTTCAACATATACTGAGATGATCATATGGTTTTTATTCCTTAATTTGTTAATGTGGTGTATCACATTGATTGATTTGCATATATTGAAGAATCCTTGCATCCCTGGGATAAATCCCACTTGATCATGGTGTATGATCCTTTTAATGTGCTTTTGGATTCTGTTTGCTAGTATCTTGTTCTGGATTTTTGCATCTATGTTCATCAGTGATATAGGTCTATAGTTTTCTTTTTTTGTGATATCTTTTTCTAGTTTTGGTATCAAGGTGATGGTGGCTTCGTAGAATGGATTTGGGAGTGTTTCTCCCTCTGCAAGTTTTTGGAAGAGTTTGAGAAGTATCGATGTTAGCTCTTCTCTAAATGTTTGATAGAATTTGCCTGTGAAGCCATCTGGTCCTGGACTTTTGTTTGTTGGAAGATTTTAAATTACGGTTTCAATTTCATTACTTGTGATAGGTCTGTTTATATTTTCTAATTCTTCCTGGCTCAGTCTTGGAAAATTGTACCTTTTATATGTACAGCATATTGTAAATCAAGCTTTCAAAAATGAATCTCTTAATTATTGCTGCATTGAACTAACAATACAGTAAATGATAAGGTTATGATATTTAAATGATTTTCCAGTAGCAACTTTGATTTTGTACAAGTTTCAGGATTATTATGTAAACATCATTTTGTGGGGTTTTGAAAATTAGAAAATGCTGAAGCTTATTAATAAAAATGTGCACTAATACCTTGATGACTGTGTTGAACGTAAATAAGTCTTAGTCTAGTGTGACACTGATTATGAAGACTTAACTTCCCAGCGTTCTTTTATTATGTTGACAAATGCATTTTCCATATCACAGGGAAAGGAAGAAATCAGGGATTTGTCTATTTTGTCAGTGAGTGAGACATACTGAGTCCTGCCAGGTGGTACATAACTGATCAAAAATCCTGAATTCGTACCTGTGATAAGATTTAAGAAGTGGAGGAAGATAATGTTATTAAGTGGAATAAAATAACAGAACCTACCTCAGCCACTAGCCTAGAATGAAGCTGCCTGTTTCCTATGTGCATGTGCCCCCCACCCCTACTTTACTATCTGAAATAGAATTCAACAGTAATCCATCAGTCAGCAGATTTTGCTGTGAAAGAGGAAAGAGAGGACGAGTTTCACCATAGCAAGAGCTTCCTAAGAATTTGTCCCCCACAAACTCTGCAGGCTGTGTAATCTTGAAATTCTAGGTCCACCTTTTGTTGGCTTTCTCCGTGTGACTCCATATAGAAGTGGAACCACTTTGGTCCCTGTATTTGTGCCTCCTTCTGCCCTCTTTCCGTCCACTGCGGCTTCATGTACAATAGAAATGTGCTTCATTGATAATGCCAACCCTCGGCTACACATCCACAGGCAGAGATGAGCTGGGTAATACTTTCAATTCACACTTGAACCTCCTAGTAATCAATTCAACTTTTTATCCAACCAAAAGTTGCAACTGTGGTAGCAAAACCGACTGTATAAAGTCTTTTCTAACTGATTCTCTGACTTCCTGTTCTCTGTTGATGGCCACATACACTTGGGTGGGCAGGGAAGGGGGAGCCATAGAGTTAGTTGCTGCCATGTCCATAAATTGATAACTCTTCTTCCTCCTCATCTCACCCCCACTACTAATGGCCAAACACTTTATATGTAGTAGGTGGAACCACAGGAAGTTGCCATTTTTGTTGGTCAAAACAGTCATATGTAAGCAATTTACTATGATTCAATCTAATATTATATAATCTTTTTTTTGCGGTACGCGGGCCTCTCACTGTTGTGACCTCTCCCGTTGCAGAGCACAGGCTCCGGACGCACAGGTTCCGGACGCGCAGGCTCAGTGGCCATGGCTCACGGGCCCAGCCGCTCCGCACATGTGGGATCTTCCCGGACCGGGGCATGAACTTGTGTCCCCTGCATCGGCAGGCAGACTCTCAACCACTGCGCCACCAGGGAAGCCCATATTATGTAATCTTTAGTAACTTTATGAGATGAGTATTACTACCCCCATTTTCTAGATAAAGAAAGCAGAGACTCAGAGTGATCAAGGTGACCCAGCCAGAGTTTGTGGAGTCTGGAACTATGCTCTGTCATCTGCCAGTACCCTTGGGCTCCACCGCTGGGCTGGATGACCATTTTGTAGGCATAGTCCATCATCTGAATCATTCCATTTCTGGCACCATATGTATGTTACCAATCTCAAATGTATGTTGGTGTTTTCTGATTAATACAATAAAATTTCATTGAAATATTTTCTAAATTCATGGTAGTGTTTCTGAAATGAGCTATCTTGTCATCAAACAGCAGAGAAATTGTCCTAATATTCCATGGTAGACAGCATTGATTCTGCCTCAGTTCCTTCTCCACTAATCCTGAAACCCTGATATCTTTCTCTGGAGGAGTTTGGAACTTGTCCCTTGCACCTCATTTACCAAGGTGTGGCAGCTCATGCCTCTAACTGTCTGCCTTCACTCTGAGCTGCTTTGAGTCTCTGTAACTTGAAAAGGTTCTGAGGAGTTGATGAGATAATCCATACAGAGAGCATAGGTGAGGTGCTCAGCAGTGCCTGCAGCAGAGGAAACCTTTAGTAAATAACATTGTTGTTCATATTATCTGGACATTCTGATGACCACGAACTCAGTCAGAGAATACTTTTGAGCTGACATACAACACAACTGAGGTTTTTGATTCCTTTCAGCTTGTGCCCCACATCTGTTAATTCCATATATTTCTGTATATTCTCTCTCTCTTTCTATGTAACTATCTATCTATCTATCATCTGTTTCCCATCCATTCATCCATCTATTCTCTCTCTCTTTCTCCCTCTCCCTCTCTTCCCCCACTTCTCTCTCCCATCTGCAATCTTGGAGACATAACCTGAATGTTACTTTGAGGTTCTCTTATTCCAGGTCCAATTTTTTCCAGACCGGAGCCATAACAGTTTTCTTTAAGGAAAAATGGAAATGGATAGGAAATAACTCGCAGATTTTGAAAGTGTAGGTGAATGACGGTATTCAGTTGGTTTTATAGAATGGTGGCATTTGAATTGGATAAGCTGTCATTGAATCACCCAAAATATGTATTTATGCATTAGATTTGTTCAAAATTCATGGTGCAGTTTTCTTTTTAACAAGAAAATAAATGGTGATTCTGATTTTTGTCCTTCGGTTGCTCATGACAGTGATTCAGTGTGTCTCTGTACTAAATGGGATCCATGAAGGAGGTAAACACACTTAGAAACTGGTTTGAAAAAGTCATTCATTGAAAAAAAAACGCAGAACTAAAAAACATCTCCTTGAATACACAGGATTTGTTATGTCATCATCATCCTCAACAGAGATTTATTGAGCACCTACTATGTGCTGTTACTTGATAACTTTGATACCAGCTTTGCAATAAAATGGTTTCATTAGAATGTTAAAATGAAGGGCCATTTGTGGATTACATTCATTATGTGTACTTATTCAGAGTGTATTATTTGTATTGACTCATAGGTGATTGGCTTTTTTTTTTTTTTTTTTTTTTTTGTGTGTGTTACGCGGGCCTCTCACTGTTGTGGCCTCTCCCATTGCGGAGCACAGGCTCTGGACGTGCAGGCTCAGTGGCCATGGCTCACGGGCCTAGCCGCTCCGCGGCATGTGGGATCTTCCCGGACCGGGGCACGAACCCATGTCCCCTGAATCGGCAGGCGGACTCTCAACCACTGCGCCACCAGGGAAGCCCGGTGATTGGCTTTTATTTATGTATTTTTGTGTTTTGATTATGCTTCATATATGAAATGTTTAAAATAGTCATGTGAATCAATTTCTTGTCAAGTAAACTGGAAGTTTTCTCAAAAGAGTTCTCTCTGCCATATGAGTTTTGTGTAACACCTTCACAGAAATACTTAATGTTTTCCTTCAGATAGTGCACTTCTGTAAGAGAATTACCTCATGGAATTAAATAGCATCAAAACTCAATCATGGTAATTCCTTAGGCACCTATAAGTTTTATAAGGGAATTCACGTACCTTAGTCCAGTTACTCATCTGATGGCATTTATTGCTCTTTTGCTAAGTGGCAGGCATTACTCTAGCTATGTCATTTAATCCTTTCAACCACCCTAAGTGGAAGATACTTTTGTCACCCCATTTTACAGATGAGGAAACTGAAGCACCCGGTTACTCAGTGGAAGAGCCGGGATTTGGACTCGGGCATTTTAGCTGTAGAGCTGGTGCTCTTAATCATTACTCTACCCACACCTCAACTCAGCCTTGTTCTATAAACTGGCCTTGAGTACAGCTTACTCTTTGGAGATTGAAGGTGCAAAGTAGCATAGAAACAGAAATTGAGCAAACAGTGAGTTTGTCTGTCTAATGTGGTTCGTTTGATTGTCTTAATGCAGCGTGATGTCCATCTTTGCCATGATTACTCAGAGGTACTGTCCTCCTCCTTCCCACACCTCCCCGTCATTTCAACCTGCCCCCACTTTTGCCTGCTTAATTCCTTCTCATCCTACAGTTCTTCCCCTTGAACTACCCCTTTCTACATCCTCCCAGCGCTCAGCCATCTATGCAGTCAGTTGATTGCACAGTCTGAATTTGGTAAGGGTATGAAAAGACATGATTTGATATTTTTTGGCTTTGTTTATTTCAACTACTGCATTAATCATTATTGATCTTTTTTTTTTTTTTTTTGACTCTTTCAGTCCTGTCCCTTAATTACAACACAGGCAGATTTCTTAGATCTTCGATTTCTTTCAGTAATTAAAAATCCATGTCAGTTCAGTTGAAAACGTGTTCTTTCTCTCCTCCACCTAAACTCCCCTGACCCCTCAGCTCAGGCCCAGGGTGTTCAGTGGAGAGGGGTAAGGGCCCCTCCTTTCACTCCCCCTTGCCCCCTCCCCTGGTTCCAGCTCCTCTGGGGTGGGGCTGTGAGAAGGAGACAGGAGAGCTGTCAAGGATTCCCTTGGGTTTCTGGCCCTAGCTGGGGTTCCTCTCTGGGCTACTGCTGGCGCCACTGGGTAATACTGGCTTCGTTTTTTAAAACCCTGTTGGCTCTCTCTAAGGATGTGGCTTCTTCAGGGGCCTCTAGCCCCACGGTATAGATTTCCTTATGGGAGGTCATCTCTTTCTTGACCTCTTAGAAGCCTCCTTCAACTCCTGCCTCTATGGAACACCCCACAGCATCTGGCTGAGAGTGAAAGTTGTGTGGATGGCCAGGCCAGCCCGTTGCATGGTGGGTCTGCAACCTGGCTCCCATGTGACCCCTTCTATGTGCCAGGCCAGGAAGAGCCATGCATCTTCACCATACCAACTGGTGGAGAGCAGGTTGCTCCTCTACATGGTTCCCACTTCCTGCCTTGCTGTGGTCTCTCCAATCCTTTCCTCTCCCCTCCCCGCAACCCCCGAGAGGGTGGCTCAGCAAGCCCAGTGCATAACTAGATGCCCAACCAGTATGAGGAGATGCCAAAGACAAATGCAACATCTAGGAGACATTCTCTTGGAGCCGTCTTTACTTATGGAGGGAAAAGTCATGGTATTTGCCCCAGCCCCGGTGGATTATCAATTTCTTTCTCAGCCTTATCTTCTCTCACTGGTCCTATTTTATTTATTTTTAACAAAGTTGGCTGATTTTTGATAAACCCTGAGGATGTATCTGGTCCAGTTTCAGCTGTGTGTGTGTGTTTGTGTGACTTATCATTGTCCCTGGCTTTGAGTCCAGCAAAAGTCACTTTAAATATCCTGTTACCTTGAGGATCACTTACTTAATATACATCTTCCTATTAGATGCAGTGCAGTACTCCCTCTTAATCTCATTTACCCTGTTTCTTCTTGAGTTGCTGGGATGATAAGCATACTGATGGGATGAGAATTTAACTAACAGGAAGGAGATACTGATTGCAGTATCAGGGATGATATGGTTTGAGTCAGATTATAGAGCTCATCACCATCTGATCCATATCTTAAATGTTCCATCTTTGGTATAAGGCATTTGTGAGGAATAAATAATGTGCAGGGTGTTTGTAAATAATACTACATTGACTATAAGTTAATTACTGGGATAGGGTAAAAACAGGGAATGAATACATAAAATTGATATGTTACCATAAAATTAAAATAATAATTGCAGTTCTACTCATGTCAGACTCCTTCCTAAAATTCCTATAATTATGTTTCATTTCCTTTCCTTTTTTTCTGCTCACATTCTGGGAACTGTCCTATTAATAATGAAATGGGAAATAGAATAAGGAAGGTAACCAAAAGCGTTGCTTATTCTTTCTGTGATTAATCAAGGAGTCATTAATAATATTTGAAGGATATAATGCTATTTCTTTAAGAACAAAAAACTAGAAGTATGTATAGCAGATCAATATATGCAAAAGTTTCTTAATTAGGAGAGAGTTAAGACTTCACACTTAAGATTAAAGTTCACTCGGGCTTCCATGGTGGCACAGTGGTTGAGAGTCCACCAGCTGATGCAGGGGACGCGGGTTCGTGCCCCAGTCCGGGAGGATCCCACATGCCGCGAAGCGGCTGGGCCTGTGAGCCATGGCCGCTGGGCCTGCGCGTCCGGAGCCTGTGCTCTGCAACGGGAGAGCCCACAGCAGTGAGAAGCCCGCGTACCGCAAAAAAAAAAAAAAAAAGATTAAAGTTCATTGAATTTACATTTCAATACAAAAGGAAGTTAACTCCTGTTAATATTTCTGCGGAAGTTTGCAGGACTTAAACATGGTACGGCAGTTTTCATACTATGGCATTAGGTCCCCCTGCTCAACACGTGATACCTCCCCTTTCTCCCTGCAATGCCCACCCCCGCATGCCTGCAAAACCCTTCTCTTTTTTTCAAAATTATCAATGTGAATTAATCATAGTGAATTTCACAAATAATCAAGCAGGCTATAGGCTGGGATCAAGAATGGAACAGTCTGAGAGTATTTCGTCTTAGCTGTGGAGACCTCTGGTGATGTGGAGAAATGTCTGCTGTCAGTCTCTGAAGACAGTCCTTTGTCCATAGAACTTGTACATTTAAAACATTTTCATTCTTCTCTGCATCTAAATCTGTGGAACATCAACTTAATCAAATTTTATATTTATTAATGGTGATTTTAAAAGCAGAGAGGACACTGAAAAAAATCATAAACCTAGAATTAATTTTTTAAAATTATTTTTTAAATTATGAGAGATTTCAAATATACACACATGAAGTTACTGTAAAGAACACATCTGTACCTACCACACATCTTTATTAAGTCTTAACATGATGCCATAATTCTCAATATATTTTTTTCAGTAATATAAAACATACGACGTAATTGAGCCCCCTTGTAAACCACTCTTTGATCTTATTTCTTTTCCTCCCTAAACTATTATCATGAACTCAGTATTTGTCATTCCCATGCATGTTTTTGTACTTTCAATATAGAATATTAAAATATATGATAGTATTTAGCATAGTTTAGTATTGTTTTCAAACTTTTAGTCTTGTTATGAGTGGCATGATACTGTACTTATTCTTTTGCAAATGTTTTTTTGTTCATTGTGTTAATGAGAATTTTTCATGTTGATGGATATAGCTTTAGTTCATTAAGGATTAAATGGTGTCTAGTGTTCCACTGGATGAATGTACACTATTTTATTTATCCATTCTCCTGTTGATGGGCATTTGGATGGGTTCCAATTTTTTGTTGTACATCTCATGTGGAGCTGATTACACCTGCTTGTGCGTATGCCTAAGTTTCCCGAGGGCAGGGATTCTCAAAATGTGGCTCATGGACTCCCACCCCCAACCCCCCAGGGTCCATGTTACCTCTTCCAGGGAGTCTTCAAGGTTGTAACTATTTTCATAATAATACTGAGATGTCAGTTGCCCTTTACTGATATTTGTACTGGTGGGGAAAAGCAGTGATTAGTGAAACCATTGACACCTTAGTATGAATCAAAGAGATGGCACAAATGGTGCTAGCAGTCATTTTCTTCTTCATCACTATGCACTCACAGAGAAAAAAGCCATTCATTTAAGAATGTCCCTGGTGAAGCACTTAAGTACTTAATAAAATGATTTTAACATTTAACAAAATGGATTAGTTTTATTAAATCTTAACTCTTGAATACGCATCTTATAATTCTGTGTGGCACAGTGTGGAGTGTGTTTATAGCCCTTTGGCTGCACACTACAATTGTTTAAGTTACAAGCTGAACTAGCTTCTTTTTCATGGAACACCATCTTTATTTACTTGAAAGAATGATGGGTAAACTATGGCTGAACTACATTGACAGTTAAACTATTGGGTTCTTGGCAGACATTTTCTCAAAAATGAATAAGGAAAGCCTTTCACTTCAAGGAAAAAAACCGGCAGTGTTTGTTTCCAGTGATAAAATTTGAGTTTTCAAGTAAAACTTAGAATTTTGGAAAAATTTGCCACTGTGAGGTTGACATTTCCTAACACTTAAAGACTTTTTCTGATTTGATCAGTAATAATGTTAATAAAGAACATTATTTTTTGATACTGTATAATGAAGTGTGTCCACATTTGGAAGATCTGTATAACTCAGTGCATCTGTATTTCCCAAATGATCAGTCCATCATGTTACAAAATTATGCATGGGTAAATGATCTATTCCAAGTACAAGGCTAAATTTTCTTCATATACTTCAACCAAAACAACATAATTCAGCAGATTGAATACAGAGTAGATCTGAGAATTCAGCTATGTTTAAACCAGATATTAAAGAGATTTGCAAAAATCTTACTAATTTTTGTTAGTTTTAGAAAATATATTTATTTTTCATAGAAGTGTTGCCTTAACATGTAATAGGTATATTATTGTTATTTTAAAATTAATACATATTTTAAAAGTTCTTATTTATATTTCCTAATAATGTAACCATTTATAGACATAACCCACATAAATAAAAGTTATTTGGGGTCTTGAATAATTTTTAAGAATGTAAAGGGGTCCCGAGATAAAAAAAGTTTGATAACTTCTGTTTTAGGGCATAGCTTGTAAGAGTGGGATTGCTGAGTCATGGCGTGGGTATCTTCAAGTTGCTCTCTGAAGGTTGATAAGAATTTGCATTCCCATCAGTAGAATATGAGAGCCCTGTTTTCCCACATCATCCCTCGCCAGAATTTTGTTTGTCAGACTATAAAATGTTTGCCAGTCTGAAGTGTGTGAAATGGTATCTCATCATTGTTTTAATTTGTATCTCCCTGATTACTAGTGAGTTTGACAAAATTACACATATTTATTGGACTTTTGGTTTTCCTACTCTGTGAATTACCTATTCATATCCTTGGCTCATTCCCCATTCACATCCCATTAGGTTGTCCTTTTTGTTTGTTTTCTTAAATTATTTTTAGGAGTTATTTATATTTCTTGGTTTCTAATCATTTTTTGATTATATGAGGAAAATATTTTCTCTCAATCTGTGGCTTGACTTTTAATTTTGTTCATCATGTTTTTGTTGAACAGAAGTTTTAATTTAAATACAGTCAGATTTATCAATTTTTAAATTTTTTTCCTGTTTTGTATTTTTTATCTTGTCAAAGAAATTCTTCTCTACTCAAAGTCCACACGTGTCTATTCCTGTATTTTCTTCTAAAACTTTTAGGGTTTTGCTTTTCATATTAGATCTGTAATTACCTTGAATTGAACTTTGTGTATGGTGTGAGGTCAGGATCTACTTGTTATCCCCAACCCCCATCACACTTCATAATCAATTGCCCCAGCACCTTTCAGTGACGTTGACTTGTGCTACCACTCCTATCACATACACAGTTTCCACATAGGCATGTTTGTTTCTCTAGGCATTTTATTCCTTTCCATGGGATCATTTGTCTATTCATACACAAATAACTATAGTTTCTTGATATTATTATAAAGCTATAATAATCACCTACATAATATGATTTTTGAAATCCTCCAACATTGTTATTCTTCAAAGCTCTCTTGCCTATTCTAGGCCTTTGGTTTTCCATATAAACATATGTAAGGATTTTCTACAGTGTTCCATGATCAACTCTTCTTGAGACTTTTATTTTGATTTTGAATTTATAGATTTATTTGGGGATAATCAAACTAATTCATGTATTTAATCTCACAGTCCTTCAGTTCTTCTTTTAATCCTTCAATGAATATTTGTGATTTTCTGCATAGGGATCTTGCACATATTTTGATAAATTTATTCCTAGGAATACCTAAGAAATATTCACTAATATTTTGAGTTGAGTGGTTTTTTTCCCCATTACATTTAAAATTGGATATTACTAGTGTAAAGGAATAGTATTACTTTTACATGGTAATTTTTCTGTCCAGCAACCTTTCTAAAAACTCATTTTATTTTAATAATTTATCTGTAGATTCTTTGGAGTTTCTAGGTAGATATTCTTACTATCTGTAAATAATAATTATTTTGTATTTTTTTTCTTTTCAAACTTTGTGCACTTGATTGCTTTACTGAATTTTTAGGCCTTCTAGTATAATGTTGGATGGAAATAGTGATAACCACTTTTGCATCATTTGTGATTTTAATGTAAATGCTTCTAAAGTCTCACTATTCAGTATGATTCTTACACGGCTTCCTAATAAAAAGCATTTGCTAGAAAGACAATTCACTTATTCTTAGTTTGCTAGGCATGTTAATCAACAATTACGATTGAATTTTGTCACTTTTGTCTGTGTCTATTGAGCCGGTGATTTTTCTTTTAAAATCTCTTAAAATGATATACACTAATGGTTTTTCTGATGGAGTATATTATGAATTATCTGATATTAGACCACCTTTGAATTCTTGGAATTAAATCTACTTGAACATGATGTTTAAAAAATTATTAATAATTATTTTATACACTGCTGAAATTAATTAATTTTCTGATATTTTATTTAGAGTTTTTCCATCTGTGTTTACTAAGGTGATTGATATATAACTTTTTTCCTTTATACTAACTTACCCAGTTTTGGTATTTTGATTTCACCAACTTTATAAAATGAGCTGGGTAATTTGCTTTTTTTTTTTTTTCTGTTTTCAGAATCTTCCTGGATGATAAAACTTTGTCTGTTTCTTTGTTCCTTGAAGGTTGGAATAAATTTACCTGTAAAATGTTCTGGTTCTAGTGTCTTTTGATTTGAGGGACTTTTGATTACCAATTCAGTTTCTCCAGTGATTATTTTTTTACTCATTGTTTCCATTTCCTCATGGGTCAGACTGAGAAATCTATTTTTCTAAAATGTATATATTTAAGTTTCCAAATTCATTACATAATGTTTATAGTATTCTCTTATTATGTTTAACATCTACTGTACATTTTTGTCCCCCTTTTAATTACCTTCTTTTTTTTTCGTCACTTGCTAAAAACCTGTATACTTATTAGTTTTTTTTTCAAGAATCAGCTTTGGATTTTATTTATCCCTTCTATTATCACTTTGTTTCTGTTTCTTTATTATAATCATTTTTTCCTGCTTTTACTTTCTTTAGATTCACTTTTTAGTTCTTTTTTAGATTCTTGAGTTGAACGTGTACTTAATCTTTCTCTTTTCTAGTAAATAAATTTAGTGGTGTGAATTCATCTCTAAATAGTGATTGAGCATCATCCACATGTTTTGATATGTAATAATTTCTTATTTATTCAGGCTTTATTTAAGAGTTCTCTTTAAGGTACCTAAATATATACTTTTGTTATGTTTTTGCTACTTTGAAATGTTGATTTCTAATTTGATTATATCACAATCAGAGGGATGATATGTGTGATTTAAGTTCTTTGAAATCCTGGAATCATGCTAGTTTTGTAAATGTTCCATGTGTTCATGAAAACATGATAGAGTCTTTTTGCGGTGTGTGGTTCTCATTACACCCATTAGATTCAGCTGGTGAATTTTTCTCCTTCAAACTTCTATATTCTAACTAATTTCCCTCTATGATTATAAATTTATCAACTTGCCATTTAATTTTGCCAATTTCTGCTTTATTTTTATTATTTTATTTTATTTTATTTTTGCGGTACATGGGCCTCTCACTGTTGTGGCATCTCCTGTTGCGGAGCACAGGCTCCAGACACGCAGGCTCAGCGACCATGGCTCACGGGCCTAGCTGCTCCGCGGCATGTGAGATCTTCCCGGACTCGGGCATGAACCCGTGTCCCCTGCATCGGCAGGTGGACTCTCAACCACTGCGCCACCAGGGAAGGCCCTGCTTTATATATTTTAAAGCTATGATAAGTAGAGTAATTTCATGTTTGCTATATTCTTGTTGGATTGTGTCTTTTATTATTATATACTGTCCTAATTTAGTTGTATTAGTGCTTTTTGGACCTTAAATCTATTTGTCTTATATTAATCTTGCTGTACCAACTTTGTTTTGTCTAGTATTTGAAGGCCGTATCTTTTTTTAGCCCTTTATTTTCATTCTTCTGTGTGGTGTTGTTCTAGGTATGTTTCTTGCAAGCAGCATACGGTTGGATTAAAAAATCAATATGATTACCTCTTTAACGGATGAGCTTAATCGATTTATAATCATTATGATTACTTGTATATTTGAACTTATTTCCACCATCTTATTTTGTGTTTCCTGTTTACTGTCTTTTTCCTTTGCCTCCCCTCTTCCTTCCCTGATTTTTGTTATATAGATACAGTTTTTAATATTTCATTTTCTTCAGATGATTTGGAAACTGCACAGTACATTTTTAGTGTTTGGAGGTTACTCTTAATCTTAAAGGTAGTTACTTAACCATCCTTTAAGAAAAAAAAAGAAGTCTGTAGTTATATGGTATTTCCTTCTCCCAGTGACAACGAGGGTGTTAACACATGTACTTAACAATTGTTGTTGGCTGTTATGGTAGTTTAGAGGTATTATTTGCTATTTTTTATAGTCAATATTAAATTATTAACTTTTAACAAAGTTCTCTGTTTGTCTCAAGTTCCACATCTTCTGTGTTCTCTTTTTTCTTGCTGAATTCCTGTTTAAAAAAAAAAAAAACAAGGTCCTTGGCTGGTACATTCCCTCAGTCTTTATATGCCTTGAAGTGTCTTTATGTTGTCTTTACTCAAACGATAATTTGGATGAGTATCAATTTCTTGGTTGTCAATTTCTTGGTTTCCCTCAACATGTTGAAGATACCATTTTGCTGCCTTTGCCATCTACTTTTAGAAAAAAGTCTAAATTTGTTTCCTTAGTTAAGTGACGAATCTCCCCAGTAACTAAGTTGACAATTTTGAATAGTGAAATAGGTTGGATTTGCAAAGTAAGCCCCACTAGGGTCCACAGTTCCCACCTGAATATCTTGTCTGTGGCACCTTGTTAACAGATCCTTCCAGCAAGTGCCAAGATGGATTGTCACAGTAATGTGTGAGACTCAAAGAGTTGGTCATGTCTATCCATAATTTTTCCCCCAAATAAACTTCTATTTAAAAATATTTAGAGGGCTTCCCTGGTGGCGCAGTGGTTGAGAGTCCGCCTGCCGATGCAGGGGACACGGGTTCGTGCCCCGGTCCGGGAAGATCCCACATGCCGCGGAGCGGCTGGGCCCGTGTGCCATGGCCGCTGAGCCTGCGCGTCCGGAGCCTGTGCTCCGCAGCGGGAGAGGCCACAGCAGTGAGAGGCCCACATACCGCAAAAAAA
>NW_020173666.1:10645207-10662777 GCF_003031525.2 Neophocaena asiaeorientalis asiaeorientalis | reverse complement strand
CAAATACCGAAAAAAAAAAAAAAAAAAAAAATTAATAAAAATATTTAGAACACTGCACACACACGGATTGGATATATTTATATATTCATAATAGAGGAAAATAGGAACTGGAACAAGATACGAAGAAATACCTTTGTGAGCAGAGTTGTTATAGGGAAAACATTAGAAAGGATTTAGAGGCACTGACTGCTAATTCTGGTTCTACCTGCATGACTCTGGGCAGGTCACTGAATAGCTCTGTCTCTCTCTCTCCCCCTCTCTTTCTCTCTATGTTCATTTGTAAAGAGAAAGTGTGGGACAAGATGAATGGTTTTCAAGCTATGGAGTCAGTGTGTGGCTTGTGGATGAGTGGGCCAGGTGGATGAGTGCCAGGTGGATGAGTGCTGAGCCTTACGTTCTTCCCTGGATTGTTGGCCTTTTCTTTTCCATTAGTGACCTATCATGCTCTCCTGCAAAAGATTTCTTCTGACGAAAGTATTCTCGTAGCCAAAATAATCGAATCACTAAACCATGTAATCTGAAAGCCCACCTCTAGCTCTGTGACCATTTTCACACAGGTGCATAAGCATGACCACTCACCCATCTTGTGCATTATTAATTACTGCTTGACTTAGTCAAGGTTAAACTCCAATTTTTAACTTTTATCCACCTGCAGAGTTTCCAGACATCATAAAGCAATTATTATGTCAATTTTTCTAGAGCTTCACGTGCTTCTGCAGTTTTAGTATGAAAGCCTTGAAGATACTTTACTCGGGTTTTATTAGAGCCAAAGTGATAGCCTTTACTTCTTTGATCCCATCTTCACACAGGAGTTAAGGGGCACCTGCCTTATTCCTTCTCCAGTAAGTTCTTCCCAGGGGCTTGATTTGCTGCTCTCTTTTTACCCTGTGGTCAGCAATGGAAGCCCTACAGTATGAGCTGAGGGAAGTCATGGCTTTCCCTTCCCTGTTCCTCTCCCTTCTTTGTGCCTTCTACTTAGGACATTTTACCTGGATGATTAAGTTGTAGACCCAGGAGATTTTTACTTTCTTCCATTGTGATTCATAGAGTATTAGCTTCCAAAACTTTGTATCTCAAGGCTTCGTTCCTAGGGTCTTCCAAATTTCTGCATGGAAAATCTATATAAAAAATAGATGATTATGTATACAGACTTTAAAAAAGGATTCAAGTTTTTCATCATGCTTAAGGTAACAGTTTTTGCGCATAATTCTTTTTTATACCAAGAAAGATAATCTTTCTTCTAGTCTGGATGATCTTGACTTGGTGTGAGGTGCCAGTGCTACACTGGCACCTTCTATTTGTAGAACCCAAAGTTGTAAGTTGCTGCCATTTAGAGAAAGCAGTTGAAGGAAAGGATGTGGTAAAAGTTAAGAAGTGCTGGATGTGGTAAAAGTTAAGAAGCTGGAGCTTCCCTTGCTTGTGTGCATATTTAAAATAAAATATTTCACTACTTCTAAAAATTCAGAAGATGTCCCAGTACCAAGAGTTTTGTTGTTTATAAACCCTCTATAGTATGTATAGATAGGATTCATTTGCATTATAAATATTTCTTCATCATATGGATTAGTATTTACAGTCTAGTCCTTGAAAATTCTCAACAGTAAAGTCTCTTGTGTGCAACTAACTTTTATTCAAATAGGTGATGTGTTTTATAATGGATATGGCAACTTTTGTGGGTTTCTTTTATATTTACTTCAAGTGGTCAAGTTCTTAACTTTTCTGGGTTAATTCTTCTTTCCTTCCTTGATAATTAAATATATACCAGTTTGCTCTCTATGTGGGTTTACTGTGTCCCTTTTCATGGGATATATTGGATTTAGAAGTCTTTCTTAAAATTTCCTCTGGTGTCATAATCCAGTGCTGAGATGAGCTATCTGTCACATCAGCTCCAAGATTTCACTGCAGTCCATCGGGAATGCAATACAATAAAAAGTTGCAGTTTCTTAACTGTAATCAAGGAACATTCCACGTGTTTGCAGAAGCATGGAAGTATAGGAGAAAAACAAGCAAGCAGATCTCTCAATGTAGTCTAATCACATCTTCCTGTTCATGTTACTGCTGTGGTTTAGCCTACATACAGAACTTATTTTTCTGTTTGGGTCTCTATTCTGGGAATTCTTCTTTTGTACTGTTTAATTTTGGAAATAGTATTGAACTAGCAGCAGGTGGTAACAATGTATATTTTGCTTGGTGTTTTTACATAGAAAAGGAAATAATAACATCATATTTGGAAATATAATTTAAAAACAGAATTTTAGTTTAAATCTAAATTAATAATCCTTCCCCTAAGGGGGTGTTTATAATTATCAATGGCATAGGTTCTATTCAAGTATTGGGGCAGAGTGAGTTCTTCAATATCTTTGTATACTCTGGTGTTGTCATATCCCTCAAACAGTTAATCAAGGAATGTAAATCGATTTTAATATTATCCAAATCAGGACATAAGCTTGGAGATACTCCAAATATGCTATAAAACACTTTCTACCCACAGGCATCTTGGGGAACACTCATGCCCCTAGTGTTGTTTTATGTGAATATATAGCCTCATTTGGCATAGCTGTGGGGAAATGGGTCCCCTTCACCCTTTTGGTGTGACAATTAGTCAATATATCTCAAAATCCTTGAAGTTCATATCTTTTGAATTACTTCATGGAATATATCATAAGGCATTGTGCAATACTTATGTTCAAGAATGTCATTACAGAGCCATTTAAAAATAACAGTAAATTGAAAAAAACCCTCTGTTATGGACTGAATGTTTGTGTCCTCCCAAAATTCATACATTGAATTTTCGTGGAGGTGGAGCCCTCATGAATGGGATTAGTGCCCTTATAAAAGGGACCCCGGGGAGCTCTCTCACTTTCTCTGCCATGTGAGGACACAATGACAAAATGGCCGTCTGCAATCCAGAAGAGGGATCTCACCAGAACCGGATGATGCTAGCACTCTGATATCCAAGCCTCCAGAACTGTGAGACATGAATTTCCATTGTTTATAAGCCACACAGCCTATGGAGGCCCCTTTGATGGGGTTGACTGGAGGAGAGCAGTGGCATAAAAGGAGGCAAAATTTCTTTTCACTCTTCTCTGTATTATACAAATTTTATCTAATAAACAAGTAGAGACAGCATTTAGTTTAACAATATTTAGATGTAGGCCAGCTTAAAATTATTTGCTGACATAAGTATAGGGAACAAACAGAGCAGGAAAAAGAAAATGCAGCAAGGAAAGAGGTATCAAAGAATGCATGTAATTTGCCGTGATTACTTTTTTTGGTGTTAATGGATAGACAGTTTTTTGAAAAAGAAAATCAGATGGTATAATACAGGTTGATGAGCAACCTGTTTTTAACTTACTGTAAAATAGATCATGAGTATTTTCTCAAGTCACCAAATATGCTTGTAAAACATATTTTTACAGCTATATAGTATCTTGTTCTATGTTATACAATATTTTATTTAATTAATTATTAGTCACTGAGGTTATTTTCAATTTTTTCTCTATTACAAAGAGATAGCAATGACTGTTATTAGAGCTCTCTCTTTGAATGTATCAGTAATAATTTACTTAAGATGAATTATTGGAAATGGAGTTGTTCTTCCACAAGTACTTAGTCTCTTTTCCCCCACTTGAATTCTTTCACATTATATTAATATTGGGGTCCTGCTTTTACTCTTACTATTATTATTTTACTTTGCCTGTTACTTCTTTCTCTATGCTTTGACTTTTTTGGAGGACATTTTGCTTTATGTTACCTTCTCTCTTTCCTTCTTCCTTCCTTTCTCTTTTCTCTTTCTCTCTCTTCATCTTCCTTAACCTACCAATTCTCAGCTCATTAGAGAGTTTAATCCATTTAAATTTATTGTTATATGCAATGTATTTTATTTTCTGTTACTTTGTGCTTCCTTTGCTGCTTTCTTTGATTTTTATATTTTGGACATGAACTATGTTTTCATTTCTTGAAAAGTTTTGGAAGGTTCATGCTTTAGCACAATGCCTGACATAAGAGCAAACACAGAAACAGATTCTGCTTATAGTTCTACTAGTGTTTTCTGTTTCTATTGAAGTTTTCAGAAGCGTTATCTGACCTGTTCCTGTAAGTGTCATAGTCAAAGGTGAAGGGTCCTCTTCTGCTTGTCTCCTCCCCTTCAAGACAAGGTGTACATTAGCCTTTTCCCCTTTTATCTCTGTAAGCTTTTGTTCCACTTATTTTATTATGTTCGAAGCATTATGATTCCTCTTTTTGGTATTACTCTTTATTGTACATAGAAGCCTATTTTATTTGTACTCTATTAGTGAAGAAGAATTTTCTAAAAATTTTCAGAATTCTGTAGTAGATCATTTTCAAAGCATTACTCCTCTGCTGAGTGTCTTGGGTATGGATGTTTTCCTCTCTTTACTCATCTTACAGTGGTATCCAAACCCTGTTTTTGTCCACAGACAGGAGCCTGGATGGTGCTGGGTCTCCTCTCATGAGTGATATTTGAACCCTCTTTTCAGAGCCACACATAAAGGGATGGCTGTGCATCTCTCAGTCTGATTTTCAGTGGACAACAGACTTCCATGCACAGCACTTCTGCTCTGTCTGGGGGGATTTTTCTCCTCCACTTTGCTCCTGCTCTTAGGCATTCAACTTAGCAGGTAGAAGCAGTAAGTACCAGAAGGCACTACCAAACCTCTTTTTATACCTGCCCTTGTCTATCCTATTTGACAGCTGAGACACTGCCTATGGGAGTGCACTGTATCACAGGTGCACTCATTGATTCTTACTCATTGGTTTTCTGGGAATCTGGAAAGAATGAAGGGAGTGTGTTTGTGTGTGTGTGTGTAAGGCAGAAGAGAGAGAGTTGTGCTGTAGTTCAATAACCCTCAAAGTTATCAGTGCCAATTAGTTAATACAGTTTAGAAATGGGGGCAGTGAGATGATGGAGGGGAAAGGAGTCACTTACCATATAAAAGTCTTTATCTATGTGTAGCCATATCCATAGCATACCATGGTAATGGATGTTTATTTTAAATTTATTGAGTTTTTCTTCTCTCACAAGGGATTAATCTCCAAAATACACAAACAGCTCATGTAGCTCAATATTAAAAAACCAAACAACCCAATCCAAAAATGGGTAGAAGACCTAAATAGTCATTTCTCCAGAGAAGACATACAGATGGCCAAGAGGCACATGAAAAGATCGTCAGCATCACTAATTATTAGAGAAATGCAAATCAAAACTACAATGAGGTATCACCTCACACTGGTTAGAATGGCCATTATCAAAAAATCTACAAACAATAAATGCTGGAAAGGGTGTAGAGAAAAGGGAACCCTCTTGCACTGTTGGTGGGAATGTAAACTGATACAGCCACCATGGAGAACAGTAGGGAGGTTCCTTAAAAAAATAAAAATAGAACTACCATATGACCCAGCAATCCCACTCCTGGGCATATACCCTGAGAAAACCATAATTCAAAAAGACACATGCACCCCAATGTTCATTGCAACACTATTTACAATAGCCAGGACATGGAAGCAACCTAAATGTCCATCGACAGATGAATGGATAAAGATGTGGTACATATATACAATGGAATGTTACTCAGCCATAAAAAGGAACAAAATTGGGTCATTTGTAGACATGTGGATGGACCTAAAGTCTGTCATACAGAGTGAAGTAAGTCGAAAGAGAAAAACAAATATCATATATTAACGTATGTATGTGGAATCTAGAAAAATGGCACCGATGAACCCATTTGCAGGGCAGGAATAGAGACGCAGAAGTAGAGAAAGGACATGTGGATATGGGAAGGCGGGGAAGGAGGGTGAGGTGAATTGGGAGATTGGGATTGACGTATGTACACTACCATGTGTAAAATAGATAGCTAGTGGGAACCTGCTGTATAGTGCAGGGAGCTCAGCTTGGTGCTCTTTGGTGACCTAGATGGGTAAGATATGGGGCGTTGGTTGGAGGGAGGTCCAAGAGGGAGGGGATATATGTATACATATAGCTGATTCCCTTCGTTGTACAGCAGAAACTAACACAATGTTGTAAAGCAACTCTACCCCAATTTTTAAAAAAAGACAGGTTTAATTATATTTCATGTAATTTCTAATTGGCGGGAACATTTATGAATCATTTTATAAAGATCTCCCCCCAAAATGTTAAAATACGTTAGCATTTAATGAATTACTCTCCAGGTCTCCTTAATGACTGATTCCTCAGTCTTCTGATGACTGAGATTTAAAACAAATTCCCATTATGATGATTTTTTCCATAGATTTTCTTTTTTCTTTTCTTTTTTTTTTTTGTAGATTTTCTGCACCACTTTTCCTCTGCCAGAACATGGCCAATTGGTTTTGATAATAGAGTCTGTGGTTTTGAGGATCAAGTTTAGATGTCCACTGATAGGAGGAGCCATTGTATAAAATCCCTCATCCAAAGGAAATCATGGTACCTTAGATGCTTCCTCTAAACACAGTGTATTAGTTTCTTGTAGCTGCTGTAACAAATTACCACAAATTGGGTGGCTGAAAACAATAGAAACGTATTCACTCCCAGTTTTGGAGGCCAGAAGTCCAAAATCAAGGTGTCGGCAGGGCCACACTCTCCCTGGAGGCTCTAGAGGAGGATTCACTCTGTGCCTTGTCTTGATTCTGGTGGCTGCATGGCTGCATAACTCCAGTCTCTTCCTCCATGGTCACGCTGCCTCCTCTTCTTCTGTCTCTGTGTAATCTCCCTGTGCCTCACTCGTATGAGGACATCTGTCACTGAATTTAGGGCCCACCCAGATAATGCAGGATGATCCCCTCATCTCACGATCCTCATCTTAATTACATCATCAAAGACCCTTTTTCCAACTAAGGTCCCATTCACAGGTTCCAGGGATTAAGACATAGGCATATTTTTTCTCAGGGGGGAGGCACCATTCAGCCCACTACAATTAATTCTCTATACCTAAACCCCACAAGTATCTTTTTTATTAAGCAAATATTAAAGCAAGACCAAGGCTTGAGTTTTCATGGAGATGGAGACAAAGGTTGTACATAGGTCAACTCCTATTTTATTCTTTCGCCAGTGTTTAAAGTCAGTAGGCACCTCAGCAGGTCCATTCATTGTGACAGTGAGTGAGTTGTGATTGTTTTTTCCGCCCTCCTCTTTTGCCAGGGTACTCAACCGAAATGCAGGCGGCAGGAGAGTCTGGGGACACTTAACTCTGGTGTCTGGCCCTTCAGTGAGCATTTGTTGTGTGTGGCAAGAGGACATGGAATCGCAGAGCGTTAGTCATGGAGAAAAAGAAATGCTTCTAATTTTGAGAGGAGAAGCTAAAAGTGGAGGGAGTGAGTGAGAACCATGGGGCAGGGCCAGACCTGTCGGGGGCTTCTGGGAATGCAGAGAAGATGAAGGGATGATGGGGAGGTGACTAAGGAGGAAAGGAGTCTTACATAAAGATGGTTTCAGAAATGACTCAGTCTGCCATCCAGGGGAGTTGGGGAGGGAAGTTGGCAAGTCAGGAATATTCCATATTCCCTCATGCCTACCCAGTCCCCCAACACCCTGCCCCAAACTCCAGGAGGCAGGAAACAGGTGAAGATCAAGGAGAATAACCTGCATTTTAAAGCAGCTTTCTCCAAGGACCTCAAAGTAATTGTTGATTTTAAAAAGCATTTATCTTGCAGAGTTAGCTACTGTTTTATTTTCAGCTTGTGAGACCTCAGCTCACAAATGCCAGGGTTACACAGGAAATTAATTTGAAGGTCCCCTGCTCACCTGGGAACAGTTTTCACCATCACATCACCTGATCTATCTTGGCAACCCTGACCTCTGGCCCCTGAGGTTCCTGGAAGGGGATGTTCTGAAGGTCAACTCCAGGAATCAGGAGCTGCCGGAAAGAAGACCTCGCGCATTTAGACCAGAAAAGGCTCATTTTTTTTAACCTGCACAATCTACGTTGGCTTCCTTTTTGCTGTTAAAAGAAGAAAAGGATAAGGGGTGGGAACTAACATTTATCAGGATCTGCTGAAGTGCCAGGCAGTTTGCATAGTTTCTCTCCTTTACTCTTCTCACGTGATAAAAGTATTTACTACTACTGTTTTGATAGATATGGAAAAAAAGTTTCTGAGAGCTGAAGTCACACGACTGAAGGCCCTTTAACAAGGCCTGGGACCGGGGTTTGATCCTGACGTAGCGGAAACTCTTGCTGACGTCTCTCCAGGATCTGCTTTCTGCTTTCCCCCCATCAGCTCACTTCACGCTCCCCTTTTCCAACCCTGCTGCGGCAATCCTGAGGGTTTTCCTGTTTCTTGAACGCACCACCCCAGTTCTAGCTTTAGTTCCTCTGCTCACCTTCTTTCTGGAATGTTTTCCCTCTGATCGTGGTCTGACTTTTTTTCCTCGTTTTCAGCTCTGAGTCCGATGTGTTCTACTCAGGGGAGCCTTCCCTGATGACCCCACCTAAACTGCATCACCCACAGGCATCTCACTCCATTTCATTTTCTTCAAACACTGTCGTCTGGTGTGTGTCCATGCACTAGAAGGTCAACTCTGTAAGGGCAGAATCTTAATAGTCTCCCTCGTTCACTGGCTGGGTACATTTCTTGAATGAATATGTATATTTCTATATATATTTGTTGAATGAATGAATACGTGAATGAATATGTTATTTTTCTAGTGACATTTCCTAGACATCTTGGTACCATTTCCCTCTGTAGTCAATGTGGTCCAACTTTAATGTTAATTGTGATGTAGGTTTTTGAAGACCTGAGAAGTTGTCTCCAGCATGGTCTAGGTAGTGTCTACATGTCTAAAGTAAGCAGAAGAATAAGTACTATACTCAATTGAAAAAAAGAATTGAGATTGGGCAACATAAAGACAAATCCTTGATTTTTGAATTTTTTCCCTGTCTGAATTAGTACAGATATCTACATTTAGGCTAAAGAAGCTACACAGGTTATGGGAGACCTATCTTATGTAGTAGGGGCATGTGAGAGAATAATCTGTTGGTTTTAGTTGACTGTAAACCCAGTAGCAGTCACCCGTGGAGCCCAGGTGTGATATTAAGAGTTGTAACCTCTTCATGGCTCTCAGCACTATAGCAAGAAAAATGTCCCAAACTGGCTCATTATGTTTCCCCTCCAGCCTTCCCAGTCTTAGTGATGGCACCTACTTTGTTACCTAAGCCGTATACCGAGTGGGGGAGGGGTCAGGCTACACTCCTCCCTTTCCCTTCAAGTCCCAAAGTGAAGAAGTCCTGTTGAGGCCACTTCTGGCTTATCTCTTCAGCTCTATCTCTTGTTAGTAACTCCTCCCACCTGCCAACCCCATGGTCATGTCCATAGTGCATCGTGCTATCGCAATTCTGTGCCTTTGCTCATACTCTGTGTAGAATGTCTTCTCACTCAGTCCACCCCTCAACACCCCCTCAATTTTCAATACTCTGATCAAGTGTCATCGTCCCATTGAAACACTTTCCTCTTCCTTTCCACCAGTAGAATTAGCCCTTCCTATTTGTGAGCATCTGGTATACCTTATACACACTTAATTCATCTTTTTCTGTAGTGCCTAGCATACTACCTTATTCAGAGTCCTCCATGCCTGTTCCTTGGATGAAGACTGAGATCTATAGGAAGGTTGGCTCACTTTCCCCTGTAGCTAAATCTATAGAGTGGTGAGATGTTTGACATTGCATCCCTTAAGTCTGTATGGTTGAGAAGTAGGAAAGCCTGGGATTTAGAAATCCACAATGGATGCTCTACAAAGTGTGTCATGGATAATCTTTACATGAATAATTGATAGTTGACTGTAGCGTCATCAATTAGTAATGGAGGTCAGTCTTGTTTCATTAGAGTGCAACTTCCTGGAGGTACAGCTTTTGTTTATTTATGTCCTAATTTTTTAAAAGTACAGTGTCAAAAATAGTGTGGGTGTTCAAAAAGTTGAAAATCAATTAATCAAGTCTATCGGGTTCCAGAGTGACCAAAGGAGAGGCTGATATTCAGGAAACCCATTTGCTCTCATTAATAAAACAATCTTATCCATATTAAAGTAACAGTAGATGGAGGATAGGAAAAGGATCTATTAGTGTGGTCCAGCTGGGGACCTCTAAGATCATTCCTTCCTTCACGGAGCTCATGAATAATAAAATAAATTGGTATGACACCAGGGAATAAGCTGTAAAGTGTCACAAAATGCCAGGAACAAAAATCCATCCAAAGTGCTCTTTTTCTTCCTGAGGAAAAGCCTAAAAGAACTTTTCTGATTACCTGACAGTCCATTTAATCCCCAGGAAACATTCCTTTGTTATAGTTTCAAGGAGAATTACTTGAAATAATCCTTTGTACAATGTGCCTGGTTCTATTTTAGTTTTAAATCGTGTCCCCTTTCTTTTTGAATTTGTTAAAAAAAAGACATCTAATCAATGCCCAAGTGGAAGTGGTATGGCCAAGTGTGAGTTTCTTTCTCTCCTGGATGACGTTACCTTTTTGTGTAGAGGCCCTTTTAAAAGAGACTTAAAAGACTTCAGGAGCTGAGAAAGAATAATAAAAAAAAGTCTTGAATGTTACAATTAAACTGTACAGACTTAACCATCTCTCCTGAGTGTTATTGAAGAGGAGCATGCTTTTTGACCAGCTCCGTGTACTGAAGCTCACAGTGACCCAGATTTTAAGGGACTTGGGCATTTCTTGGATAAGTACCTACGAGAATTCATTTGTAGCATGTGGTCAAGGGCGGGGATACAGCCCTGCCAATAGTTAGGCCTGGTCTACTGATCATCATTTGAAAAGTGGGATAAAAAAAGAAAAGGAGAGGGAAGGAAAGGAGTCTTACAGATATCCTGTATGCCTTTTAGACTTCCCCATAGTTTGGCTTGGAAATGCATCAGAGCAAAACAATAAAGAGAAAAATACCAGGGGGATTTTAATTTAGGAAATAATGCAATATTTAAGTTCACACGTGTGGACTCTATTTGGGAGACAAAGTTAAGACTCTTCGGGTGAGCTTGCTGACGAGCTCCCCCTCCCCCATTCTAGAGTACCATGGATAAGAATATATTCATTGTAAGGTCCTCACTAGGAGTTATCCTGTGTTTTTCTGATTTAAATGTTTTCTTCTCTCCCTCAGGGTCCTCCTTCCTCTTTCCATTCTCCAAGGTAGAGGTGAGGGAAGTTGTGTAATTCCCGATGCACTTTTAACATTTCCAAAATTCATCCCATCCAATGGCTCAATCCAAACTCAAAATGCAAAATTAATGACTAGTTAACATGGATGCAGTAACTCAGTTCACAGCTCTGGCGCTTTATTTTTTTGTCTTGCAAAAGTGTCTTGCTTTCTTCTTCCTCTGGAGACAGAGTTTCTTTTTGATCTTTAAGTAGTAACATAAGGTTAAACCACAGAGTGATGTTTTCTTTCAAGAATGAAAAGTGTTCCAATAATTTTGAGGTAGCCAGTTGCCAGGAAGATCCATGAAAAAATTAAGGTGGAAACTTTGTTCACTCTTTCTCCTGTTGAGGGGTTTTCAAATTTTTCTTAGAGCTCTTTTCCTTTTACTTAATTTTAGGGGGAAATTGTAGATTCCATGAATGCGTTTTAAAACAAACGTTTAGTTAAAACTAATATCCAGTAATATCCAATTTGGCCTTAACTAGAGCATGGCAGAAATAACCAAAGGCAGTTAATGTGGGATGAAGTAAATGCTTGTGTCAAGTTGGCAGCACATTATCTTCGTGTCTTTTACAAGGAGGACTTCACTTGCAGAAATGGCTCTTGACAAAGTTAAGTGGTCCTATATACTGTTTGGGAAATTGCCCTTATTTTGTGTTCTTCTTGTTCCAGTAATGGAACCCATGAGCAGTAGATAATTGTAGTGGCCTCATCTATCAAATAATATTAGAAGTCAACAGCTATAATCTGAGCCACTTGCTTTACACAGCTTTTCTCTATATTTTCTGCTCAAATTGTCAGTTGTTACCTGTAAGTGTCCCCATTCTCTGTGGTTGATAGAAGCAAAAAGATTTAAGTGAGTCAGGAGGTAAGCCAAGTGCAGGCTTGGACCCAGGCTCTGCGGCCAGCTTACCACAGCAGATGATAACAACTTCCCGAATAGGGAGAAATCATGGTTCTTTGTACTGTATTATATGTTACTATTACTGATGCAGAGGCTGGGAGGAAGGGGTTTTTTTTAGAGATAGTCTAGGCAGTTAAAAACTGAGTTTTAAGGGGGTCAGAAAGGAACCTCTCATTACTGGAGGTTAAATCCATGTAGCATTTCAGCATTCTGAACTACTTTTGTTCATCTCTCACACCCCTGTGCTAAAAGCAAAGTTGCTCAAAAAAAAGAGCCGTACAAGCTTGGTGGTGGATACTTAGGGTAGTTACTAAGTTATTCCATAAACTCATTTGTAGGTATAAAATATTTCACGATAGAAAGGAAGATGTTAGTTTTGCAGGAATAATCATTATAAACATCTTTGAGTTGCTTCCTCTATCAATGAAAAATCAGAAAAATACCAGAAGAATCAAGTAAAATCATGAATGCACTTCACTCAATGGTAGACAGTTTTTATTCATATAAACTACTGTTATATACATACCTAAATTATAGGATTTATATATAAAAAATAATAGTATATATATAAATAATAGTATATATCAATAATTTATATAGATATAGCAGGATCACGTTGTGTCTACTGTGTAGTATTCTGTGTTTTCCCACTTATTATATGGTTAGCATATTCTATGCTCGTAAGTATTCATTTACTGCACTGTATTTGATGGCTGCATTATATTCCATTCCATGCATTCCTTATTATTGGACACTTAGGGTATTTTCAAAACTTCACTATTATAAACAATGAATATCCTTGCAGCTAAGACCTTATCAACATCTATAACTTCTTTAAGTGAAATTATTAGAATTTTATTAGGAGGATTTCTAGAAGGATAATGCATGGGTTAAACGGTTTGTACAGAAAGAGGGCAAACCAATTTCTATTATTACAAGCAGTATGTGCAAGGTCCTGAGTTGCTTTTTCCCTCAGTGTTGACTAGGTACAAATGCTTTATAGATATTTTATCGTGGTGGGGAGATGCTCACTGAAGAGGGGAGCACGGGTACCGTGTGCCCTGACGTGGTGGCCATCGGTGATCAGGCACAGCTCCAGAGAGAAGGATGAAGCACACTGAGATGGAGGGTCTTGAGCAGGGAGCGGGGGCACCCGTATTTGGGGAGTGGCACAGTCGAAGGCACAAGGGGGGCATTAAGGTGCAGAACTAAGCAGATGAGCCCCATCAGAGACTGGCAAATGTTGCCTGCCCAGTGAAGTGGGCCCTGCTGTTTCAGCGCCACCAACCCCTCCCTTTTCTGAACTCCTACAGAATGGAAGTTTTTATCATCCACTTTAACATGGAAAAACTACCTATTCCCTCATATTGTTCTGTCATTGGATATTTGTTATCCTTGCTTTCCCAATGGGATTGAAATGTCTCTGGGGGCAAGTACCTGGTGTGGTCAGAGCAGAGAGGGTCTGAAAACTGCCCCATGGGCCGCACTGTCCTTTCTGCCCCCTGAATGCTAATAGTTCTGCTTGTATCGTTTTCTTGCTTCTATATATGATTTTCTTTTACAGAGAGTTCTGCGATTATTAAACATACACCTCCCTCCACTTTATTTTTTAAACCACTGGGTTGATTTAAAGATTTAACCCAAATGATCAAACCAGTGATTCAGTTTTCTATTTTTAGTGGAGTTATTATTTTGAGGCATTTCAGTGACCATCAGTTTCCAAACTTGACTACCATATCCCTCAATCACGAAGTGTTCTGGGGCAGGTTTGTCATTACAACAGTTACAATGGGTGCTCAGAAAATAGGAATGGAGAATCGGCATTTTATGCAGCTTTTTTCTAGTGCGGGGGAGGGTGAAAAAACCACTGATGGCTCTCTGTGGAGCTCAATGAAAAGATATTTGCTTGAACAGGAAGTTTCTGTACTGGGGACACTGGCCCAGCAGCAGCTGTGCTTTTCAGCCTTTGCTGCAGAATCACCTTTCTGGCTAGTGGAGGCTGAGAATGTTTCTATTTCCATTACTGAATAATGACCCAGGGCCAGGGCCATGGTCACTTTCCTACCTAGAGCCAATATTTCAGCCCTGACGCCCTGAGACACGGTCATTTGCATTCCTAAAACATGATCATTTTCATATACAGTATTTCAACAAAATGTTTACATAGTGCAACAGTTGTTCATGACACAAATGAGGAAAAAAAGGTGATAATTTATATAAATGTGTGATGAAGAGTTACCAATTGCCATTAGAGATGTGCCATGTGACTCTCTACTCATGCATGCTGCCTAAAGGAAATAAAAAAGCAGTAGAAATTCCAAATGGTGCTGCCACGTTTGAAGTTGCGGCAATACTGGTGGATGATAGAATGTGTTCTTGAGATGCAAAGCTGTGGGTGGCTGACCTGGAATTTTGAAAAGATCCTCTGATACTTGAAATCATTTCAAGGTTAAATGGAAAATGTGAGCTAGGATTATCTGAATCCTCCTTTACCTGGATAATGTATAAAGAAAGATGAAGTGGAGAATAAACCTGTATGTGAGTGTGTCACTGTTAGAGCATCATACTCCAGAGTGTGTTTAAATTGCTGGAAAGCAGTTTGACCATTTGCTTCTTTAAGTAAGTTGCTATGGCTTTGAATTTTCTAATTTTCATAATAAATAGAGATTATTAAGGGCTGACCCTGTTTTGAAATACTTATGTTAATTTACCAGTCTCTAAGAAATTTGGTATAAGGACAAACAAATTCATATATATACTGAACATAAAGATAGAAACAGTTTATTCAGGGACTCCTCCAACATCTGTTATTACATTCTCACAACAACAGTTCAAGGTACTTATAATTAATCTCATTTTACAGATGAATAAACAGAGGCCCAGAGAAGTTAAATGAAAAAGCTAATAAGTGGTAAAGGTGTGAATCAAACCAGGTCACTCTGATCTCCAAGTCAATGTGCTCAACCACTCAGCTACACCAAATACTTTGCTAGAACTCTTTTCGTGTTTCTGAAACAGAAACTTATCTGACCTGTAGGGCTTAAAAATGACTGTGTTGATTACAAGACAGCGATATTTAGTTCCACTCGATTTCATTCCTTTAAAGGAAAAAAAATCATCCATTTGCAGCTGATTGCTTCGCCCTTTGTGCATCTATTTTGTGTGTGAAGGTTTACAGCAATATATTGACTTTCTCCATTATCTAAATTTTATGCACCTAATGATATTTATTAGTATGCCTAGTGACCTCCTTTAAAAATTTTGTAATAAGGATGCACCCCAAACAACTCATCTAAGCAGCTTTTAGTTGGTAAAATGCCTTCAGTGACAAAGCTAAAGCCATATATACTCATTTATGTGAATGCTATTCTTGCAGTTACTGTTGGAGTGATAGTTTCTCTGAGGTTTTGAATGATGCAACTTGTTCAAGTTTAATGCCATCTATTATGAACTCTGCTGCATGCTGTTAATAGCTGGAAGGCATTGATTTTGTTTTCTGCTCTCTTATCTCTAGCCCATACATTTTGCTTGCATTATTGACTGTTCTGATCATTTCATGCACCATGTCTTTAGAAGATGTATAAATCAATGTCAGCCATGAAACTTAAGTTGTTTATTAGGCTGCCATGTAGGTTTACACCTTCATGAAAATCATCTAATGTGGTCCGTGTCAGATGTTTCAAACAATTGTTGACCAGTCTGATGAAAGAGGACAGCCTTGGAACATGTCACCCCTGGAGTAGGAAAGTTCATTCAATTATTTATTTGGGTCACATGTTATACTTGACTGGGTGCACTTTTTAATGATGTTAATTAACTTCTTCAGGGTGTTAAATTAGTTTAGAACTGCTGTGATTATAGCATGACATAAATTGGACTTTCTATTCTAAGAGATGCATTTGAGTTTTGCACAGCAAAATAATGTTTTGTATTGGATTAGTGTAAATGAAACCGCATTGCTTACGTTTGAGCGTACTTGATAGAAGGCCCATACAGACTTCAGATCAATTTCACACTTAAATCACAGAGTCAGAAAACAAGTGCAGGAGCTTGAAAGCCTGTCCATCATTTTATAACAATTACCGAGTTCTTTATCCTGGACCCAAAGAGCATTGAATTGCACTTCTAATCCAATAAAAAGTGCTTTTCATAATTAAGGCAATTATGAAATGCCCTACAAAATCCATTCTTAAGAATCAGCTTCTAAATGCTTCCTGTGCATAAAGCAAATTTTGGATTAGTTTAGACTTTATTTTCTTCCCTAATTTTTACAGTGATTTTGATTCATGTCTCTTGTTTAGGATTTTGCAGAGCATTTTTCAAATACTGAGATCAGTCCTCCTCTTGGTATGGGAGGTGAAGAGTTGTACAGGGTGGCATTGCTTATGACCAATTTCTGGGATAGCTGTGAATCCAGTTAATATTGGTTGGCTAGTACTTCCACTCATGTGGTGGGAAGTGGGTTTGGGAAAGTCTCCTTCAGCAGTCAGTCACTTGGACCTGGCCGTGATCTCAAAACCTTGCCAACTGGTTAAAAATTAAATTCAACTGCAAACAAGATGAAAAGACAACCCTCAGAATGGGAGAAAATATTTGCAAACGAATTAACGGACAAAGGATTAATCTCCAAAATATATAAATAGCTTATGTAGCTCAATATTAAAAAAACAAACAACCCAATCAAAAAATGGACAGAAGACCTAAATAGGCATTTCTCCAAAGAAGACATACAGATGGTCAAGAAGCACATGGAAAGCTGCTCAACATCACTAATCATTAGAGAAATGCAAATCAAAACTACAATGAGGTATCACCTCACACCAGTTAGAATGGGCATCATCAGAAAATCTACAAACAACAAATGCTGGAGAGGGTGTGGAGAAAAGGGAACCCTCCTGCATTGTTGGTGGGAATGTAAATTGATACAGCCACTATGGAGAACAGTATGGAGGTTCCTTAAAAAACTAAAAATAGAATTACCATATGACCCAGCAATCCTACTACTGGGCATATACCCTGAGAAAACCATAATTCAGAAAGACACATGCACACCAATGTTCATCACAGCACTATTTACAATAGCCAGGTCACGGAAGCCACCTAAATGCCCATTGACAGACGAATGGATGAAGAAGATGTGGTACATATATACAATGGAATATTACTCAGCCATAAAAAGGAATGAAATTGGGTCATTTGTAGAGATGTGGATGGATCTACAGACTGTCACATAGAGTGAAGTAGGTCAGAAAGAGAAAAACAAATATCATATATTAATGCATATATGTGGAACCTAGAAAAATGGTACAGATGAACCGGTTTTCAGGGCAGAAATAGAGACACGGATGTAGAGAACAAACATATGGACACCGAGGGGGGAAAGTGGTGGTGGTGGTGGTGGTGGTGGTGTGATGAACTGGGAGATTGGGAGATTGGGTGTGATGAACTGGGAGATTGACATGTATACACTGATTTGTATAAAATTGATGACTAATAAGAACCTGCTGTATAAAAAAA
>NW_020173666.1:10633618-10644198 GCF_003031525.2 Neophocaena asiaeorientalis asiaeorientalis | reverse complement strand
TGGGTGCTCAGAAAATAGGAATGGAGAATCGGCATTTTATGCAGCTTTTTTCTAGTGCGGGGGAGGGTGAAAAAACCACTGATGGCTCTCTGTGGAGCTCAATGAAAAGATATTTGCTTGAACAGGAAGTTTCTGTACTGGGGACACTGGCCCAGCAGCAGCTGTGCTTTTCAGCCTTTGCTGCAGAATCACCTTTCTGGCTAGTGGAGGCTGAGAATGTTTCTATTTCCATTACTGAATAATGACCCAGGGCCAGGGCCATGGTCACTTTCCTACCTAGAGCCAATATTTCAGCCCTGACGCCCTGAGACACGGTCATTTGCATTCCTAAAACATGATCATTTTCATATACAGTATTTCAACAAAATGTTTACATAGTGCAACAGTTGTTCATGACACAAATGAGGAAAAAAAGGTGATAATTTATATAAATGTGTGATGAAGAGTTACCAATTGCCATTAGAGATGTGCCATGTGACTCTCTACTCATGCATGCTGCCTAAAGGAAATAAAAAAGCAGTAGAAATTCCAAATGGTGCTGCCACGTTTGAAGTTGCGGCAATACTGGTGGATGATAGAATGTGTTCTTGAGATGCAAAGCTGTGGGTGGCTGACCTGGAATTTTGAAAAGATCCTCTGATACTTGAAATCATTTCAAGGTTAAATGGAAAATGTGAGCTAGGATTATCTGAATCCTCCTTTACCTGGATAATGTATAAAGAAAGATGAAGTGGAGAATAAACCTGTATGTGAGTGTGTCACTGTTAGAGCATCATACTCCAGAGTGTGTTTAAATTGCTGGAAAGCAGTTTGACCATTTGCTTCTTTAAGTAAGTTGCTATGGCTTTGAATTTTCTAATTTTCATAATAAATAGAGATTATTAAGGGCTGACCCTGTTTTGAAATACTTATGTTAATTTACCAGTCTCTAAGAAATTTGGTATAAGGACAAACAAATTCATATATATACTGAACATAAAGATAGAAACAGTTTATTCAGGGACTCCTCCAACATCTGTTATTACATTCTCACAACAACAGTTCAAGGTACTTATAATTAATCTCATTTTACAGATGAATAAACAGAGGCCCAGAGAAGTTAAATGAAAAAGCTAATAAGTGGTAAAGGTGTGAATCAAACCAGGTCACTCTGATCTCCAAGTCAATGTGCTCAACCACTCAGCTACACCAAATACTTTGCTAGAACTCTTTTCGTGTTTCTGAAACAGAAACTTATCTGACCTGTAGGGCTTAAAAATGACTGTGTTGATTACAAGACAGCGATATTTAGTTCCACTCGATTTCATTCCTTTAAAGGAAAAAAAATCATCCATTTGCAGCTGATTGCTTCGCCCTTTGTGCATCTATTTTGTGTGTGAAGGTTTACAGCAATATATTGACTTTCTCCATTATCTAAATTTTATGCACCTAATGATATTTATTAGTATGCCTAGTGACCTCCTTTAAAAATTTTGTAATAAGGATGCACCCCAAACAACTCATCTAAGCAGCTTTTAGTTGGTAAAATGCCTTCAGTGACAAAGCTAAAGCCATATATACTCATTTATGTGAATGCTATTCTTGCAGTTACTGTTGGAGTGATAGTTTCTCTGAGGTTTTGAATGATGCAACTTGTTCAAGTTTAATGCCATCTATTATGAACTCTGCTGCATGCTGTTAATAGCTGGAAGGCATTGATTTTGTTTTCTGCTCTCTTATCTCTAGCCCATACATTTTGCTTGCATTATTGACTGTTCTGATCATTTCATGCACCATGTCTTTAGAAGATGTATAAATCAATGTCAGCCATGAAACTTAAGTTGTTTATTAGGCTGCCATGTAGGTTTACACCTTCATGAAAATCATCTAATGTGGTCCGTGTCAGATGTTTCAAACAATTGTTGACCAGTCTGATGAAAGAGGACAGCCTTGGAACATGTCACCCCTGGAGTAGGAAAGTTCATTCAATTATTTATTTGGGTCACATGTTATACTTGACTGGGTGCACTTTTTAATGATGTTAATTAACTTCTTCAGGGTGTTAAATTAGTTTAGAACTGCTGTGATTATAGCATGACATAAATTGGACTTTCTATTCTAAGAGATGCATTTGAGTTTTGCACAGCAAAATAATGTTTTGTATTGGATTAGTGTAAATGAAACCGCATTGCTTACGTTTGAGCGTACTTGATAGAAGGCCCATACAGACTTCAGATCAATTTCACACTTAAATCACAGAGTCAGAAAACAAGTGCAGGAGCTTGAAAGCCTGTCCATCATTTTATAACAATTACCGAGTTCTTTATCCTGGACCCAAAGAGCATTGAATTGCACTTCTAATCCAATAAAAAGTGCTTTTCATAATTAAGGCAATTATGAAATGCCCTACAAAATCCATTCTTAAGAATCAGCTTCTAAATGCTTCCTGTGCATAAAGCAAATTTTGGATTAGTTTAGACTTTATTTTCTTCCCTAATTTTTACAGTGATTTTGATTCATGTCTCTTGTTTAGGATTTTGCAGAGCATTTTTCAAATACTGAGATCAGTCCTCCTCTTGGTATGGGAGGTGAAGAGTTGTACAGGGTGGCATTGCTTATGACCAATTTCTGGGATAGCTGTGAATCCAGTTAATATTGGTTGGCTAGTACTTCCACTCATGTGGTGGGAAGTGGGTTTGGGAAAGTCTCCTTCAGCAGTCAGTCACTTGGACCTGGCCGTGATCTCAAAACCTTGCCAACTGGTTAAAAATTAAATTCAACTGCAAACAAGATGAAAAGACAACCCTCAGAATGGGAGAAAATATTTGCAAACGAATTAACGGACAAAGGATTAATCTCCAAAATATATAAATAGCTTATGTAGCTCAATATTAAAAAAACAAACAACCCAATCAAAAAATGGACAGAAGACCTAAATAGGCATTTCTCCAAAGAAGACATACAGATGGTCAAGAAGCACATGGAAAGCTGCTCAACATCACTAATCATTAGAGAAATGCAAATCAAAACTACAATGAGGTATCACCTCACACCAGTTAGAATGGGCATCATCAGAAAATCTACAAACAACAAATGCTGGAGAGGGTGTGGAGAAAAGGGAACCCTCCTGCATTGTTGGTGGGAATGTAAATTGATACAGCCACTATGGAGAACAGTATGGAGGTTCCTTAAAAAACTAAAAATAGAATTACCATATGACCCAGCAATCCTACTACTGGGCATATACCCTGAGAAAACCATAATTCAGAAAGACACATGCACACCAATGTTCATCACAGCACTATTTACAATAGCCAGGTCACGGAAGCCACCTAAATGCCCATTGACAGACGAATGGATGAAGAAGATGTGGTACATATATACAATGGAATATTACTCAGCCATAAAAAGGAATGAAATTGGGTCATTTGTAGAGATGTGGATGGATCTACAGACTGTCACATAGAGTGAAGTAGGTCAGAAAGAGAAAAACAAATATCATATATTAACGCATATATGTGGAACCTAGAAAAATGGTACAGATGAACCGGTTTTCAGGGCAGAAATAGAGACACGGATGTAGAGAACAAACATATGGACACCGAGGGGGGAAAGTGGTGGTGGTGGTGGTGGTGGTGGTGTGATGAACTGGGAGATTGGGAGATTGGGTGTGATGAACTGGGAGATTGACATGTATACACTGATTTGTATAAAATTGATGACTAATAAGAACCTGCTGTATAAAAAAATATAATAAATTCAGAAAAATGGCAATCACATTGTCTTTAAGAATTTATTGCTTGGATATTTTTTTGATTCAATTCATAACCAAATATAAATACAAGGAAATTTTATTATTATTATTACTTGGCCACGCTGTGTGGCTCATGGGATCTTAGTTCCCTGACCAGGGATTGAACCCTGGCCCTCGGCAGTGAGAGCACAGAGTCCTAGCCACTGGACCACTAGGAATTCCCAGGAAATTTATTCTTTAAATTATACATTTATGTGAGGGATGCCCTGTAGAGGCTTGAATTGTACCCCATAAATATATGTCCACCATGAACCTCAGAATGTAACTTTTTGGAAAAATGTACTCTTTGCAGAGATAAGGATCTTAAGATGAGATCGTTCTGGATTAGGGTAGGTCCTGAATCCAAAGATAAGTCCTGAGAATAAGAGAAGGAAAGGGAAGGGGTTGGAAGGGAAGGCATGGGAAGGTAAGAGAAGAAGACGGGTATAACAGAAGCACAGAGAGATGAAGGCCATGTGGAGATAGAGGCAGAGATTGGAACCGCGCAGCCCAAACCGAGGAACACGGGGGTTGCCAGACGCCAACGGAAGCTAGGGGAAAGGCATGAAAGAGATTCTCGTGCAGAGACTCTAGCGAGAACCAGCCCCCTGACACCTTGTAGCGAGAACCAGCCCCCTGACACCTTGATTTTGGACTTCTAGCCTCTAGAACTGGGAGAAAATAAATTTCTGTTGTCTTAAGTCGCCAGGTTTGCGGTACTTTGTTAATGGCGGCCCTAGGACTCTAAGACATGCTCCCAGCCACTTCTGTCTGATATGCAGGTGTTGCTTGCTTCCTCCCCGCCATTCAGGAATCTGCTCACCATGCGCCCTGCACTAGAATGCCCTTTGCTCCCACTCCTGCCCGCTGAGGGCCCCCATGCTTCCCAGGCCCGTTCATAAGCCCCTCATCCGCTCGACTCCCATAGCTCCCTTTTCTCTGAACGTCCATAGCAAACGTGTCTATATCCAGGGCAGTGCTGCCCACGCCTGCCTTGTATTATGCTGCACGTATATGCTTCCTCCCTTGATGTTTGGAAACATGCCTTGTTCAGCTTTAAATATGCTAGAATGCTTAGCACAGACCTTCATCTATAGTCGGGCTTCAAAATATGTTGAATCTAGTTGCATGGCATCCTTTGCCATGAGACAAATTCTGTTTTTGTTTCACAATTTGGGTATGAAATTGTGTATGCAGAAAAAATTGAAGCCATGGGAGAAGTAATTTCAACAAAGCCAAAATTTGATGATTCTAAAAGCAAGCGTTGTGAGAGCTGCTTATATTTCAATATGCTTTTGAATGAAAATATGTTGTTCAATGGATAATTCCAAGTCCAAATATTTTCCTGGGGAATATGATGTTGAATCGTACTTACAGTTGGGGATACTTAATTCACTGTGTTAATCAGTATGCATTTTACTTCTCTATTTTTAGTCATATTAGTTACTCAAATATTCTTCTGAAATATAATATACCTGCATAATAAAAATATTGCTCAAAAACTCTTCATTCAGGACTTTAAAAGCACCTTATTCACATGTAGTCGGTTTCCAATCATTTTGTTTAGCAGTTTAAACAAGATAATGTGTTGGAAAGTACTTTCAGAACTACCATATGCAACACATATTAATTATGGGGTTTGAAAAGTAGTCTTCAACTCTGAACCGCCAAATTCAGATAAGCAGTCAACGACGTTTAACCTTGGTTCAGATCCTCTCTTTGCATCCCATCTCTATTTGGTAATACTTTCTGGACTTAAGCCCTTTCACGCCATGCCTTTGTGTAGGTAGTGTTGCTGCCACTCCATCTTGAGATGTCAGATTTTGGTGGGGAGCAGTGTGGTCAGGTGGAACAAGCAAGGTCTTTGGCTTGAGGGAGATTTAGATATGAATGCTGGGTCACATTTTAGCTAACTGTACGTCTGTCACCAAGTCATTTAGCTCAGCTGAGCCACAATTTTATCATCTGTAAACATGACTAATAGTATCTACATCATAGCACTGTCATTCGGGTTAAATTGAAAATAATATCTGTAAAGTGTTTAGACTAGGTTTTGGCATATTCAGTGCGCTCAACAAATAAATGGTAGGCATGATTTTGTTGTAGACGATTAACAATTAAGCCATCTGAATTTAATTCATTCCACAAATATATACTGTTGTAGGACTTGAGAATGCAACAGAGATAAGTCACAGTGTCTGCCTTTGCTGATAGGAGCCAGATATTTAAATAGGCTGAGGGTAGTCTGAGAGATAGTCTGAACATATGATGGGTACATGTTATCACCCAGGCCGTTCAAAGTTCAACTCAACTCTTTCTGGTTAAACATGGCAGAAAGTCCACACATATTTATCTCCTTTCCCTCCCCAAATCCAATTAAAATGGCAGCAAAGGAATAAAAATGGGTAAACGTACAAACACTAAAAAAAGATGAATGGAGACACCAGCAGATAAGAGACTATTTCCGGAAGCCTGGAGCTGCAGCCGAATGAGCAGAGTAGAGGAAAGGACAATCCCAAGGGTCCTCACAGGGGAGCCCGTGAAGAACAAGCAACCCAGAACCTGGGGAGAGTGAACACGTTGAGGCCCTAGGGCCCGTGGATGGCAGGGAGTGGCGAGGCACCAGGCTGGAAACAGGAGAAGGGATGGGCAGGAAGTCTGTATATACAGTGGTTGGATTCCTTGTGTTCTGCCCCACCCTGTGCATCCAGTTGACTACTTCCACAAGCAGGAGATGAGAGGTTTATATTTTGGATAAGTGAAACCAGAGAGGATTAGAATTTATTGACAACTAGGCACAGGGAAGGGCAAGGATGGAGTGGATAATTAAATACAAGGAATGAAGTGAATGTCTGTAACTGACCTCTAGGTCCCTTCCCCTACTCTGCTACTAACAGGCTGGAAGTCAGGCATTTTATCCTAACCTCTTCTGCCCCCACCTGCTACACACACGCACATAAATCCAGCCAGGGCAGAAGATAGGTTCTTCTGTGGAGAAACAATATGACCATAAAGAAAAGACCTTTACATATTGACATTGTAGTTAGTCTAATGAAAAGATTATATTAACAGCCCATCACACTATAGTGAAAACTGCTACTCAGCAAGCCCAGTCCAGTCAACTAGAGCTTCCACTTAGATTTGAGGGCTTCAGTCTTAAATAAAAGTAGACAGCCAAGAATCACTACTCATTTGAGACAGATGATCTGTGAAATGAGAGAGACTGAAACAAAGTGAGAAAAAGGAACTTTAGAGGAAATAGATGCAAGGCATCTATACTGATAAAAACATCTAGAAAACTAAAATGAAATTTAATTCAGGAGAGAGAGAGAGATACTGCATATATGAAGGAAGACTAGGAGACTGTGGAAGAGGAGTAACCAGAGAGGATGAAATGCTATTGGAAATTAAAAATATGATAGCCGAAATAAAATCGCCATAGAATGATTCGAAGATAAACTTGAGGAATTCTCCCCCAAACAGAGCAGAACAAAACAAAGCACCCATAAAATTAAGAGATGGAAAGTAAAAGAGAAAAGACAATAATTGGAGGATTAATCCAAGAGTTCTAACATGCCACTAATAAGAGTTCTAAAAGTAGAGAAGAGGGAAAGTGGAGGTGAGAGAAATATGAATGAACTAATACTAGAAAAATTTCTACAACTGTAGAACATGAATCTTTCAACTGAAAAAGCCTATTGAGTGTCCAGCATAATGAACAAATAAAGAATGAATGAAGGCATTTCATTATGACATACCAGGGTACAGGGGAAATGAGAAGGTCCTAAAAGTTTCCAGAGTAAAAAAAAACATATCGGGAATCAGAATGGCATTGGGTTTCTTAACAAGAACACTGAATGCAAGAAAACCTGCAAAATTCTGAGGGAAAATAATTATCAAATAGAATTCTGTACCCAGCCAAACTGTCTGTCATGTGTGAAGGTACAATAAGAGAATTTCCTGATGTGAAAGAACTAAAACATGTATTTCTTATTAAATATGTATTTTATATATGGCATATATATTTAAACATATAGAGATATATTTAAATGATATTGTGCTCTAGCAAGTGAGAGCAGAAACCATGAAAGAAGATGATTGGGGGCCCAAGAACAAGGCCACAGGAAAGTGGGGGAAACAAGTCTCAGGATGACAGAGAACCTACAGATCAGTCAGTCCATTACCAGTACCTTTGTAGTCGGCTTTGTATTCCGCCAGGTACGAACCTTTTCCTTCTCCTTCCAAATATAACCAATAGCTTTTGTGTTTAGCATTCCCTAGCTTTTCTTTATAATTTTACCACATGCTTATATTTCCAAACAATGCATCATCAGGAGGACAGAAAGGTCTGCATGGAAGGGTGTTAGGAAAAAAATAGTAATGATGGCTTGTATGATAATTTTGAGCTTTTGGCAAATAGTACAGAGGTGAATTTTTTAGATCTGATAAGATGTGAAAAAAATTGATAGACACTTAGAAAACTAAGCAAATGAAAAACAAGGAAACTACTAACTACTGCCTCTTATTTTTCCTACTTGGTTATGAGCTGTTGGAGGGAAATGACCGTGTGTTTCCACATCTGTCTACCTGGTCCCTCATCTTTTGTGGGCATGCAATAAATGTGCATGAGTGGATAGAATGAAAACTGTTAATGAAGATATCGTCAAACTCACAGATAAACAAGCCTCCTTTATGTATCAATCTGTGTATGAAATTATTCCTATAATTTGGTGGTAGTAAAGCTTGTTTCTCCTAAGAAATGGTCATGCTATTTTATCAGATAACAAACATTAATACTTATTAATTTATTACCTTCCTCTCATTTTTGTATTCAACTAGAAACTTACTGTCTTCTAGAAACTCAATCCACAATTAGGGTGTCTTGCTTCCTTGATATTTTGGTGGCTTCCCTGTGGTCCATATTTTCTTGGTGCATATCTGTAGGAACTTTATAAGATCTGTGTTGAAGCTGGTGTCCTGTCCTTCTTAGATGATTTATATTTTCTTTAGCCAGATGCTTTGCTTAGAGGGCATGGCCAACCTGGGATCCCTTTAAAATAAAAGTGTTAGTTTTCCAGAATGCCAGATTGTATCATTTTGAAATCCAAGCTCACCTGAGATGGGTTTCTTTGTGGTTAAAAATTTGCAGGGGAGATTTTTTTCCAGCTTCGAAGTTCAAGACATAATCTTCCTTGTGATCTGCTAGAGAGTGGAGGACTTATTTTTGGTTTACTTATGTTGAGGATACAGCCCTTTGGCGTTGCATCTTTGTGTGGGGTGGAGTGTGTATCTCCTATTTTATGTTCCGCCTTAGGCTTTGTGTGATGTTCCCAGTACCCGGAGGCCTTGAAGACCAAGTTCAAGTTCATCTGGTTTGACTAATGAGTTTTGGGGCTCTGCTGTTCATTCAGAGTCTGGCTTTGACCTGGATTTTGGTTTCTGAGTATTACTTATTTTCTTATCAACTCATTGATGCAGGTTAAAAGATAGATTTTAGATTTCATTAAGTATTTTTAGTTGTTTGTAGCAAACAGTTTGGCTAGAGTATCTAGTTCACCATACTCCTGGAAACTGAAGGCAGAAACTCTTCTCAAGTATATCAAGGGATATTCTTACAATATACCAATCATCAATTCGTCCTTTAGAGAGAATTGAACAAAAGAAAATGAGTCTAAATTACAGTGAGTCCAGTTAAAAGTTCTATGACTAAAAGGCTGATTGGACACTGGTCAAGTAACTAAGAGCAGTTTGAATATCTCTGGATATTTAAAAAACACAAAGCAAAACAAAACAGTATGTGCTGTCATTTATCTTGTCTGGTGAAGTGTTCCTTTGCCCGAGGCAGGAGGCTGGAAAAGATGACCTCTTAATGCCCTTGAGCTCTGTCATTTTATTATATTTGTGAAAAATAGAGCTAGACTTTCAGAAGAGTTTTTCACTGTGAGTTTGTGAAGTGATATTATGAAACTGGTCTAGTTTCTATCTGTCAATTTCAACTTCCTGCAGTGAAATTTCCAGGTACTGAGTTTTACTCTGCAGGACACAAATTTCTTTTTCTTGTGATTTGTCTTTTTTCTTAGGCTTTCCAAATCATATACAAAAATGTGTAAGGAATGGTTCCCTCCATCTGCATCCATAGGGATTCCCTTTGACTTCTCCGTAGATAAGATAGACTAAGCATCAGAAATAACGAAATCAATTTTCCGTTAATAGTTGGTAGTGTAGTGAATACAAAGATTAAGGGAAGGGGAAATACTTTTAGTATTCAGAAAGATTTTGTCATTGTCAAGAGTCACCAGGGTCTTCTGTGAGAGGACTGACATAGAAATGTGCTCATCAGGGGTTATTCATTGATGTAGAATTTGATGTCTGTTACCTTGTTGGTCCCCAAAGTTTGCCACTGTGTGACAGACAGTGACTGTCCCTTTCAGTCCGGTCTTATTAGGACAAGATATAACCATTGTGATGATGCTACATTTTTCTCAGTAGATTTTTAACTCTGGAGTTTTGATTTTTTTAAAAAAATGCCATCGCAGGCAATTTTCTTTCTTTCTTTTTTATCTTTTTTTTTTTCATGGCAGCCACATATTATTTTATAACTGAAAAAAAAAAAAAACCCGAGAGAATTAGTTAAAAGGAAAAGGTGGTGCTAATTCAGACCTTACTTTTTGGGGAAAGAGGAAGGCTAGATTGTAGATCCATGCATTCAGTGATCAAACTTACAGGTTCGTTTGGCATTTTTTGTTTGTTTTATGTAGTTTCCTCAGTTCAGGGGAAAGAATCACTCTGGGCCTATTGAGCAATTTTA
>NW_020173666.1:10630148-10633484 GCF_003031525.2 Neophocaena asiaeorientalis asiaeorientalis | reverse complement strand
TTACAGTGAGTCCAGTTAAAAGTTCTATGACTAAAAGGCTGATTGGACACTGGTCAAGTAACTAAGAGCAGTTTGAATATCTCTGGATATTTAAAAAACACAAAGCAAAACAAAACAGTATGTGCTGTCATTTATCTTGTCTGGTGAAGTGTTCCTTTGCCCGAGGCAGGAGGCTGGAAAAGATGACCTCTTAATGCCCTTGAGCTCTGTCATTTTATTATATTTGTGAAAAATAGAGCTAGACTTTCAGAAGAGTTTTTCACTGTGAGTTTGTGAAGTGATATTATGAAACTGGTCTAGTTTCTATCTGTCAATTTCAACTTCCTGCAGTGAAATTTCCAGGTACTGAGTTTTACTCTGCAGGACACAAATTTCTTTTTCTTGTGATTTGTCTTTTTTCTTAGGCTTTCCAAATCATATACAAAAATGTGTAAGGAATGGTTCCCTCCATCTGCATCCATAGGGATTCCCTTTGACTTCTCCGTAGATAAGATAGACTAAGCATCAGAAATAACGAAATCAATTTTCCGTTAATAGTTGGTAGTGTAGTGAATACAAAGATTAAGGGAAGGGGAAATACTTTTAGTATTCAGAAAGATTTTGTCATTGTCAAGAGTCACCAGGGTCTTCTGTGAGAGGACTGACATAGAAATGTGCTCATCAGGGGTTATTCATTGATGTAGAATTTGATGTCTGTTACCTTGTTGGTCCCCAAAGTTTGCCACTGTGTGACAGACAGTGACTGTCCCTTTCAGTCCGGTCTTATTAGGACAAGATATAACCATTGTGATGATGCTACATTTTTCTCAGTAGATTTTTAACTCTGGAGTTTTGATTTTTTTAAAAAAATGCCATCGCAGGCAATTTTCTTTCTTTCTTTTTTATCTTTTTTTTTTTCATGGCAGCCACATATTATTTTATAACTGAAAAAAAAAAAAAACCCGAGAGAATTAGTTAAAAGGAAAAGGTGGTGCTAATTCAGACCTTACTTTTTGGGGAAAGAGGAAGGCTAGATTGTAGATCCATGCATTCAGTGATCAAACTTACAGGTTCGTTTGGCATTTTTTGTTTGTTTTATGTAGTTTCCTCAGTTCAGGGGAAAGAATCACTCTGGGCCTATTGAGCAATTTTACTTGCGCATCCCTTAAGATTCCTGAATACAAGATGAGCAAGTTTAAATCACAGATGACTCTGAATCTTTAGGGAATCTAGCTACCTTTCATTCTTTTCGGATGTGGAGTCTGAGCAGTGTGTGCACGGCAGGGGCTCCATGTAGGTGTGGACAGCACGTGGCAGACGGTCCTGAACTGATGCTGTGGTCCTCCAGGCTGGCCCGGGGGCCCCTTTTGACTGCTCACCTCATCTGTAAAACCTTTTGAATCCACATGCCTCCTTTATGGTTATTTATATTTACTTACAAATGATATGTAAGTATTGCTACGTAAGGTGTTTTATTTATTGTAAGACACAGACACAAATATAAATTACCATCGGATGAAGGAACAAAAGAAACGTAAAGAGAAGGCGTAGTATATCTTCCCGTGCTCTACTGGATGAATGCCGTCCCCACCCTGTGTGTACCTCACTTTGGAGGACACCAGTGTAGGATACTGAAAGACCTGAAAACGATCTAAGAACAACTTCTGCTGTGAAAGAAACAAACAGAGAATTTTCTGGGAAAGTGTGGCCTGCTGCTACTGTAAACAGAGGAATGTCTGAATAGTATTTGTCAGCCTCTAGTTCTTTTGGGTTACCATGTTAGGTTGATAGCAAACACTATTAGAAAAGGGGGGAAATAATGAGATACCTAAATTATGATAAAAGGAAAATAAGAATCTCCCTAATTAATTTCGCTCATCTTTAGAGATCACAGGAAAGGAAATGAAAGGTGGTGGGAGTATGCAAAGGGAAAATCTTGCAAATTCTTCAAATGCGAATGAGATTCTGTGATAAACCCTCACTTTCTGGTAAGCATTTTAATGGATCCTTTAATTAGCTTTTCTGGAAAGTTCACTGATGATATGCTGGAATAATGATCCCCTGTGCTCTAAGTGTCTAGTCATTAACTCGCAAGGTGACTGAACATACTAATGCATTTGCCTTTTACACAGTTTAAGCCCACGTTCCTATAATAAGGGTCTTGCCTTTGTTTGGCTCAATCATGGAAAAGCGTATGTGGGCTGGGTTCTCTCAGAAAGGACAAGGACAGTGAGCCAGACCCACCTTCTCCTGGTCCCCATGTAACTCTAGCTCCTGAAAGGGGATTCTTGGGCGGATCTTTCTGGAACTGTTCTCAGGCTCCCTGCCACTTCTGTGCAAACATTTTGGCTCAGAATTTATAGACATCCCCTAGCTCTGGAATCCATTCTCCATCCATTAGAGAATTAATTACATTTTGTCGCCTTTATCAGTAGCATCTTTTTGAGCATGCATCTCTCATCTACATGTATTTATTTTTACTTCTAAATGGTACATTACTTTTCCATTTTATTTTGAAGGCATGCTTTCTATACTTCACGATTGCAGGTCAGGCCAGGCGAGGGGTAGGTTAGGCAAGGTGAGTGGGTAGAAACTGGGAAGGTGCTTCTGTTCCCAGATGAGCCAGTGACTTGGCTTTGCACCAAGCCAATAACAAACTGGGCTTGGATCACATTTTACAGTCCCGGCCTGGTTTGGTCCCAGCATGCTAGTACATGCTGGTGCATGCAGCCTTTTGCATAACTTCTTCTTGTGCCCCTGGCTGAAAGTAGCTAAACTGCATATAATTTATTCAGCATAAATTATTGCTAACCTTAGCTGGAATAACACATACTTTTGATCCTCTTTAGATAGGGAGCCAATGGGGAATTGTCTGGCTACAAAGTTTTCCCTATATCTTTCAGTTAAATCAAATTCCAAATCTTGAGGACATCTGATATTCCTCAAGGACATTAAATCTATAAAAGTGGTGCCTGAATCATATGTTAAAAAAATATAATTCGCAGTTTGTTTTGTTAGTGTGAGGTATCAGTAACGTTTTAAACATCTAATTACATTTTTCACTTAATAATTCATTCCTGTATAATTAGAGACTTAAGTTATGCAATACTCTTAGGTTTTTAAAATGTGGACATCTTCCTTAAGTGTTTTACACCAATGTCTATGAGATGAAACATAGCAACAAATGCACATTATTAAAAATTTAATGCTCTGTCTACACAAATTTTGTTTTATGGCCTGGCACACAACGTCTAGGCAGTGTTGGTGAGGTGTGTTTTGAGTGATGATAAAAGCTCCAGCTTACCCAAACTATATATTCTTTTTTTTTTTTTTTTTTTTTTTTTTTTTTTGGATGCG